>NC_053041.3:276109260-276443794 GCF_002575655.3 Aegilops tauschii subsp. strangulata | reverse complement strand
GTTCGCATCGCTTCTAGTTCCGATTTTGCGAAACTCCTAGAAGGTTCCCAGCTGTTTTTTTTTCTGATTTTGGCAAACGTCTAGAAGGTTCCTCATACGGTTTTTCTTTACTTTTTTTGTCTCCTTTTCTGTTTCTTTTTTCTCCTTTTTTCATTTAATTTTTTTTCCTTTTTCTCCTTTTTTCGTTTTTCTCTTTTCCAAAAAACGTTGGGATTTACAAAAATGTCACAACCAAAAAAAACTCGAAAGTAAGAAAATGTTTGCATTTTAAAACAGTTTGTCCATAAAATCCAAAAAATTGTTACCGAATATATAAAAAATTCTTGTTTCAAAAATTTGTTCACAGATCCCATTTTTTTCTGAATTTAAAAAATGTTCACATTTCGAAAAATTGTTCACAAATTCAAAAAATGTTCGGGTATTTAAAATAGTGTTCCAATTTTTCAAAGATAGTTCTAGTTTAAGTTTTTTTCTCATTTTCAATAATTGTTCATAGTTTCAAAAAAATTAGTGTATTAACAAACATTTCTTGCATTTCAAAAAGATTCATATTTTTTCAGGTTTCCAAAGAGTATTCAGAGTTTCAAAAAAATCAAATTTCAATTGTATGGAATTACAAGATTTGTACACGTTTTCAAAAATTGTTGGTGTTTTCAAAAAATAATCTGAATGTTAATTCTTTATCTCATTTTTCATAATTTGTTTAGAATTTCAAAATGTGTTCCAATTTTCAAAGATTTTTAGTGTTTTCAATAAAAATTCCCATTATTAAGAAGTTGTTCATAGATCAAAAGATGTTCACGGATTCAAAAGATAGCCGCGTATTAAAAACACTAAAAATTTGATAAAGCCCAAAAAATTTCTGAACTTCAAAAAATGTTCCCATTTAGAAAATTTGTTCACAAATTCAAAAAATGTTAGGCTATTTCAAAAAGTATTCCAATTTTCAAAGTTTGTTCTTGTTTAAAATATGTTCTCATTTTTCAAAAATTGTTCACAGATTCAAAAAAAATTAGTCCATTAACAAAATGTTTCTTGCATTTAAAAAATATTCATTTTTTCAGGTTTTCAAAAAAAATCAGATTTTAAAAAAAATTCTAATTTCAATAAATGTATGGAATTAAAAATTTCGTTCACGTTTTCAAAAATTCAGAGTTTCAAAAATTGTTGGTGTTTACAAAAAATGTTCTGAATGTTAATTCTTTTTCTCATTTTTCATAATTTGTTTATAATTTCAAAATGTGTTCTAATTTTTCAAAGATTTTTAGTGTTTTCAATAAAAAATTCTCATTATTAAGAAATTGTTCATAGATCAAAAGATGTACACAGATTCAAAAGATAGCTGTGTATTAAAAAATGTTCGCGGATTTCCAAATATGTTCTATTTTCTAATTTTGTTTGGATTTCTCCAAAAATTTGTTCAGTCATTCCAAAAATGTTCGCTTCTAAAAGAGGTACACCTATGTTCACTACGCTCGCTAATTCGGGTCTGGTTCTGTTTCGCTACAGTAGCCCAGCCCCTTATTGTTCTTTAATTTATAGGCCGCTTTGCAGGTAGCAGTGGTAGCATAGTGGGATGGCAAGGAGCATGAGAACGCAAGTGGTCGATATCCGGTTCGAATCCTTGTATCGCTTCAGCCCCGCTGTTTTTCGCAATCTTTTTCGAAAGAAGTTCATTTTTCACCAAATACCCCCCCCCCCCCCCCCCCCCAAAGTCTAATTTGGTATGATTTTAATCCTGAAATTCTCAAAACCGGATAAATCTGACCCTAGAGCGGTTTTGTTATACCCTTCTCACACCCTCTCGCGACGGGAATCGCGTGCCCCGCACGCGCCGCAGCCGTTGCTGCCCATGCGTCCACCGGCCACCTTGAGCCACACTGCCATGTCAAGCATCTCCGCCACGCCTCCCTCGCCTACTTTGGCAAAGTAATTTGTGCGAGTCGTCCCCTGAATTACAGCGGGAACATCGTCTTCCTCGTTTCGGATCTGCCGCCGGCGCGCCTGATTCCCTAGCTCTGAGGAGCTAAGAGCCCCGACGACTCTGCTGCCTCCCTTGAGATCTCTCTGGTGTTCGCGGCGCTGCTGACGCCTCCTCGGCAAGCCCATCGACCCCGAGTTTCTTCTCCGCGATGTTGTGCTCCGGTTTCGGTAGCTGCCGCGTAGGTTGACCATATAGGTCGTCTGCCCGAGCAGACGGCATCTGCGGCGTCCCGGATGAACCGCCCCGTCCCGCAGTAGGGCGTGGCTCCCACGGTGTAGACGGCGTGGCGGAGTCCCATATCTCCCCGGCGCGCGCGAAAACGAGGTTGCAGCCAGCGCCCCCGACGAACAAGCAGTCGCGCCCGCCGTCCATCACCCGCGCCGAGCATGTAGAACCCGCGAGTCGGCCATCCAGCACGGCACGGGCGTGGTGGCCAGGTCGAATACGAGCGGCTGCGTGAACCCCACGACGAGGATGAGCCGCCCAGTCGCGGCCACAGACCAGATCGACAGCCGGCAGGAGAGGAACGGCGGGTAGCAAAGAATCGGGGGTGCCGGCAGCCCGTCCTACCGCGCGTTGATCTATTCGTAGACCATGAAGATCGCCGCCGTGGCCGCGCCCTCGAGGAGTGCGTAGTGTGAGAGGAATGGCAGGAACGACGGCGCAAACAAGAGCCGGCGCCATGGCAGACGATGTGCATAACGATTCACGAGCTGGCAAGTTAACTATCTATGTCTGCACTCTGCACACCCAAATACCATGCCACGTCACACTTCTGGCCCCAAAACCGCCTAAAATTGAAGCAAAACCATATGAGGGGGAGATTTACCTGGTTTTAATGATTTGGGGGTTAAAATCATACCAAATTTGAGTTAGGGGGTATTTGTCCATCATGCTACATTTGAGGGTGAAAAATGGACTTCTTTCATCTTTTTCGAGTCAAGGTACAGCTTGATGGGCCGGCCCAGTCGGGATGTTTCCTGTGCGTGGCGCCAACAATGAAGGGAGCCCCTATTGAGCGCTTTAAGCGCCGCCGAAGTCAACCAATGCCTACAGCAAACGACAAGTGGGCAGACGATGTGCATAACGATTCACGAGCTGGCAAGTTAACTATCTATGTCTGCACTCTGCACACCCAAATACCATGCCATGTCACACTTCTGGCCCCAAAACCGCCTAAAATTGAAGCAAAACCATCTGAGGGGGAGATTTACCTGGTTTTAATGATTTGGGGGTTAAAATCATACCAAATTTGAGTTCATGGGGGTATTTGTCCATCATGCTACATTTGAGGGTGAAAAATGGACTTCTTTCATCTTTTTCGAGTCGGGGTACAGCTTGATGGGCCGGCCCAGTCGGGATGTTTCCTGTGCGTGGCGCCAACAATGAAGGGAGCCCCTATTGAGCGCTTTAAGCGCCGCCGAAGTCAACCAATGCCTACAGCAAACGACAAGTGGGCAGACGATGTGCATAACGATTCACGAGCTGGCAAGTTAACTATCTATGTCTGCACTCTGCACACCCAAATACCATGCCATGTCACACTTCTGGCCCCAAAACCGCCTAAAATTGAAGCAAAACCATCTGAGGGGGAGATTTACCTGGTTTTAATGATTTGGGGGTTAAAATCATACCAAATTTGAGTTCATGGGGGTATTTGTCCATCAGGCTACATTTGAGGGTGAAAAATGGACTTCTTTCATCTTTTTCGAGTCGGGGTACAGCTTGATGGGCCGGCCCAGTCGGGATGTTTCCTGTGCGTGGCGCCAACAATGAAGGGAGCCCCTATTGAGCGCTTTAAGCGCCGCCGAAGTCAACCAATGCCTACAGCAAACGACAAGTGGGCAGACGATGTGCATAACGATTCACGAGCTGGCAAGTTAACTATCTATGTCTGCACTCTGCACACCCAAATACCATGCCATGTCACACTTCTGGCCCCAAAACCGCCTAAAATTGAAGCAAAACCATCTGAGGGGGAGATTTACCTGGTTTTAATGATTTGGGGGTTAAAATCATACCAAATTTGAGTTCATGGGGGTATTTGTCCATCAGGCTACATTTGAGGATGAAAAATGGACTTCTTTCATCTTTTTCGAGTCGGGGAACAGCTTGATGGGCCGGCCCAGTCGGGATGTTTCCGTGGCGCCAACAATGAAGGGAGCCCCTATTGAGGGCTTTAAGCGCCGCCGAAGTCAACCAATGCCTACAGCAAACGACAAGTGGGCCGGCCCACGAATGCACCTGCGCAGAAAATGTTGCGCGAGAAAAAGACCCGTGAAAACCTGCGAGTATTACTCTGCACACCCAAATACCATGCCATGTCACACTTCTGGCCCCAAAACCGCCTAAAATTGAAGCAAAACCATCTGAGGGGGAGATTTACCTGGTTTTAATGATTTGGGGGTTAAAATCATACCAAATTTGAGTTCATGGGGGTATTTGTCCATCAGGCTACATTTGAGGATGAAAAATGGACTTCTTTCATCTTTTTCGAGTCGGGGAACAGCTTGATGGGCCGGCCCAGTCGGGATGTTTCCGTGGCGCCAACAATGAAGGGAGCCCCTATTGAGGGCTTTAAGCGCCGCCGAAGTCAACCAATGCCTACAGCAAACGACAAGTGGGCCGGCCCACGAATGCACCTGCGCAGAAAATGTTGCGCGAGAAAAAGACCCGTGAAAACCTGCGAGTATTACTCTGCACACCCAAATACCATGCCATGTCACACTTCTGGCCCCAAAACCGCCTAAAATTGAAGCAAAACCATCTGAGGGGGAGATTTACCTGGTTTTAATGATTTGGGGGTTAAAATCATACCAAATTTGAGTTCATGGGGGTATTTGTCCATCAGGCTACATTTGAGGATGAAAAATGGACTTCTTTCATCTTTTTCGAGTCGGGGAACAGCTTGATGGGCCGGCCCAGTCGGGATGTTTCCGTGGCGCCAACAATGAAGGGAGCCCCTATTGAGGGCTTTAAGCGCCGCCGAAGTCAACCAATGCCTACAGCAAACGACAAGTGGGCCGGCCCACGAATGCACCTGCGCAGAAAATGTTGCGCGAGAAAAAGACCCGTGAAAACCTGCGAGTATGAGGACTCGAACTCCGGACGCCTCTTCGAGGCATGATTCAACTAACCACTTCACCCCGTCGTTCACCATGACTACACTGAACACGAATACTTAAAGAACTATTGCAGCCGCGTTGTTTATTGTGCAATAAACCACATTTTTTATACTGTATATGAAAAAAGTTTATCAAATTTCGGAAAAAATTCACAAATTGGAAAAGTTATAGTTTCTGAAACAAGATCATCCAATTCGATAAGAAAAGTTCATCTATTAGAAAAAATAAACCAATTTTGAAAAAAGTTCACAAAATATGAAAAAAAAGTTCATCAATTTTTTAAAAAAGCTAATAGAATTTGAAAAAAAAGTTCATTGAATGCAAAAAAAAAGTCCATTGAATTTCGGAAAAGAGTTTACCCAATTTGAAAAAGTTCATCGGTTTTCAAAAAAGTTCACCGAAGCTATAAATAATTTCACCAATTTTTCAAAAGATCAAAAAATTTAAAACAAAGTTCATCGGTTTTAAAAAAAGTTCACCGAAGCTATAAATAAGTTCACTAATTTTTAAAACAGTTCATCGATTTGGGAAAAAGTTCACAAATATGAAAATAGGTTCATCAAATTTCAGGAAAAGTTCATTGAATTTAAAAAAAGTTCATCAAATTTAAAGAAAGTTCATCAAATTTGAAAAAAAATCATCAAAGTGGAAAAAGTTCATCGAATTTGAAAAAATCTTCAATTGTTATAAATAGTTCACTAAAAAGTTAATTGATTTTGAAAACAAAATGTCATCAAAGTTTAAAGTTTAAAAAGCATCATCGATTTGGAAAAATTTCACGCATTTAAGAAAATAAAAAACATGAAAATCGATGAGGGAGGAAACCTGGAAGAAGAGAAAAAAACAGAAAACAAAAATGGGAAAAAGGACAAAGAAAAAAAGAAAACAGAGAAAGAAGGAATAAAGAAAGAAAGAGTTGCAAATTAACAGATCTTGTGCGGTAGCGCGGTGGTTGTGCGAATGATGTTTGATGAGGGAGGTTGCCTGTTCGATTCTTGTCAAGTTCACTTCATTTTTTGAAAATTGACATACGCAGTAACGGGCCGGCCCAGCGCGGGGCGCTGCAGGCGCCCATTTGTAAATTTGCCTATAACGGGCACCTGCAGCGCCAAATAGGATTTGCCCCCCTTCACGTGAACCCATGATACTACGCTAGCTCCGCCCCTGGGCCGGCTTGACATAGTTGTGTTGCAACGGTGTTGTGCCTTGGATGCCGAAGCAGGAGTTGGAGGACCTTTACGTCGGCCGGGACTTGGCCCTTTACTGGCGGACGGAGATGGATGGCACCATCCAACGACGGGATCGCGGGTGGTCGCGCCCTGCTGCTGGCCGTGGTGGTCGCCGCCCTCTGACTCAGTCCCCATGGGTGTGAGCTGCATCTGCTTCTTCCGGTCGCCGTCCTCGCGCAATCTATGGTCATCATCTGCAAGGTCCATGGCGTCCGAGCGGCTGGATACGCTCGCGACGGCGAGGCAGTGAGCAGCTGGAGGCGCTGGCAGCAGCGAGTAGTGAGGGCCGAGGAGGTGAGGAGACGAGATGAGGAGGATATCAATCTCCGTCTATCTGAATATGGGACATGATCACATATTCATTATTCACCATCACCAAATCACGTTAATTTTGGAGAGAAAGAGAGATATATGGATTTTGTTTTTTGAGAATAGAGAGAGATATGGATTGGTTCTGTCATTCCATGTACATGCCTTTTGCCTACGTGGGCTATTCATGTAGTCATGTATCTCGTGGGTAGTGGGCTACGAGATTAGACTGATTTTTGGGAAATTAATTAGACAAATGAATATTGAAGGCCCACTCAATAAATTTTAAGTGGGTAGATGAGTACACGGGTATGGGTCCCATACTCGTACCCACTCTACCCGATGGGTTTAATATTTTTCTTATTTATATACCCATGGGTAATCTTTTATCTCATGCCTTTGCCCTAATAGAGTTTTTACCCGCCGGGTACGCGGGTAATGGGTACCCATTGCCATCTCTAGTTGAAACTGTTGGGGAACGTTGCATGGGAAACAAAAAAATTCCTACGCTCACCAAGACTAATCTAGGAGATGAACATCTACGAGAGGAGAGATTGGATCTACATACCCTTGTAGATCACTAAGCGGAAGCGTTAAGAAACACAGTTGATGTAGTCGAACGTCTTCATGATCCAATCACGATCCGTCCCATGAACTCCTGATCAAGTGTCGAACGGACGGCACCTCCGCATTCAGCACACGTGCGGCGCGATGACGTCTCCTCCTTCTTGATCCAGCAAGAGAGGGAGAAGAAGTAGATGGGATCTCAACCAACACGACGGCGTGGTGGAGATGGGGTTTGATCATGTTTTGCTTGTGAGAGAGGTTTTAGTCAACGGGTCTGCAACATTCAGATCCGCGTGCACTTTGCAAATCTCTATGTCATATTGTAGATGGTGCTACCACGCTCCACTTGGAGCTATTCCAAATGGCTGCTCCACTATCTGGTTTGCTACTTAGAGTCATCCGGATTGGTATCAAAGCTTGCATCGACGTAGCCCTTTACGTCGAACTCTTTATCACCTCCACAACCTAGAAATATTTCCTTATTCCTCTAAGAATAATTTTGACCGCTGTCCAGTGATCCACTCCCGGGTCACTTTTGTACCCCCTTGCCAGACACATGGCAAAGCACACTTCAGGCGTGACACACAGCATGGCATACTCTATAGAGCCTATGGCTAAGGCATAGGGGACGACCTTCATCCTTTCTCTTTCTTCTGCCATGGTCGAGCTTTGAGTCTTACTCAACTTCACACCTTACAACTCAGGCAAGAACTCCTTATTTGACTGATCCATTTTGAACTCCTTCAAAATCATGTCAAGGTATGTGCTCTGTGAAAGTCTTATCAGGCATCTTGATCTATCTCTATATGTCTTGATGCCCAATATGTAAGCAACTTTACCCGGGTCTTCCTTTGAAAGACTCCTTTCAGACAACCCTTTATGCTTTGCAGAAATTCTACATCATTTCTGATCAACAATATGTCATCCACATATACTTATTAGCAATATTAAAGTACTCCCACTCACTTTCTTGTAAATACAAGTTTCTTGCAAACTTTGTATAAACCAAAAAGCTTTGGTCACCTCATCAAAGTGTATATTCCAACTCCGAGATGCTTGCTCTAGTCCATAGAAGGATCGCTGGAGCTTGCACACTTTGTCAGCATTCTCTAGATCGACAAAACCTTCCGCTTGCATCATATACAACTCTTCCTTAAGGAAACCGTTAAGGAACGCTGTTTTGACATCCATCTGCCAGATTTCATAATCGAAAAATGCAGCTATTGCCAACATGATTCTGACGGACTTAAGCATCGCTACGAGTGACAAAGTCTCATCGTAGTCAACTCCTTGAACTTGTGAAAACCCCTTTGCGACAAGTCAAGCTTTATAGATGGTGGAATTACCGTCCGCGTCCGTCTTCTTCTTGAAGATCCATTTATTCTGAATGGCCTTTCACCCATCAAGTAATACTTCTAAAGTCCATACTTTGTTTTCATACATGGATCCCATCTCGGATTTCATGGCCTCTAACCATTCGTCAGAATCCGGGCCCACCATCGCTTCTCCATAGCTCGTAGGTTCATAGTTGTCCAACAACATGACCTCTAAGAAAGGGTTACCGTACCACTCAGGAGCAGTACGTATCCTTGTTGACCTATGAGGTTCGATAGTAACTTGATATGAAACCTCATGATCACTATCATTAGCTTCCTCTTCAACTAACATAGGTGCCACAGAAACATCTTTCTGCGCTGCACTACTCTCTGGTTGAAGTAAAGGTTCAACAACCTCATCAAGTTCTATCTTCCTCCCAATCAATTCTTTCGAGAGAAACTCTTTCTCGAAAAAGGACCCGTTCTTAGCGACAAACACTTTGCCCTCAGATCTGAGATAGAAGGTATACCCAACCTTCTCCTTTGGGTATCCTATGAAGATGCATTTGTCCGCTTTGGGTTCGAGCCTATCAGGCTAAAGCCTTTTCACATAAGCATGGCAGCCCCAAACCTTACGAAACGACAACGTAGGTTTCTTGCCAAACCATAATTCATACGGTGTCGTCTCAACGGATTTAGATGGTGCCCTATTTAAAGTGAATGTAGTTGTCTCTAATGCATAATCCCAAAACGATAGTGGCAGATCGACAAGAGACATCATAGAACGCACCATATCCAATAAGGCACGACTACGACATTCGGACACACCATTACACTGTGGTGTTCCAGGTGGCGTCAACTGTGAAACAATTCCACATTGTCTTAAGTGATTGCCAAACTCATAACTCAAATATTCTCCCCTTCGATCGGATCATAGGAATTTAATCTTCTTGTTACGATGATTCTCAACTTCACTTTGAAATTGTTTAAACTTTTCAAACGTTTCAGGTTTATGCTTCATTAAGTAAATATACCCATATCTACTTAAGTAATAGGTGAAGGTGAGAAAGTAACGATATCCACCGCGCGCGTCAATACTCATCAGACCACACACATCAGTATGTATGATTTCCAACAAGTCACTTGCCCATAAGGCATGATTCGCATGTGTCAAGTGATGCCAAATCAAGTGACTCCAAAAGTCCATCAGTATGGAGTTTCTTCATGCGCTTTACGCCGATATGACCTAAGCAGCAATGCCACAAGAAAGTGGTACTATCATTATCAACTCTGCATCTTTTGGCATCAATATTATGAACATGTGTATCACTACGATCGAGATTCAATAAAACATTCACATTGGGTGCATGACCATAGAAGGTATTATTAATGTAAATAGAATAACCATTATTCTCTAACTTAAATGAATAACTGTATTGCAATAAACACGATCTAATCATGTTCATGCTCAATGCAGGCACCAAATAACATTTATCTAGGTTCGACACTAATCCTGAAGGTAGAGGGAGCGTGCGATGGTGATCACATCAACCTTGGAAACACTTCCAACACACATCGTCACCTCGCCCTTAGCTAGTCTCCGTTTATTCCGCAACTTTTGTTTCGAGTTACCAATATTAGCAATTGAACCAGTATCTAATACCCAGGTGCTACTAGGAGTACTAGTAAGGTACACATCAATAACACGTATATCAGATATACTTTTGTTGAAGTTGCCAACCTTCTTTCTCTACCAAGTATTTGGGGTAGTTCCGTTACCAGCGACTATTCCCCTTACAATAGAAGCACTTAGTCTCGGGTTTGGGTTCAACCTTGGGTTTCTTCACTTGAGCAGCAACTGTCTTACCATTCATGAAGTTTCCCTTCTTACCCTGCCCTTCTTGAAACCAGTGGTCTTGTTAACCATCAACACTTGATGCTCCTTCTTGATTTCTAGCTTTCGCGGCCTTAAGCATCACAAACAGCTCCGGGATCATCTCCATCCCTTGCATGTTATAGTTCATCACGAAGCTCTGATAGCTCGGTGATGGTGACTAGAGAAATCTGGCAATCACTATCTTATCTGAAAGATTAACTCCCACTTGATTCAAGCGATTGTAGTACCCAGACATTCTGAGCACATGCTCACTGGTTGAGCTATTCTCCTCCATCTCGTAGGCAAAGAACTTGTCAGAGGTATCATACCTCTCAACACGGGCATGAGCCTGAAATACCAATTTCAGGTCTTGGAACATCTCACATGTTCCATGGCGTTCAAAACGTCTTTGGAGTCCCGATTCTAAGCCGTAAAGCATGGCGCACTAAACTTATCAAGTAGTCATTAGAACGTGTCTGCCAGATGTTCACAACATCCATAGATGATGCTAGAGGGGTTGGCACACCAAGCGGTGCATCAAGGACATAAGGCTTATGTGCGGCAGTGAGGACAATCCTCAGACTACGGACCTAGTCCGCATAATTGCTTACAATATCTTTCAACTTAGTCTTTCTCTAGGAACATATTAAAACAGGGAGCTATAGCATGAGCTATTGATCTACAACAAAATTTGCAAAGACAACTTAGACTATTGTTCATGATAATGATTTTAATTAATCATATTACCTAAGAACTCCCACTCAAATCAACATCCCTCCGGTTGTCTGAGTGTAACATGGTCCAAATTCACCAACCCAAGTCCGATCGTCACGTGAGATGAGGTGGTTTCAATGGTGAACATCTCCATGTTGATCATATCTACTATATGACTCATGCTCGACCTTTCGGTCTCTTGTGTTTCGAGGCCATGTCTGTACATGCTAGGCTCGTCAAGTTTAACACAAGTGTTCCGCATGTGCAAAACTGGCTTGCACCCGTTGTATGTGAACGTAGAGTCTATCACACCCGATCATCATGTGGTGCTTCGAAACGACGAACTTTCGCAACGGTGCACACTTGGGGAGAACGCAATTTTATATTGAAATTTTAGTGAGAGGAACACCTTATAATTCTACCATCGTCCTAAGCAAAATAAGATGCATAAAAGGATTAACATCACATACAAATCATAAGTGACATGATATGGCCATCATCTTGTGCTTTTGATCTCCATCTCCAAAGCACCGGCATGATCTCCATCGTCACCGCATGACACCATGATCTCCATCATCGTATCACCATCGAGGTTGTCACGTCAACCATGCTTCTACAACTATTGCTACCGCTTAGCGATAAAGTACAGCATTACATAGCGCTTAATGATTGACACGTAGGGCATACAAAAATTAAAGGCAACCCTATGGCTCCTGCCGGTTGCCGTATTCATCGACATGCAAGTCGTGATAACCTATACAACCATGGTCATCTCATACATTAAATATGTCTCATAATGTCTTCGGCCATATCATATCACAACATACCCTGCAAAAACAAGTTAGACGTCCTCTAATTGTTGATGCATGTTTTACGTGGCTGCTATGGGTATCTAGCAAGAATGATTCTTACCTACGCAAAGCCACAACGGTGATATGCAAATTGCTATTCAACCTTCTACAAGGACCGCCTTTATCGAATCCGATTCAACTAAGGTGGGAGAGACAGACACCCGCCAGCCATCTTTATGCAATCTAGTTGCATGCCAGTCGATGGAACCGGTCTCATGTACGTGGACATGTAAAGTTGGTCTGGGCCGCTTCATCCCACAATACCGCTGAATCAAAATAAGACCAAGGAAGGAAGTAATCTGAATATCAACGCCCACAAACTCCTTTGTGTTTTACTCGTGATGTCATCTACGCATAGACCTAGCTCATGATGCCACTGTTGGGGAACGTTACATGGGAAACAATGATTTTCCTACGCTCACCAAGACCAATCTAGGAGATGAACATCTACGAGAGGAGAGATTGGATCTAGATACCCTTGTAGATTACTAAGTGGAAGCGTTAAGAAACGCGGTTGATGTAGTCGAATCTCTTCATGATCCAATCACGATCCGTCCCACGAACTCCCGATCAAGTACCGAAACGACGGCACCTCCGCGTTCAGCACACGTGCGGCTCAAAGACGTCTCCTCCTTCTTGATCCAACAAGAGAGGGAGAAGAAGTAGATAGGATCCCAGACAACATGATGGCGTGATGGATATGGTGGTGGAGCAATCCCAGCAGGGCTTCGCCAAGCACTACCGTAAATGCGATCTGAGGAGAAAACAGAGTAATGGGACAGGTAGGGCTGCCTCCAGGGCGTGGGAATTGATGTGCCCAGCCTCCCACGCCCCTCCCCACTATATATAGGGATGTGGGAGGCCTGGGGCGTAGCCCTAGCCCCTCCTCCAAGGAGGGGAGGTGTCCAAGGGGGAGGAGTGCCCTCCAAGTCAAGTGGAGGGCCCTCCCCTAGGGTTTCCCTTCCCCTAGGCGCATGGGTCTCTTTGGGGCTGGTGCCCCTGGCCCAATAAGGCTAGGATGCCCCCTACAGCCCATGCATGCCCTATGTGCTGGAGGGACCCTTCCGGACTCCTACAAAACCTTCTAGAACCTTCTAGAACCTTCCAGAAGCTTCCTGGTAAAATACCAGTAAAACCCGAAACTTTTCCGGTAGCCAAAATATGGCTTCCCATATATAAATCTTTACCTCTGGGCCATTCCGAAGCTCCTCGTGATGTCCAGGATCTCATTTGGGACTCTGAACAACATTCGGTAACCAATGTGAATATCCCAATACTACTCTAGCGTCACCGAACGTTAAGCGTGCGGACCCTACGGGTTCGAGAATCATGTGGACATGACCGAGACACCTCTCCAGTTAGTAACCAATAGCGGGACCTAGATGACCATATAGGTTCCTGAAAGCACAAGTGCTCCCCTGGGTGATTTTGGTAATTAATGACAACATATCTCTTGTTGGACTAATACTTCTATCTAGTGTATTTCAGACAAGTTCAACAATGGTGTGTGTCGTGGACTTAACACGACAGATGTCCTAGCGAAAGGACTTAGTCGTGGAGCCATCGCAACTAGGTTAGCTTAAAGGGGTTAATCGGGACAAAGGACACAAAGAGTTTATACTGGTTCGGCCCCTCGCGGTGGAGGTAAAGGCTTACTCTAGTTTTGGGATTGTATTGCTTGGGTCTCGATTACTAGGGAGTGAATACGCTTGACCTAGTTCTCGATCTCTTGTTTCTTGCCCTTAACTCGCCGCCGGGTCACCCCTTTATATACACAGGTTGATGCCCGGCGGCTTACAGAGTCCCGGCCGGCTCATACACAACGTGTCCGGCTCGGTGACTAACTAAGCTTGCCTTACAATACAAGTCATACATATGCCGGTTCATCCTCTTGGGCCTCAAGTCGCCTCTGGGTCTTGGGCCGTCAATAGGCTTGCTAAAACCCGCCATCTTCATCGATAAGTCACCAGTGGTATGACCCGGCCCCTCCTGGGCGGTTCATATCCAGTAGTTATATCCCCAACATTAGGCCCCAGGTTGATTTGAACTTGTTCATGTCAATCTTCAATACCTGACTTGTCAAAATCTTGCATCGCTTGTTTGATAAACTTGTTGTAACCCGCCATGACGTCAGCTCACAGAATCTTCTTAAACCGCCATGACGTCATTTCGCATTAATTTCACATGAGGCCTAGAATATCTTTAACTAATCCTTATATTAATGACCATCCCGAAAATCAAGGCGTCCATATAGCCACATGATGATTTCAGCCTCCTTGATTCCCGCGCATGCCTTGTATCCACCCTCTTATAAATAGGGACGGGGGTCTTTATCATTTCCCCCCTTGCCTCCTTGCCTTCGTCTTCCTTTCGCATCTCCTCTGTCGCCCGAGCTCCGCCGCCGCGACCTCCGACCACTGCACCAACTCAGGCCGCTGCATCAACCTGACCAGACCAGAGAACTCCGGTGCGCCACTGCTGTTCCTCATCACCTGTAAGTGCACCTCTCTTTTTATCTCAGATCTGCATTAGGGTTTACTCTGTTCATCAGTGTTCTTCACCGTTCTTCGTTGTTTCCTTCAACTCAAGCAGCTTTTAATCTGAATAGGTCATGAAGCTTGTACGGTAGGAGTTTAGCATTCATTTTTATCATCAGAATAACATCTCTCCTGAAAGATCTCATCGGAGCACCCAAACTTTTTTCCTGCCGCCACCTTAGGTTTCAGAATTTATTGCCTTTTCTAAACTGCTGTACAAAACCATTTCTTTAGTCTGTGAAATCTGTTTGTCCATCACTTAGCAAAATTTTCACTTGATAGATTCGAAGTACCATAACTGCCATGGCGGCTTATACCGTAAACCGTGACCCACCATATAACACTAGGCCTTGTTTAAACCGCCATCATATGCTTCATAACTTGCATGACCCGACAATACTTCTTCAGTTTAACCATGCTTGCTTATTCATCCTCATAATCTGGTTCTGCATAAAACACTTGACTTTTTAAACTCTATTCGGTCTTAACAGCAGAATCCTTAACCCGGTAGGTACCATTAGTCCCCTCTTAAGCCGCCGATATGAATATCTGCGTACTTCAATGTTCATCCTCCGGCTTAATATGTTTAGCCATTTATAGCATTTTACCTTTGAATCAACTGTCCGGTTTAATAACATGATCTTAAGCCAGTAATGTTTCTTTCTTTTAGGCCTTTTTCCTCAAAAATGTTCAAGACTGTCACTGCCTGTAACTGGGTCATTTCCCGGGTCACCGAGGAAGACTTGAACGAATACGTTCAGACTGGCGTCCTAGCCAAAAAAGATGTCATCCATTGGAGGGTTCCAGGCAATGAAACTCGTCCTGAGCCCAAGGACGGTGAAGTAATTGTCTTTACTGATCACATGAACCGGGGCTTCAGCCCTCCCGGCTCAAAATTCTTCTGCGATGTGCTGCATTTTTTCAAGCTCCATCCACAAGATATTGGACCCAACTCCGTTACAAACATCTGCAACTTCCAAGTATTCTGCGAGGTGTACCTTCAACAGGAGCCCACCGTAGAACTATTCAGAGAGTTCTATTACTTAAACCGGCAGAACGATTTCACGGACGGGCCCAGCCTAGAGCTAGGTGACCTTTCTATACAGTGCCAGAAAGAAGCCACCTTCCCAGCTGCCACTCTTCGCAGTCATCCCAAAGACTGGAACCAAATTTGGTTTTATTGCAAAGATACTTCTCCAGAAGGGGAAAATCCCTTGTCGGGTTATCGCGCCAGCCGGCTTAGTAACAGACATCATCTTCTAGACCGTATCAGCACAGCAGAGCGGAAGAAATACATGCCGTTTTTTTCAAAGATCCAGGCCTTGATGGCCAACGGTTTGACCGGAATTGATCTAGTTTGATGCTGGGTCGCCTGGAGAGTCTTGCCTCTAAGCCGCCGGCCCGGCTTAATGTGCGAGTACACCAGCGAGTTAAAAGATTCTCAACGCCACTATTAGATCGAAATGACTGATGAATACTTCAATAATATGACCAAAACTCTGTTGAATGAGAGCTTGGAAGATTGCAGTCAAGTCGGATTAAATCCTTTCTGCGTTCTGAATAAGCCGCCAGCTGTAAGCTTTGAATCAAGTTCATCCTTGAATCATGTTTTCATTTGTAATGCTTGTTCATACTCATTCAATTTTTACAGGCCGATTCACCTTTTTGGACCAAGAAGCTACAGGATAAGCCGGCCAAGAAAACCCGGACGAAGAGCAAGGCCATCAAAAAGCCTGTTAAGATGAAAACCAATCCTGCCGAATTATTAGATTTGGATGATAAAGATGATGATGACGAGTCGGAGGTAGAACTTGATTCCCTTGGCTCGTTTTTTGTACATCTTATTGACAATGACTATTATCAGGATGATGCAGAGGACAGCCGTGCAGATGATGAAGAGGTAATTACTCTTTCCTCCGGCTCAGAACCTCTGCCAACATAGAAAACTCGACAAGCAAGCCGGAAAGTAAGATTTTCTCACCCTTTAGCTTACTTGGATCCCAACTTTCTTTTGAAGAAACAGCAACATGAAGTTCGCCGCACAACCCGGAATAGCGGCGGTGGAGTTTTCTCCTCCGACTTACCGCACACCCCAGCACCTCGCAAACATCGACCGGAGGTTTCAAATATTTTTGATTTATCTTATCCAAAGGCGGGTCTTTTTCGACAACCTCTTAACCCATCCGATTCAAACTATCAGGGAACATCTCATTTCTCCTCTGGCGACTCAACGGGAACTCAAATCCCAGCTTTCAAGACCGTGCCTGGGTAAGGGTGTATTCCATTATTTGAAACTTCATGCCTGATTGATATGCTGACATCTTTGTATTTCTTATTTTCAGTGGCATGGCCAAGCCCAGCAAGAAGGTGAAACTGAACAAGCCGGATAAAGATTCCAACCCTTCTGAGCCGGAAAAGCAATTGCCGGAGTCCTCTCATCCAACCGCTGAGGCTACCATTGATGACCCGCCACCAGAAGAGCACGACATCACCATAGATCATATGGACGTTGAGCCCCCCTAAGCCGCCAGGTCCCATCAAGCCTGCATAAGGGAAAACTAACGATGTCATCATTACCGGGCTTGGTTATAAAACATCGGGTAACCCTAGTGCCTTATCCAAGCTCAGCGCCAAGGAAGAATTTTATGCTGCTGATAAAGGCAAGTGGAAGGTAGACTTGGAAAGCTACGCCCAGTTCAACGCCCAAGAGATTCACTCCGGTTATTTAAACCCTTTGTATACCAGCCGTGATTTTGAAGCCGGCTTGGTCAACTTGATGAAAGAGCACTTTGAGGTAATCCAACAAAATCCTCCTCATAAATATATCTCTATCAGCCGCCAAGTCTATAGAATATGATAGCATTGAATGCACTATAGACTTTTAGAGAGTCATAAATATATGAAGATCAAACTAGTAGCCCCCAAGGGCCAGCTTAAATGACCACGTTAAGCCGAGACTTCAATTAGTAATGATAAACTTTGCACCTGTAGCCCCCAAGGGCCGGCTTAATCAGCATGAATAAGCCGGGACTTATCACCATAGCTGAAAAATTCAAGCATGTAACCTAAACCGGATCATATCAGTGTGCCCGGGTCATTATATAAACTTGCCTTGAAAAGAGTAATCGGCATTAGCCCCCAAGTGCCAAGGAAAATACTTGTATTGTGCTTGGGACTTCAAAAATAATCATGATCATAATTCCTTCCATGTTGTTCATGTCACAGGCCGAACTAAATGAAAAGGAATCCCAAGTCCAAGATCTGAGGGCCAATATTCAAACTCAGCAATCTGAAACTTCAAAAGCCAAATCAGAGCTGAAGACTGCATTAGAAAACATTGAGCAGTTGAAATAGAGCTTCAGTACTGATAGAACCAGCTGGGAGACCGAGAAGGCGGCTCTATTAAAGAGAGCAGAGGAGGCCGAGGCGGCCCTTAAACCGGTGACTGACGAGTTGTCCGGTTTAAAGCATCAGATCAATAGCATGACATCAGCCATCTTCGGTAAGTAGTAAAAATGACTCCTTTACACCAGCAGGCATATCATAATCATCTGCCGGTTTATCAATAATTTTACTGATGCAGGCTCCCGAAGCGTCAGGTTGGGCTCAGACATGCGCATCAAGCTTAAGGCTGTCTATACTCTTGTAGAACAGCTATACACTGGTGCTCAACGGACCATTGCTGCTGCTATTCATAAGAAACATCCGCCCACCCTTATCAAAGAAACATTGGAGAAGTTATCGGTGCTTCCCCAAAGGATGGACAATTTAAAACGAGCAGCTGCCAGAGCCGGCGCCATGACTGCCTTGAGCCGAGCCAAGGCGTGGCAAGCAGATCTCGACCCAGAAGACTTGGCTAATGGTTGCCCAAGTGTAAAAGAAGACGGGTCTCCCTTCAGTGCTGATGACTTTGCAGAAATAGCAAGAGCAATGCGTCCGTTAGCAAGCAAACTTGCTGAAGAGACCAACCTATCCCAATACCAGGCGGCTTATGATGCTGAAAACAAGAAGATGAAGGCGCCGACTCATCAAGAGGTGGATCTCATCCCACCAACGCGTAAGCACACCTTCGCTCCGGACATTGATCCATCCAACCTTATTGACGATGAAGCTGTGTTTAGAGCTTTGACCGGTATCAACTGGTCTACGCCTGACTTCTAGCCAATGGATAATCAAGGAGCTGAAGAAGAAGAAGCGCAAGATGATCTGGAGGCTTCGACCCACCGAGACTAAAAGTCTGAACTCATGAGCTGGCTTACCAGTCATAGCATTTTGATGCTATGTCTCAAAAAACACTTGTCCTTTTGGGCCGTCCGATGCCTTGTAATAGGCTACTTAAACAATTCTGATCTGTCACGCCATCGTGCGTGTTTATTTACATAACACTGCCGATCCATCATTTGAAGATCTGCCACTTATTCTTATAATATCATCAATTATGCAGACCATGTTTATCATTGTTCCCTGCACATAAGCAGCTAACAAGTGCCCTGGCGGTTTACCCCAGGGCGGGTCATAATACCCCATATAAAAACCATTGATGACTAAATAGTCCATAACCAGGCCCGATTTATCAAAACCTCATATAATCATAACAAAATCATACCTGTGATATTTGTTCACACTGCCGGCTTATCATGCATCGTGCAATAAGGGTCATAGTCCAAAGATGAGAGCACAACACCCTCTTTAATTTATTCATACCACCGGCTTATCACGCCATATGCAGCAAGGGGTAACATCCAACGCTTAGAGCCAGAACTCCAAAGCACAAAATCATCATATACTGGCGACTTAAAGTCCAAAGCCAGTCTGGGTTAACAAAACTCCGGATAGATTCACATATGAACTGTAAGGCAACATGGCCCTAATCAGTTTTCAACCATATATCAACATGGCACAAAAGGTGAGCCTCAAAAAATGTTCAAACCAAATATAAAGCAGAAAAACAAAAAACAAGGCATTCATAGGCTGCCAGGCCTTCATGTCAAGCGTTATTCAAGGGCCACGCAACCGCTGAGTTAAACCTTAATTCAAACCTCGTAAGCCGGACCTCACATGACCAATCGTCGTCTTAACTTTGACAAATTTAGGGTCTTTAAAAGATTGATTGTCAAGAGTACGGCGAGTCATTCCAGGATTACCTGGTCGGAATGGCAGGCAAACAAAGGCAGGATAACCCGGATTTTTTGGTGAATAAACCTGGCGTCCAAGCCTATTACAAGGGTCAACAAAGCTCTTATTCATTAATAAGAAGCCCCCAAGTAATATTTCATTCCAGGCATATAAACCGGATGAGTAGGGTAGTCATAGCTATGCTCAATGAGCAGGAAGCCCCCAAGTATTTTGTAACTATGGCGTACAAGCCGGATCAAGAGGGTAGTCATAGCTATGCTCAATGAGCAGGAAGCCCCCAAGTGATCGTGTGAATTGACAATAAAGACTCATATTGTCAGAAATGAAATGACAGAGGCCCTGAATTATCAGGGATGCCGACTTTATTATATTCATCATAATATATACATTGATATAAGTATGTACATCACAAGATCTGGTGGCTCAAGTGTAATAAGGCCGAAGATGAGCAATATTCCACGGCCGGCGGGTCTCCTCCTCCGACGTGCGTGAGTCCTTGTGGTCTCGAACATCGATAAGGTAGTATGACCCGTTGTTCAGATTTTTGCTGACCACAAAGGGCCCTTCCCAAGGTGGGGATAGCTTGTGCATATCAGTTTGATCCTGGATAAGCCGGAGCACCAAATTGCCTTCTTGAAAGGTCCTGGTTTTAACCCGTCGGCTATGATAACGACGCAGATATTGCTAGTAAATCACCGAACAAGCCGCCGCAAGGTCACGCTCCTCATCCAACAGGTCAATAGCATCCTGACGTGCTTTTTCATTATCAGCTTCAACATAAGCCACCACACGAGGCGAGTCGTGACGGATGTCACTAGGGAGAACCGCCTCTGCTCCGTAGACCATGAAGAAAGGCGTGTAACCCGTAGACCTATTGGGGGTAGTATTGATACTCCATAGCACTGAGGGAAACTCCTCCACCCAACAACCCGGCGTCCTCTGCAAAGGGACCATAAGCCGGGGTTTGATGCCTCTCAAAATTTCTTGATTGGCTCTTTTAGCTTGGCCATTGGACTGGGGGTGAGCCACTGATGATACATCAAGGCGTATATGTTCTCGTTGACAAAACTCTTTCATAGCACCCTTGGACAGATTAGTGCCATTATCAGTTATAATGCTGTGGGGATAGCCAAAACGGAAAATCAGCTTTTTGATGAACTAAACTGCGGTCGCCGCATCACACTTACTGACCGGCTCTGCCTCAACCCACTTTGTAAATTTGTCAACCGCCACCAAAAGGTGGGTGTTTTTATCCTTGGACCTTTTGAAAGGTCCAACCATATCAAGCCCCCAGACTGCAAATGACCAAGTAATTGGAATCATCCTCAATTCTTGAGCCGGCACATGAGCTCGTCTTGAGAACTTCTGACAACCATCACATTTGCTGACCAAATCCTCTGGATCAACATGAGCTGTCAGCCAATAAAACCCATGACGAAAAGCCTTGGCCACGAGAGACTTAGAGCCGGCATGATGACCACAATATCCTTCATGAATCTCTCGTAGAATCTCACGGCCCTCCTCAGGAGAAACACAATGTTGAAACACCCCCGTGACACTGCAACGGTGCAATTCTCCATTGACAATAGTCATTGACTTAGACCGCTGGGTTATCTGCCTGGCCAAAGTTTCATCTTCAGGTAACTCGCCCCAGGTCATATAAGCCAAATATGGAACTGTCCAATCAGGAATAGCATGAAGAGTCGCCACCAACTGCGCCTCCGGGTCAGGAATAGCAAGGTCTTCCTCTGTAGGCAATTTGAATGAAGGGTTATGCAGAATATCAAGGAAAATGTTAGGTGGCATCGGCTTACGCTGGGACCCTAACCGGCTCAAAGCATCAGCCGCCTCATTTTTCCTGTGATCAACATGTTCCACTTGATAACCTTTGAAATGACCAGCAATAACATCAACCTCGTGGCGGTAAGCCGCCATGAGTGGGTCCTTAGAATCCCAAGTGCCTGAAACTTACTGAGCCACCAAATCTGAGTCACCAAAACACCTCACCTGGCTTAGATTCATCTCCTTAGCCATTCAAAGACCATGGAGTAAGGCTTCATACTCAGCTGCATTGTTAGTACAAGGGAACATCAACCTCACAACATAACAAAATTTATCACCTCGGGGGGAAGTCAAAATAACTCCAGCCCCCGAGCCTTCCAACTACCTGGATCCATCAAAGTGAATAGTCCAATATGTGCTATCCGGCTTCTCCTCAGGCATCTGCAGCTTCGTCCAATCATTGATGAAATCCAAAAGTGCTTGAGACTTGATGGCTGTGCGAGGCATATATTTCAAACCATGAGGTCCAAGCTCAATGGCCCACTTGGCTACCCGACCTTTGGCTTCTCTGTTTTGAATAATATCCCCTAAAGGAGAAGAACTAACCACAGTGATGGGATGACCCAGAAAATATTGCTTGAGCTTTCGACTAGCCATGAACACCCCATATACCAGCTTCTGCCAATGCGGATGCATCTGCTTGGACTCAATGAGCACCTCACTGATGTAATAAACCGGCTGCTGAACCGGATATCCTTGCCTGACTCCTTCCATTCCACAACAATTGCCACACTGACAGCTCGGCTATTGGCAGCCACATATAACAATAAGGGCTCTTTATCAATGGGAGCAGCAAGGATCGGTGGCTTCACTAATTGTTTCTTCAAGGCTTCAAACGCCTGATCAGCCGCATCACTCCAGACAAAATGACATGTTTTCTTCATCATCTGGTATAGAGGGATAGCTTTTTTCCCCAACCGGCTTATGAACCGGCTTAAGGCCGCAATACGCCCTGCCAGACGCTGAACATCATTGATACACACCGGTTTAGCCAAGGAAGTAATAGCCTTGATCTTTTCTGGGTTAGCCTCAATGCCTCTTTTAGAAACCAAGAAACCCAAGAGCTTGCCGGATGGCACACCAAAAACGCACTTGGCAGGGTTAAGCGTCATCTTATAAACCTGGAGGTTGTCAAAGGTTTCCTTCAAATCATCCATCAAGGTTTCCTTCTTCCTGGATTTCACAACAATATCATCCACATAAGCATGAACATTGCATCCAATCTGGCCGTGAAGGCAATTTTGAACACACCGCTGGTAAGTCGCCTGGGCACTCTTGAGCCCAAAAGGCATAGACACATAACAGAAGGCTCCAAAAGGAGTGATGAAGGCTGTCTTCTCCTGGTCCTTAACTGCCATCTTGATCTGATGATACCCAAAATAAGCATCCAAAAAGCTCAAACGCTCTCAACCCGCCGTAGCATCAATAATCTGATCAATACGTGAGAGAGCAAAAGGATCAGCCGGGCAGGCCTTATTAAGATCTCTATAATCCACACACATGCGCCAAGTACCATTTTTCTTAAGCACCAGCACCAGGTTAGCCAACCATTCAGGATGAAAAACTTCAACAATGAACCCAGCTGCCAAGAGTCGGCCCACTTCTTCACCAATGGCCTTATGCCTCTCTTCGTTAAAGCAACGAAGGAATTGCTTGACCAGTTTAAACTTTGGATCAATATTGAGAGTGTGCTCAGCGAGTTCCCTCGGTACACCCAGCATGTCTGAAGGCTTCCATGCAAAGATGTCCCGGTTCTCACGGATGAACTCGATGAGCGCGCTTTCCTATTTCGGATCCAAATTGGCACTGATACTGAACTGCTTGGATGAGTCGCCAGGAACAAAGTCAACCAACTTCGTGTCATCCGCCGACTTAAACTTCAACAAAGGGTCATGCTCTGTGGTTGGCTTCTTCAAAGGTGTCATATCCGTCGGGTCAACATTATCTTCATAAAACTTCAACTCTTCTGTTGCACAAACAGATTCAGCATAAGCGGCATCACCTTCTTCACATTCCAAGGCTATCTTCCTGTTGGCGTGCACAGTGATGGTGCCCTTGTAACCCGGCATCTTGAGCTACAAATAAACATAACAAGGCCTTGCCATAAACTTGGCATAAGCCGGCCGCCCAAACACGGCATGATAAGGGCTCTTAATCTTAACCACTTCAAAGGTCAATGTCTCCGCTCTGGAATCATGCTCATCACCAAAAGCCAACTCCAAAGCTATCTTGCCCACTGGATACGCCGACTTACCAGGCAGCACTCCATGAAAAACTATATTAGACGGCTTAAGATCTTTATTAGTCAATCCCATACGACGGAAAGTATCATAGTAAAGGATATTGATGCTGCTGCCTCCATCCATGAGTACTTTAGTGAACTTGTACCCTCGAACCTGCGGTGCAACCACCAAGGCCAACTGACCCGGATTGTCCACCCGGGGCGGGTGATCCTCACGGCTCCAAAGAATAGGATGTTCAGACCATCACAAGAAACGGGGAACCGCCGGCTCAACTGCGTTCACCGCCCTTTTATGAATCTTCTGATCTCGTTTGCATAAAATCGTGGTGAACACATGATATTGCCCACTATTCAGCTGCTTTGGGTTACTCTGATAACCAGATTACTGTTGATTCCCTTTACCAGACTGTTGATTGAAACCACCTTGATTGCCTTGGCCCTGGAAACCAGAATTTGAGCCGCCTCCACCAAAGCCAGGCCCGTGAGAGCCGGATCCTGAACCGCCATTCGGGCCATGATTGTTCTGAAAAAAATTGGAATTTTTGTACTCCCTCATGATGAAGCAATCCTTCCATAGATGATTGGTCGGCTTCTCGTGCGTACTGCTTTGGGCAAGGCGGATTCATCATCGCCTCCAGGTTGAACTTTGCCCACCAAGCCGGGGCGGCTTTCCCTTCTTACGCTGATTATTGCTCTGCGTATTGGTGTTGGCCACAAAGTTTAAACCGCCCTCAGCTTTGCGCTTACCGTTGCCACCGTCACCCGCCGTGTTATGCTGTTGCCCCTTCGTACTACCATTCTTCTTCCCCTTACCTGCCTTCTCCTCATCAAAGTCGGGTCTTTGGTACTATCAGAGTCGGCATATTTGACGAGAGCCGACATGAGCTCCCTGATGTCTACTACGCAACCTTATTCTTGTAGACACATGTTGGGCCTCCAAGCGCAGAGTTTTGTAGGACAGTAGCAATTTTCCCTCAAGTGGATGACCTAAGGTTTATCAATCCGTGGGAGGCGTAGGATGAAGATGGTCTCTCTCAAACAACCCTGCAATCAAATACAAGAAATCTCTTGTGTCCCCAACACACCCAATACAATGGCAATTTGTATAGGTGCACTAGTTCGGCGAAGAGATGGTGATAAAAGTGTAATATGGATGGTAGAAATATATTTTTATAATCTGAATAAATAAAAACAGCAAGGTAGGAAATAGTAACGGGCACAAAAACGGTATTGCAATGCTTGAAAATGAGGCCTAGGGTCCGTACTTTCGCTAGTGCAACCTCTCAACAATGCTAACATAATTGGATCATATAACCACCCCTCAAAGTGTGATGAAAAATCACTCCAAAGTTCCTATCTAGCGAGAACATAAGAATAAATTTTTTGTAGGGTACGAAACCACCTCAAAGCTATTCTTTCCGTTCGATCTATTCAAGAGTTAGTACTAAAATAACACGAAGCTATTCTTTCCGTTTGATCTATCCTAGAGTTCGTACTAAAATAACACCAAAGCAAATTCATATTCATAATACTCAATCCAACACAAAGAACTTCAAAGAGTGCCGCAAGGTTTCTACCGGAGAAACAAAGACAAGAACATGCATCAACCCCTATGCATAGATTACCCCAATGTCACCTCGTGAATCTGCGAGTTGAGTGCCAAAACATATATCAAGTGAATCAATATGATACCCCATTGTCACCACGAGTATTCAATTGCAAGACATATATCAAGTGCTCTCAAATCCATAAAAGTATTCAATCCGATAACAACAAAATCTCAAAAGGGAAAAACTCAATTCACCACAACAAGATAGAGAGGGGAAAACACCATATGATCCGACTTTATTAACAAAGCCCGCGATACATCAAGATCGTGACATCTCAAGAACACGAGAGAGAGAGAGAGACTAAACACATAGCTACTGGTACAAACCCTCAGCCCCGAGGGTGGACTACTCCCTCCTCATCGTGGTGGCAACCGGGATGATGAAGATGGACACTGGAGATGATTCCCCCCTCCGGCAGGGTGCCAAAAAGGGTCTAGATTGGTTTTCGGTGGCTACAGAGGCCTGCGGTGGTGGAACTTCTGATCTAGGGTTATTTCTGATGGTTTCTCTATTTATAGGATTTTTTGGTGTCGGTTTCACGCGAAGATGGGCCTCGAGGTGAGCACAACCCACCGGGGCACGCGTAAGGGCCCAGGCACGCCTCAGTGTCTTGTGCCCTACTCCTTCACCTTCTGGTCCTTCCACGAAGCTTCAGGGGTCTCTTTTGTTCCAAAAAAATCGTCAAAAAGTTTCAGCTCATTTGGAGAATTTTCATTTCTGCACAAAAAACAACACCACGGTAGTTCTCCTGAAAACAACGTCAGTCCGGGTTAGTTCCATGCAAATCATACCAAAACCATATAAAATTGTTGTAAACATGGCATGAATACTTCATAAATTATAGATGCGTTGGAGACGTATCAGCATCCCCAAGCTTAATTCCTACTCGTCCCCGAGTAGGAAAATGATAAAAGAAAGAATTTATGAAGTGTGAATGCTAGCAAAGTGCATAAGTTTGAACAATGATAATTTCAATCACTTTTCCTAGCATCATAACAGCAACTCTTTCTCATAAAACTTATCATGATAAAGTAGCAATTAAAAATGGAATTTTTGTTGTGGAATGCTACCTATCGTATTCGTCATAAACTATTTTCTTTTGTAGCATGGACATTTGGACTTTTATATGGTTCAAAGCAATGGTCTAGTTTCGACATGAGGACTTTAATACTCAAGCATACCTAAAAGCAACCATGTCTTTCAAAATATCAACGCTAAAATAAGTTATCCCTGGCCCATCATGCTCAATCATTGATCCATTCATGAAACACACTCGCATATTAGCTACACCCAATGCTCAAGTACTATCATAGTGCCTCCTAGTTGGTGCTTTATAAGAGAAGATGGAGACTCAAAATAAAAATAAAATTGCATAAAGTAAAAGAAAGGCCCTTCGCAGAGGGAAGTAGGGATTTGTAGAGGTTCCAGAGCTCAAAGCGAAAAACTTAGAGATAAAAACATTTTGGGAGGTGTGCCTTTCCCACCAACGAAAACGACTTAGAGTTCCCAACACTTTCCATGCTAGATATATCACAGGCGGTTCCCAAACAGAAAATAAAGTTTATTCCTTTTTCCACCATACTTTCACTTGCCATGGCTAACCGTATCCACGGGTGCCCTCCATACCAACACTTTCCAAGGAATTTATTATTTGACAACATAAAGTAAATTTATTTTTCATTTCGGGACTGGGCATCCCTAATACCTTTGCCTTACTCTCGTGCAATGACAAGTGAATAAACACTCATCGTGAGAATAACACATCTAGCATGGAAAATATTAGCCACCCCTCACTGCTTCACGAGCGGTACGAACACACAAAAGAGAAGTTTAATTTGAAAATTAGAGATGGCACATACAAATTTTCTTAGAACGGCAAAAGAATACCGCCTATAGGTAGGTATAGTGGACTCATGTGGCAAAACTGGTTTAAAGGATTTTGGATGCACAAGTAGTGATCATACTTAGTGCAAAATGAAGGCTAGCAAAAGATTGAGAAGCGACCAACCAAGAAACGAATAATCTCATAAGTGAGCATTAAGCATAATTAACACCGAATAATGCACCACAAGTAGGATGTAATTTCATTGCATAACTATTGACTTTCATGCTTGCATAGGGAATCACAAACCTTAACACTAATATTCTTACTAAAGCATAATTACTCATCAACATGACTCACATATCACATCATCATATCTCAAAACTATTACAACGAATCAAGTTTATTTTGTCCAATGATCTTCATGAATGTTTTTATTATATCCTTCTTGGATATCTATCACTTTGGGACTAATTTTCATGTGTTGCTTTTGATAAGCCCAAACAAATTTAAGTGAAGATCACGAACATAATATTTCTTTATCTCAAATTAATTTAAGTGAAGCAAGAGATAATTTCTTCAAAAATACTAAATCACATCATGCTCAAAAATATATAAGTGAAGCACTAGAGCAATTCCATAGAAAAGAGCTTCGTTGACGGGATGTGAGTACCGCTTACCTATCCTCCCTCGCAACTATATGAGGACTCTATTTTATTTAAAAACTTTCAGATCTAAGTACTTTATTTAAAAAGCAAGCAAAACAAAATAAAATGACATTCCAAGGATAGCACACATCTTGTGAAGAAGCAAAAATTTAGGACCAACCGATACTAACCGATAATTGTTGGTGAAAAAAGGTGGGATGCCTGCCGGGGCATCCCCAAGCTTAGATGCTTGAGACTTCTTGAAATATTATTTTTGGGTGCCTTGGGAATCCCCAAGCTTGAGCTTTTGTGTCTCCTTAATTCCTCTCATATCACGGTTTTCCTAAATCTCAAAAGCTTCATCCACACAAAACTCAACAAGAACTCGTGAGATAAGTTAGTATAAACCAATGCAAAAACCTTATCATTATCTACTGTAGCAAATCACTAAAATTATTATTCAACATTGCATACTAAATGCCTCTGCATATTTAATATTCCTATCCTCAAATAGAATCATTAAACAAGCAAACAATGCAAACGAAACAGCAATCTACCAAAACAGTACAGTCTGTAAAGAATGCAAGAGTATCAATACTTCTCTAACTCCAAAGATTATGAAAATCTACCACACTGTAGAAAATTTATCAGAGCTTAATTTGCAAAAAGTTTCAACATTTAATCACATTCTGACTTTTCTAAGGAATTTTTGCAACAGCGGTAAACTTTCTGTTTTCAAACAGCAACATGTAGACTTGTAAAATAAGCATAGTAAAGGCTATCAATGCCACTTTTATTGAAATAAAAGATGCAAAACATTATTATAAATAACAGCAAACAAATCCTAACAAAATAAGTTGACGCTTCAAGCAAAACACATATCATGTGATGAATGAAAACATAGCTCCTAGTGAGGTTACCGATAATGTTGGAGACGAAAGAGGGGATGCCTTCCGAGGCATCCCCAAGCTTAGTTGCTTGGATATTCCTTGAATATTACCTTGGGGTGCCTTGGGCATCCCCAAGCTTAGGGTCTTGTCATTCCTTGTTCTCCTCATATCGACATCTCACCTAAAACTGGAAAACTTCAATCACACAAAACTTAACAGAACTTTGTGAGATAGGTTAGTATGATAAAGAGCAAACCATTCCACTTTGGTACTGCCAAAGACAAGATTCATAATTTTTCTCACACAATGCCTACTGTACCTCATCATTTCCACAATTTATATTGAGCAATATAAGCCATAGAAACTAGAAAACAAGCAAACTATGCATTGAAAACAGAATCTGTCAAAAACAGAACAGTCTGTAATGATCTGGATAACTACCATACTTCTGCTACTCCAAAAATTATGAAAAAATTAGGAACACGTGATAAATTTGTATATTTAACTTCTACAAAAATAATCAACTCAAAAGCACTCTTCTGTTAAAAATAAGAATTATTTCCGTGAGGTCAAAAGTTTCTGTTTTTCAGCAAGATCAAATTGATGACCCACAAGTATAAGGGATCAATTGTAGCTCTTTTCGATAAGTAAAAGTGTCGAACCCAATGAGGAGCAGAAGGAAATGACAAGTAGTTTTCAGTAAGGTAATGTCTGCAAGTGCTGAAACTATAAGTAGCGAGTAGTTTGATAGCAAGATAATTTGTAACGAGCAAGTAACGATAGTAGCAATAAGTATGCAGCAAGGTAGCCCAATCCTTTTGAGGCAAAGGACAGGCCAAAACGGTCTCTTATGATGAGCAAAGAGTTCTTTAGGGTACACGGGAATTTCATCTAATCACTTTCATCATGTTGGTTTGATTTGTGTTCACTACTTTGATAATTTGATATGTGGGTGGACCAGTGCTTAGGTGTTGTTCTTACTTGAACAAACCTCCTACTTATGATTAATCCTCCCGCAAGAATCCGCAACTACGAGAAAAGTATTAAGGATAAATCCTAACCATAGCATTAAACTCTAGGATCCAATCGGTCCCTTACGGAATAGTGCATAAACTGGGGTTTAAGTTTCTGTCACTCTCGCAACCCACCATCTATTTACTACTCCACACTGCATTCCCTTAGGCCCAAATATGGTGAAGTGTCATGTAGTCAACGTTCACATGACACCACTAAGGGAATCACAACATACATACCATCAAAATATCGAACACATATCAAATTCACATGATTACTTGCAACATCATTTATCCCGTGACCTCAAGAACAAAAGTAACTACTCACAAACAAGAAACATGCTCATGATCAGAGGGGTATTAATATGCATAATGGATTTGAACATATAATCTTCCACCAAATAAACCATATAGTAATCAACTACAAGATGTAATCAATACTACTAGTCACCCCCTAGCAACAATCTATAGTTCCAGTAACAAGATTGAATACAAGAGATGAACTAGGGTTTGAGATGAGATGGTGCTGGTGAAGATGTTGATGGAGATTTCCCTCCCCAAGATGGGAGAGTTGTTGGTGATGATGATGACGATGATTTCCCCCTCCAGGAGGGAAGTTCCCCCAGCAGAATCACTCCGCCAGAGGGCAAAAGTGCTCCTGCCCAAGTTCCGCCTTGAGACGGTGGCGCTCCATCCCGAAAGTCTTCTTTCTATTTTTTCTAGGTGAAAATCACTTATATACCAGTAGATGGGCACCGGAGGTGGGTCGAGGAGGCCACAACCCACCAGGGGGGGCTGGCGCGCCCTGGTGGGTTGTGCCCACCTGGTGGCCCCCCTCTGGTACTTATTGGCTCCTATATTTCTTATATATTCCATAAAAAATCTCCGTGAAGTTTTAGCTCATTTCGAGTTGTGCAGAATAGGTGGCCCGACGTAGCTTTTTCAGGTCCAGATTTCTAGCTGCCGGAATTCTCCCTCTTGGTGTGTAACTTGCAAATTATGAGAGAAAAGGCATTAGAATTACTCCAAAAAGCATTATTATGGATAGAAACATTGTAAATATCAGTAAGAAAACATGATGCAAAATGGACGTATCAACTCCCCCAAGCTTACACCTCGCTTGTCCTCAAGCGAAAACCAAAATCGAAAAACATGTCCACATGCTTTGAGTGAGAGGTGTCAAAAAACAAGATACGGACATAGAAGCATCATGTTGATTATTATAACAGCAACAAAATTAAACATAAGACTTTTATCATAGAACTTTTATCATACACTTCCCATGAATAAGTAACGGTTCATCACATAATCGAAGTATAAAGCAAATACTTTATTAGAAACCAACAAACTATGTTCTCAGTCAACTTTGCAACTACAATTCATCATCTTTTCAGGAAGGGCCACGTGTCGGAGCCTTTAGGAAAGTCCACGTACTCAACCATCATATAGTCTTCCATGATTGCTAACACTCACCGAGTCCACATGAGCAAAACGTTTCAACCGGACACATACAAAGATAGGGGCTTATAGTTTCGCCTCCCAACATACTCACCTCAAGGGTGATGTCAACAATAATAACTCATGCTATCTATATTCAACTGGACATATGTGCCTAGATCTTTCCTCACCACATGATGCTTGCCAAAAGAGAAAAGTAAAAGGAATAGAAGGAAAACTTTGACTCTTTTCATAAAAGTAAATACATAAAAGTAAAAGATAGGCCCTTCGCAGAGGGAAGCAGAGGTTGCCATGCACTTATTTGTTTGCATGCTCAACCCCTTAGTGCAAAAGAACGTCATGTTACATTGCCCCTTAAGATGACAACCTTTATTATGCAGTCTATCGCTTTTATTCTTTGTCATCCAAGTTCGTGCAACGCTCAATTTTCTCTTACACTAAAAGATCTCACATATTTAGAAGCAATTTTTATTGCCTTTTTGCACCGATGACAACTTACTTGAGGGATCTTGTTCAATCCCTAGGTAGGTATGGTGGACACTTGAAAAAGATTTGGGTTTAAGGGTTTTTGGATGCACAAGTAGTATCTCTACTTAGTGCAGAATTTTTGGCTAGCAAAGATAGGGGACAAGCATCACATGTTAAAGTATCTATGACAATATGACTTCTATGTTAATATAAACATACATAAACCATTACGTTGTCTTCATTGTCCAATGTCAACAATTTTGGCATATAATATTTTGGTGAGGGCTCACAATCACAAAAGATTTCTAGGATAGTATATTTGTATGTGAATCATCCCTTCCCTTATTAATTCTTTCATGAGTTGCATCACTGACCAATGCTATGCTTGTCAATCTCTAATAAAATTTTCTTACTTATATTTTTCCTTATGTGGTGCTATTACCTACCATAGGATTAGTATATGATCTTATTGATTTATTTCCTTTCTTTTGTTTGCTTTCTTTCTCTTTTTCTTCTCTTTATTTTCAACATGAAAGTAAAGAAAGTAAAAACTCGAACTAACTTTATTATATAACTTGCACACGATAACAATGATAGATCACTAAGCAAACTCTCAAAGAAGAAAAGATCGAACTAAATTTTATTCATCTAAGCAAAAGATTGAACTAAGATAAGTAAAGGCAAAAAGATAGTAGGATGATACGATACCGGGGCACCTCCCCCAAGCTTGGCAGAAGCCAAGGGGAGTGCCCATACCCGATACTCAGTTCTCCTTTGGTGGTGAAGAAGGTAATGGTGGTGATGAAGCGATCTTGCTCCTCCCTCTTCGTCTCGATCTTCATCAGCCAAGTATCTTCTTCCATCTTGTTGGAGGAGCAGGAAGACATGACGCCTGGCTTGATAAATCTGACCAGAAACAACAAGAAAGGAGAACAGAGGATTTTCTCCGCGATACGGTGGTCAATAGGTTCGGGAAGTATATATAGATTTTTTTATCTTGGAGTACAAGCAAATGGAAGAAAAACTGAGTACGGGAGGTGTCCCAAGTGGGCACAACCCACCTGGGCACGCCAGGCGCGCCCTAGTGTATTGTGCCCACCAGGACGCTTCCTGGAAGTTTCTTTATTTCCAAAATTTTAAAATAATCTAAAACTGATAAAAAATATTTTTGCAGATTTTTCGGAGTCCGTTTACTTACGTATCACGTACCTCCTTATTTTGACGATTCTGGAGTGGTCCGGAAAGACTCTTTTATGTGTTCTTCCGGTGTCAAAGTTTGGATAATATTGCTTTCAAATTAATAGGCGTACCTGAGATATAATGCTTTATTCGTTGCCCGTTGACAACCTTCGGGTTAGTGCCATCGAAATTATTTATTTTGATGGCTCCAGACCGGTAAACCTCCTCGATGACATAGGGGTCTTCCCATTTTGAGAGGAGTTTGCCTGCAAAGAATCTGAAACGAGAGTTGTACAAAAGAACATATTCTCCGACTTTAAACTCACGCTTTTGGATTCTTTTGTCATGCCATCTTTTAACTTTTTCTTTGAATAACTTTGCATTTTCATAAGCTTGGGTTCTCCATTCATATAATGAGCTTATATCAAATAACCTCTTTTCACCAGCAAGTTTGAAATCATAGTTGAGTTCTTTGACTGCCCAATATGCTTTATGTTCTAACTCAAGAGGCAAATGACAAGCTTTTCCATAAACCATTTTATAAGGAGACATACCCATAGGATTTTTATATGCTGTTCTATAAGCCCAAAGTGCATCATCTAATTTCTTAGACCAATTCTTCCTGGACCTATTGACAGTCTTTTGCAAAATCAATTTTATTTCTCTATTGTTAAGCTCAACTTGACCACTAGATTGAGGATGATAAGGTGATGCAATTCTATGGTTAACATCATACTTAGCAAGCATTTTACGAAAAGCACCATGAATAAAGTGTGAACCACCATCAATCATTAAATATCTAGGGACTCCAAACCTTGGGAAAATAACTTCCTTAAGCATTTTAATAGAGGTGTTGTGATCAACACTACTGGTTGGGATAGCTTCTACCCATTTAGTAACAGAATCAACAACAACCAAAATATGTGTATACCCATTAGAGGAAGGAAAAGGGCCCATGTAATCAAATCCCCAAACATCAAATGGTTCAACATCAAGTGAATAATTCATAGGCATTTCTTGACGCTTACCAATATTACCTATTCTTTGGCATTCATCACAAGATGAGACATACTTACGAGCATCCTTGAAGAGAGTAGGCCAATAAAATCCAGATTGCAATACCTTATGAGCAGTTCTATCTCCAGCATGATGCCCTCCATACGGTTCGGAGTGACATTTCCATAGGATTTGTCCCTGTTCATGCTCAGGTACACAACGTCTAATAATACCATCTACTCCTTCTTTATAAAGATGTGGGTCATCCCAAAAGTAATGTCTTAAATCATAGAAGAATTTTTTCTTTTGTTGGTAAGTAAAGCTAGGTGGCAAATATTTAGCAACAATGTAATTAGCATAGTCAGCATACCAAGGAGTACTATTAGCAACATTTATTGCAGCTAACTGCTCATCAGGAAAACTATCATCAATAGGAAGTGGGTCATCAAGCACATTTTCAAGCCTAGACAAGTTATCAGCTACGGGGTTCTTAGCTCCTTTTCTATCAATAATATGCAAATCAAATTCTTGTAGCAAGAGAACCCAACGAATAAGTCTAGGTTTGGCATCTTTCTTTTCCATAAGATATTTAATAGCAGCATGGTATGTGTGAACAGTTACTTTGGAATCAACAATATAAGGTCTAAATTTATCACAAGCAAACACCACTGCTAAGAATTCTTTTTCAGTAGTAGCATAGCATAATGAATAACATTCAATTTCTTATCAACTCTTTGTCCTAGAACAGCACCAACAACATAATCACTAGCATCACATATAATTTCAAAAGGCAAGTTCCAATCAGGTGGTTGAACAATAGGTGCAAAAATTAAGGCTTTCTTGAGTGTTTCAAAGGCTTCTAAACAATCATCATCAAAAACAAAAGGAACATCCTTTTGCAAAAGATTAGTGAGAGGCCTAGAAATTTTAGAGAAGTCTTTAATAAACCTCCTATAGAAACCAGCATGGCCTAGGAAACTACGAATACCTTTGATGTCCTTGAGACATGGCATTTCTCAATAGCATCAAACCTTAGCTTGGTCCACTTCAATACCTTTTTCAGAAATTTTATGACCCAAGACAATACCTTCATTAACCATAAAGTGGCACTTCTCCCAATTCAAGACAAGATTTGTTTGTTCACATCTCTGCAAAACTCGATCAAGATTGCTTAAACAATCGTCAAAAGACTTCCCATAAACAGAGAAGTCATGCATGAAAACCTCAACAATCTTTTCACAAAAATCAGAGAATATAGACATCATGCCTCGAAAGGTAGCAGGTGCATTACATAAACCAAAAGGCATACGTCTATAAGCATATGTTCCAAAAGGACAAGTAAAAGTGGTCTTTTCTTGATCAGGTTGAGAAACAGGTATTTGTGAAAAGCCAGAATATCCATCAAGGAAGAAAAAGTGTGTGTGCTTAGATAATCTTTCAAGCATTTGATCAATAAAAGGCAAAGGGTAATGATCTTTTCTAGTAGCTTTGTTTAATTTTCTAAAATAAATTACCATTCTATAGCCTGTAACAATTCTTTGTGGAATGAGTTCATTCTTATCATTAGGAACAACAGTAATACCTCCTTTCTTAGGGACACAATGAACGGGACTTACCCATCTACTATCAGCTATAGGATAGATTATACCTACTTCCAGAAGTTTTAATATTTCTGTTCTTACCACCTCTTTCATCTTCGGATTTAACCGCCGTTGGTGATCAACAACGGGTTTAGCATCAGGTTCCATATTAATTTTGTGCTGACATAAAGTGGGACTAATGCCCTTTAAATCATCAAGAGTATATCCAATAGCAGCTCGGTGCTTCCTTAGAACTTTCAATAATCTTTCTTCTTCATGTTCTGAAAGGTTAGCACTGATAATAACACGATATATTTTCTTTTCATCAAGATAAACATATTTCAAAGTGTCTGGCAATTGTTTTAATTCAAACACAGGATCACCCTTAGGTGGAGGAGGACCTCTCAGAGTTTCAATAGGCAAATTGTGTTTAAGTAGAGGACGTTGTTCAAAGAAAATATTATCTATTTCATTTCTTTCATGCATATGTAAATCATTTTCATGGTCTAGCAAGTATTGTTATAAAGGATCAGTAGGTAGCACAACAATAGAAGCAAGACCAATTAATTGATCCTTACTAGGCAATTCTTTTTCATGATGGTTTCTACTAAACTTGGAAAAATTAAACTCATGAGACTCATCACCAAAGCTAACACCCACAGTTTGTTTCTGGCAATCTATCTTAGCATTAATTGTGTTCAAGAAAGGTCTACCAAAGATAATGGGACAGAAGTCATCTGGTGGGGAACCAAGAACAAGAAAATCTGTAGGGTATTTTACTTTCCCACACAAGACTTCAACATCTCTAATAATCCCACAAGGTGATATGGTGTCTCTATTTGCAAGTTTAATAGTAACATCTATGTCTTCTAACTCTGTAGGTGCTATGTCTTCCCAAATTTCTTGATATAACTTGCAAGGAATAGCACTCACACTAGCACCCATGTCACATAAACCATGATAACAATGATCTCCTATTTTAACTGAAATGACAGGCAGGCCAACAACTGGTCTATTTTTATCCCTTTTTTCGGGTTTGGCAATTCTAGCAGCTTCTGCACAGAAGTAGATAACATGCCCATCCACATCTTCCTCTAAGAGATCTTTAACTATAGCAATATTAGGTTCAACTCTATTTTGTTCATCAGGTTTAGGTGTTCTAATAGAGCTTTTGTTAACCACAGTTGAAACTTTATCATGTTCCTTTATCCTAACAGGAAAAGGTGGTTTTTCAATATAAGCAGTAGGAACAATTGGATCAACATTGTAGAGTATAGTTTCTTCTTTAACTGGTACTGGTTCTTTAACTTCATCTTTAATAGGTGTGTGATATTTAAACCACTTCTCTTTAGGAAGTTCAACATGAGCAGCAAATGATTCACAAAAGGAGGCTACTATCTCAGAGTCAAGTCCATATTTAGTGCTAAACTTTTGAAAAGCATTGGTATCCATAAAAGATTTAACACAATCATACTTAAGATTTATACCTGACTCTTTACCTTCGTCGAGTTCCCAATCTTCAGAGTTGCGTTTAATTATTTCCAAAAGAAACCACCAGAATTCAATAGTTTTCTTCATAAAAGAACCAGCACAAGAAGTATCCAGCATGGTTTGATCATTACGAGAAAGCCGAGCATAAAAGTTCTGGATAATAATTTCTCTGGAGAGCTCATGATTGGGGCATGAATATAACATTGAGTTAAGCCTCCCCCAAGCTAGAGAGATACTTTCTCCTTCACGAGGCCAAAAATTATATATATAATTCCGATCACGACGAACTAGATGCATATGATAATTTTTTTGGTGAAACTCCAATTTTAAACGATTCCAATTCCAAGATCCAATATCATCGCATAGCCTATACCGTGCCAATGATTTTCCCTTCAAAGATAAAGGGAAAACCTTTTTCATCACCTCATCTTCGGGTAAACCTGCAAGCTTGAACAATCCACAGGTTTGTTCTACATGTATCAAGTGCATATCAGGATGTTCGGTTCCATCTCCTGCATAAGGATTAGCTAGCTGTTGTTCTATCATACCCGAAGGAATTTCATATTCAATATTTTCAATAGGTGCAGTAGGTTGAGGGGCAATTAATTGTGGTTCCGGACGAGGTGAACATACCCCGAACAAACCCCTCAAAGGATTGTTTTCCATAGTAGCAAGTGACAATAAATTTTAGCACACTATATAAATGTTTCCTTACCGAGTTCCACTTACCAAAGGCGCTTCACTCCCGGCAACGGCGCCAGAAAATAGCCTTGATGACCCACAAGTATAGGGTATCAATTGTAGATCTTTTCGGTAAGTAAGAGTGTCGAACCCAACGAGGAGCAGAAGGAAATGACAAGTAGTTTTCAGTAAGGTAATGTCTGCAAGTGCTGAAACTGTAAGTAGCGAGTAGTTTGATAGCAAGATAATTTGTAATGAGCAAGTAACGATAGTAGCAATAAGTATGCAGCAAGGTAGCCCAATCCTTTTGAGGCAAAGGACAGGCCAAAACGGTCTCTTATGATGAGCAAAGCGTTCTTGAGGGTACACAGGAATTTCATCTAATCACTTTCATCATGTTGGTTTGATTTGTGTTCACTACTTTGATAATTTGATATGTGGGTGGACCGGTGCTTAGGTGTTGTTCTTACTTGAACAAACCGCCTACTTACGATTAACCCTCCCGCAAGCATCCGCAACTACGAGAAAAGTATTAAGGATAAATCCTAACCATAGCATTAAACTCTAGGATCCAATCGGTCCCTTACGGAATAGTGCATAAACTGGGGTTTAAGTTTCTGTCACTCTCGCAACCCACCATCTATTTACTACTCCACAATGCATTCCCTTAGGCCCAAATATGGTGAAGTGTCATGTAGTCGACGTTCACATGACACCACTAAGGGAATCACAACATACATACCATCAAAATATCGAACACATATCAAAATCACATGATTACTTGCAACATGATTTATCCCGTGACCTCAAGAACAAAAGTAACTACTCACAAACAACAAACATGCTCATGATCAGAGGGGTATTAATATGCATAATGGATCTGAACATATAATCTTCCACCAAATAAACCATATAGTAATCAACTACAAGATGTAATCAACACTACTAGTCACCCCCTAGCAACAATCTATAGTTCCGGTAACAAGATTGAATACAAGAGATGAAGTAGAGTTTGATATGAGATGGTGCTGGTGAAGATGTTGATGGAGATTTCCCTCCCCAAGATGGGAGAGTTGTTGGTGATGATGATGACGATGATTTCCCCCTCCGGGAGAGAAGTTCCACCAGCAGAATCGCTCCGCCGGAGGGCAAAAGTGCTCCTGCCCAAGTTCTGCCTCGAGACGGCGACGCTCCGTCCCGAAAGTCTTCTTTCTATTTTTTCTAGGTGAAAATCACTTATATACCAGAAGATGGGCACCGGAGGTGGGTCGAGGAGGCCACAACCCACCAGGGGGGGCTGGCGCGCCCTGGTGGGTTGTGCCCACCTGGTGGCCCCCCTCTGGTACTTATTGGCTCCAATATTTCTTATATATTCCATAAAAGTTCTCTGGGAACTTTTAGCTTGTTGGAAATATGCCCTAGAGGCAATAATAAATGGTTATTATTATATTTCTTTGTTCATGGTAATTGTCTATTGTTCATGCTATAATTGTATTGTCCGGAAATCGTAATACATGTGTGAATACATAGACTACAACGTGTCCCTAGTAAGCCTCTAGTTGACTAGCTCGTTGATCAACAGATAGTCATGTTTCCTGACTATGGACATTGGATGTCATTGATAACGGGATCACATCATTAGGAGAATGATGTGATGGACAAGACCCAATCCTAAGCATAGCATAAAAGATCGTGTAGTTTCGTTTGCTAGAGCTTTTCCTATGTCAAGTATCCTTTCCTTAGACCATGAGATCGTGCAACTCCCGGATACCGTAGGAGTGCTTTGGGTGTGCCAAACGTCACAACGTAACTGGGTGACTATAAAGGTGCACTACGGGTATCTCCGAAAGTGTCTGTTGGGTTGGCACGGATCGAGACTGGGATTTGTCACTCCGTATGACGGAGAGGTATCTCTGGGCCCACTCGGTAATGCATCATCATGATGAGGTCAATGTGACTAAGGCGTTAGTCACGGGATCATGCATTGCGGTACGAGTAAAGAGACTTGCCGGTAACGAGATTGAACAAGGTATTGGGATACCGACGATCGAATCTCGGGCAAGTAATATACCGATTGACAAAGGGAATTGCATACGGGATTGATTGAATCCTCGACATCGTGGTTCATCCAATGAGATCATCGTGGAACATGTGGGAGCCAACATGGGTATCCAGATCCCGCTGTTGGTTATTGACCGGAGAGGCGTCTCGGTCATGTCTGCATGTCTCCCGAACCCGTAGGGTCTACACACTTAAGGTTCGATGACTCTAGGGTTGTAGAGATATGTGTATGCGGAAACCCAAAAGTTGTTCGGAGTCCCGGATGAGATCCTGGACGTCACGAGGAGTTCCGGAATGGTCCGGAGGTGAAGAATTATATATAGGAAGTCAAGTTTCGGCCACCGGGAAAGTTTCGGGGGTTACCGGTATTGTACCGGGACCACCGGAAGGGTCCCGGGGGTCCACTGGGTGGGGCCACCTATCCCGGAGGGCCCCGTGGGCTGAAGTGGGAAGGGAACCAGCCCCTAGTGGGCTAGGCGCCCCCCCATGGGCCTCCCCCCCGCGCCTAGGGTTGGAAACCCTAGGGTGGGGGGGCGCCCCACTTGCCTTGGGGGGCAAGGCACCCCCCTTGGCCGCCGCCCCCCACCCTAGATGGGGTTTGGCCGGCGCCCCCCCTCCCAGGGGGCCTATATAAAGGGGGGGATGGAGGGCAGCAATACGACAGCCTTGGGCGCCTCCCTCCTCCCCTGCTACACCTCTCTCTCGTAGAAGCTCGGCGAAGCCCTGCCGGCATCCCGCTACATCCACCACCACGCCGTCGTGCCGGTGGATCTCCATCAACCTCTCCTTCCCCCTTGCTGGATCAAGAAGGAGGAGACGTCGCTGCATCGTACGTGTGTTGAACGCGGAGGTGCCGTCCGTTCGGCACTCGGTCATCGGTGATTTGAATCACGGCGAGTACGACTCCATCATCCACGTTCATTGGAACGCTTCCGCTCGCGATCTACAAGGTATGTAGATGCACTCCTTTCCCCTCGTTGCTAGTATACTCCATAGATGCATCTTGGTGAGCGTAGGAAAATTTTCAAATTATGCTACGATTCCCAACAGTGGCATCATGAGCCAGGCCTATTCGTAGTTACTATGCACGAGTAGAACACAAAGAAGTTGTGGGCGTTGATGTTGCCAATTCTTCTTGCCGCTACTAGTCGTTTCTTGTTTCGGCGGCATTGTAGGATGAAGCGGCCCGGACCGACCTTACACATACGCTAACGTGAGACAGGTTCCACCGACTGACATGCACTAGATGCATAAGGTGGCTAGCGGGTGTCTGTCTCTCCTACTTTAGTCGGAACGGATTCGATGAAAAGGGTCCTTATGAAGGGTAAATAGAAATTGGCAAACCATGTTGTGGTCATACGTAGGTAAGAAACGTTCTTGCTAGAAACCTACAAACCACGTAAAAACTTGCAACAACAATTAGAGGACGTCTAACTTGTTTTTGCAGCATGTGTTATGTGATGTGATATGGCCAGAAGATGTGATGAACGATATATGCGATGTATGAGATTGATCATATTCTTGTAATAGGAATCACGACTTGCATGTCGATGAGTATGACAACCGGCAGGAGCCATAGGAGTTGTCTTTATTATTTTGCATGACCTGCGTGTCATTGAATAACGCCATGTAAATTACTTTACTTTGTTGCTATACGCGTTAGCCATAGAAGTAGAAGTAATCGTTGGCATGACGACTTCATGAAGACACGATGATGGAGATCATGGTGTCATGCCGGTGACGAAGATGATCATGGTGCCCCGAAGATGGAGATCAAAGGAGCATGATGATATTGGCCATATCATGTCACTATTTGATTGCATGTGATGTTTATCATGTTTTTGCATCTTATTTGCTTAGATCGACGGTAGTAAGTAAGATGATCCCTTATGATAATTTCAAGAAAGTGTTCACCCTAACTGTGCACCGTTGCGAAGGTTCGTTGTTTTGAAGCACCACGTGATGATCGGGTGTGATAGATTCTAACGTTCGCATACAACGGGTGTTGACGAGCCTAGCATGTACAGACATGGCCTCGGAGCACACGCAATACACTTAGGTTGACTTGACGAGCCTAGCATGTACAGACATGGCCTCGAAACACGGAGGACCGAAAGGTCGAGCATGAGTCGTATAGAAGATACGATCAACATGGAGATGTTCACCGATCTTGACTAGTCCGTCTCACGTGATGATCGGACACGGCCTAGTTAACTCGGATCATGTTTCACTTAGATGACTAGAGGGATGTCTATCTGAGTGGGAGTTCATTGTGTAATTTGATTAGATGAACTTAATTATCATGAACTTAGTCTAAAATCTTTACACTATGTCTTGTAGATCTAATGGCCAACGTTGTCCTCAATTTCAACGCGTTCCTAGAGAAAACCAAGCTGAAAGATGATGGCAGCAACTATACGGACTGGGTCCGGAACCTGAGGATCATCCTCATAGTAGCCAAGAAAGATTATGTCTTAGAAGCACCGCTAGGTGATGCACCAATCCCAGAGAACCAAGACGTTATGAACGCTTGGCAGCAGCGTGCTGATGATTACTCCCTCGTTCAGTGCGGCATGCTTTACAGCTTAGAACCGGGTCTCCAAAAGCGTTTTGAGAAACATGGAGCATATGAGATGTTCGAGGAGCTGAAATTAGTTTTCCAAGCTCATGCCCGGGTCGAGAGATATGATGTCTCCGACAAGTTCTTCAGCTGTAAAATGGAGGAGAATAGTTCTGTTAGTGAGCACATACTCAGAATGTCTGGGTTGCATAACCGCTTGTCTCAGCTGGGAGTCAATCTCCCGGATGACGCGATCATTGACAGAATCCTCCAGTCGCTTCCACCAAGCTACAAGAGCTTTGTGATGAACTTCAATATGCAGGGGATGGAAAAGACCATTCCTGAGGTATATTCAATTCTGAAATCAGCGGAGGTGGAGATCAGAAAAGAACATCAAGTGTTGATGGTGAATAAAACCACTAAGTTCAAGAAGGGCAAGGGTAAGAAGAACTTCAAGAAGGACGGCAAGGGAGTTGCCGCGCCCGGTAAGCCAGTTGCCAGGAAGAAGCCAAGGAATGGACCCAAGCCCGAGACTGAGTGCTTTTATTGCAAGGGAAATGGTCACTGGAAGCGGAACTGCCCCAAGTGCTTAGTGGACAAGAAGGCCGGCAACGCCAAAGGTATATGTGATATACATGTAATTGATGTGTACCTTACCAGTACTCGTAGTAGCTCCTGGGTATTTGATACCAGTGCGGTTGCTCATATTTGTAACTCAAAACAGGAACTACGGAATAAACGAAGACTGGCGAAGGACGAGGTGACGATGCGCGTCGGGAATGGTTCCAAGGTCGATGTGATCGCCGTCGGCGCGCTACCTCTGCATCTACCCACGGGATTAGTTTTAAACCTCAATAATTGTTATTTAGTGCCAGCTTTGAGCTTGAACATTGTATCTGGATCTCGTTTAATTCGAGATGGCTACTCATTTAAATCTGAGAATAATGGTTGTTCTATTTATTTGAGAGATATGTTTTATGGTCATGCCCCGCTGGTTAATGGTTTATTCTTGATGAATCTCGAATGTGATGTTACACATGTTCATAGTGTGAATACCAAAAGATGTAAAGTTGATAACGATAGTCCCACATACTTGTGGCACTGCCGCCTTGGTCACATTGGTGTCAAGCGCATGAAGAAGCTCCATGCAGATGGACTTTTGGAGTCTCTTGATTACGAATCATTTGACACGTGCGAACCATGCCTCATGGGTAAGATGACCAAGACTCCATTCTCCGGAACAATGGAGCGAGCAACCAACTTATTGGAAATCATACATACCGATGTGTGCGGTCCAATGAGTGTTGAGGCTCGCGGAGGATATCGTTATGTTCTCACTCTCACTGATGACTTAAGTAGATATGGGTATGTCTACCTAATGAAACACAAGTCTGAAACCTTTGAAAAGTTCAAGGAATTTCAGAGTGAAGTTGAGAATCAACGTGACAGGAGAATAAAATTCTTACGATCAGATCGTGGTGGAGAATATTTAAGTCACGAATTTGGTACACACTTAAGGAAATGTGGAATAGTTTCACAACTCACGCCGCCTGGAACACCTCAGAGAAACGGTGTGTCCGAACGTCGTAATCGCACTCTATTGGATATGTTGCGATCTATTATGTCTCTTACCGATTTACCGCTCTCATTTTGGGGCTATGCTTTAGAGACTGCCGCATTCACTTTAAATAGGGCTCCGTCGAAATCCGTTGAGACGACACCGTATGAATTATGGTTTGGAAAGAAACCTAAGCTGTCGTTTCTAAAAATTTGGGGATGCGATGCTTATGTCAAGAAACTTCAACCTGAAAAGCTCGAACCCAAGTCGGAAAAATGCGTCTTCATAGGATACCCTAAGGAAACTATTGGGTATACCTTCTACCTCAGATCCGAAGGCAAGATCTTCGTTGCCAAGAACGGGTCCTTTCTGGAGAAGGAGTTTCTCTCGAAAGAATTGAGTGGGAGGAAAGTAGAACTTGATGAGGTGATAGTCACCCCTTCCGAACCGGAAAGTAGCGCAGCGTGGGAAGATGTTCCTGTGGTGCCTACACCGACTGGGGAGGAAGTTAATGATGATGATCATGAAGCTTCGGATCAAGTTACTACTGAACTTCGTAGGTCCACAAGGACACGTTCCGCACCAGAGTGGTACGGCAACCCTGTCCTGGAAATCATGTTGTTAGACAACAATGAACCTTCGAACTATGAAGAAGCGATGGCGGGCCCGGATTCCGACAAATGGCTAGAAGCCATGAAATCCGAGATAGGATCCATGTATGAAAACGAAGTATGGACTTTGACTGACTTGCCCGATGATCGGCGAGCCATAGAAAACAAATGGATCTTTAATAAGAAGACGGACGCGGATGGTAATCTGACCATCTACAAAGCTCGACTTGTCGCTAAGGGTTATCGACAAGTTCAAGGGGTTGACTACGATGAGACTTTCTCACCCGTAGCGAAGCTGAAGTCCGTCCGAATCATGTTAGCAGTTGCCGCATACTATGATTATGAGATATGGCAGATGGACGTCAAAACGGCATTCCTTAACGGCTTCCTTAAGGAAGAGTTGTATATGATGCAGCCGGAAGGTTTTGTCGATCCTAAGAATGCTAACAAAGTATGCAAGCTCCAGCGCTCAATCTATGGGCTGGTGCAAGCATCTCGGAGTTGGAACATTCACTTTGATGAGATGATCAAAGCGTTTGGGTTTACACAGACTTATGGAGAAGCCTGTGTTTACAAGAAAGTGAGTGGGAGCTCTGTAGCATTTCTCATATTATATGTGGATGACATATTATTGATGGGAAATGATATAGAATTCTTGGAAAGTATAAAGGCCTATTTGAATAAGTGTTTTTCAATGAAGGACCTTGGAGAAGCTGCTTATATATTAGGCATCAAGATCTATAGAGGTAGATCAAGACGCCTCATTGGTCTTTCACAGAGTACATACCTTGTTTTCCATAGTAGCAAGTGACAATAAATTTTAGCACACTATATAAATGTTTCCTTACCGAATTCCACTTACCAAAGGCGCTTCATTCCCCGGCAACGGCGCCAGAAAATAGCCTTGATGACCCACAAGTATAGGGTATCAATTGTAGATCTTTTCGGTAAGTAAGAGTGTCGAACCCAACGAGGAGCAGAAGGAAATGACAAGTAGTTTTCAGTAAGGTAATGTCTGCAAGTGCTGAAACTGTAAGTAGCGAGTAGTTTGATAGCAAGATAATTTGTAATGAGCAAGTAACGATATTAGCAATAAGTATGCAGCAAGGTAGCCCAATCCTTTTGAGGCAAAGGACAGGCCAAAACGGTCTCTTATGATGAGCAAAGCGTTCTTGAGGGTACACAGGAATTTCATCTAATCACTTTCATCATGTTGGTTTGATTTGTGTTCACTACTTTGATAATTTGATATGTGGGTGGACCGGTGCTTAGGTGTTGTTCTTACTTGAACAAACCGCCTACTTACGATTAACCCTCCCGCAAGCATCCGCAACTACGAGAAAAGTATTAAGGATAAATCCTAACCATAGCATTAAACTCTAGGATCCAATCGGTCCCTTACGGAATAGTGCATAAACTGGGGTTTAAGTTTCTGTCACTCTCGCAACCCACCATCTATTTACTACTCCACAATGCATTCCCTTAGGCCCAAATATGGTGAAGTGTCATGTAGTCGACGTTCACATGACACCACTAAGGGAATCACAACATACATACCATCAAAATATCGAACACATATCAAAATCACATGATTACTTGCAACATGATTTATCCCGTGACCTCAAGAACAAAAGTAACTACTCACAAACAAGAAACATGCTCATGATCAGAGGGGTATTAATATGCATAATGGACCTGAACATATAATCTTCCACCAAATAAACCATATAGTAATCAACTACAAGATGTAATCAACACTACTAGTCACCCCCTAGCAACAATCTATAGTTCCGGTAACAAGATTGAATACAAGAGATGAAGTAGAGTTTGATATGAGATGGTGCTGGTGAAGATGTTGATGGAGATTTCCCTCCCCAAGATGGGAGAGTTGTTGGTGATGATGATGACGATGATTTCCCCCTCCGGGAGAGAAGTTCCACCAGCAGAATCGCTCCGCCGGAGGGCAAAAGTGCTCCTGCCCAAGTTCTGCCTCGAGACGGCGGCGCTCCGTCCCGAAAGTCTTCTTTCTATTTTTTCTAGGTGAAAATCACTTATATACCAGAAGATGGGCACCGGAGGTGGGCCGAGGAGGCCACAACCCACCAGGGCGCGCTAGGGGGGCCTCGCGCGCCTTGGTGGGTTGTGCCCACCTGGTGGCCCCCCTCTGGTACTTATTGGCTCCAATATTTCTTATATATTCCATAAAAGTTCTCTGGGAACTTTCAGCTTGTTGGAAATATGCCCTAGAGGCAATAATAAATGGTTATTTTTATATTTCTTTGTTCATGGTAATTGTCTATTGTTCATGCTATAATTGTATTGTCCGGAAATCGTAATACATGTGTGAATACATAGACTACAACGTGTCCCTAGTAAGCCTCTAGTTGACTAGCTCGTTGATCAACAGATAGTCATGGTTTCCTGACTATGGACATTGGATGTCATTGATAACGGGATCACATCATTAGGAGAATGATGTGATGGACAAGACCCAATCCTAAGCATAGCATAAAAGATCGTGTAGTTTCGTTTGCTAGAGCTTTTCCTATGTCAAGTATCCTTTCCTTAGACCATGAGATCGTGCAACTCCCGGATACCGTAGGAGTGCTTTGGGTGTGCCAAACGTCACAACGTAACTGGGTGACTATAAAGGTGCACTACGGGTATCTCCGAAAGTGTCTGTTGGGTTGGCACGGATCGAGACTGGGATTTGTCACTCCGTATGACGGAGAGGTATCTTTGGGCCCACTCGATAATGCATCATCATGATGAGCTCAATGTGACTAAGGCGTTAGTCACGGGATCATGCATTGCGGTACGAGTAAAGAGACTTGCCGGTAACGAGATTGAACAAGGTATTGGGATACCGACGATCGAATCTCGGGCAAGTAATATACCGATTGACAAAGGGAATTGCATACGGGATTGATTGAATCCTTGACATCGTGGTTCATTTGATGAGATCATCGTGGAACATGTGGGAGCCAACATGGGTATCCAGATCCCGTTGTTGGTTATTGATCGGAGAGGCGTCTCGGTCATGTCTGCATGTCTCCCGAACCCGTAGGGTCTACACACTTAAGGTTCGGTGACGCTAGGGTTGTAGAGATATGTGTATGCGGAAACCCGAAAGTTGTTCGGAGTCCCGGATGAGATCCCGGACGTCACGAGGAGTTCCGGAATGGTCCGGAGGTGAAGAATTATATATAGGAAGTCAAGTTGCGGCCACCGGGAAAGTTTCGGGGGTTACCGGTATTGTACCGGGACCACCGGAAGGGTCCCGGGGGTCCACTGGGTGGGGCCACCTATCCCGGAGGGCCCCGTGGGATGAAGTGGGAAGGGAACCAGCCCCTAGTGGGCTGGGCGCCCCCCCCATGGGCCTCCCCCCTGCGCCTAGGGTTGGAAACCCTAGGATGGGGGGGCGCCCCACTTGCCTTGGGGGGCAAGGCACCCCCCTTGGCCGCCGCCCCCCACCCTAGATGGGGTTTGGCCGGCGCCCCCCCTCCCAGGGGGCCTATATAAAGGGGGGAGGGAGGGCAGCAATACGACAGCCTTGGGCGCCTCCCTCCTCCCCTGCTACACCTCTCTCTCGTAGAAGCTCGGCGAAGCCCTGCCGGCATCCCGCTACATCCACCACCACGCCGTCGTGCTGGTGGATCTCCATCAACCTCTCCTTCCCCCTTGCTGGATCAAGAAGGTGGAGACGTCGCTGCATCGTACGTGTGTTGAACGCGGAGGTGCCGTCCGTTCGGCACTCGGTCATCGGTGATTTGGATCACGGCGAGTACGACTCCGTCATCCACGTTCATTGGAACGCTTCCGCTCGCGATCTACAAGGGTATGTAGATGCACTCCTTTCCCCTCGTTGCTAGTATACTCCATAGATGCATCTTGGTGAGCGTAGGAAAATTTTAAAATTATGCTACGATTCCCAACACAGCTCATTTGGAGTTGTGCAGAATATGTGGCCTGACGTAGCTTTTTCAGGTCCTGATTTCCAGATGCAGGAATTCTCCCTCTTGGTGTGTACCTTGCAAATTATGAGAGAAAAGGCATTAGAATTACTCCAAAAAGCATTATTATTGATAGAAACATTGTAAATATCAGTAAGAAAACATGGTGCAAAATGGACGTATCACAAATCAACTATCACCCAACATGATCCCAAAGGCTTTACTTGGCACTTATTGAAACAAAATCAATAAAACATGATCAATACAGTAGTATAATCATGTGAACACACAAAAACAGTAGGTAAAAGTGTTGGATTGTCTCCCAACAAGCGCTTTTCTTTAATGCCTTTTAGCTAGGCATGATGGTTTCAATTATGCTCGCATAAAAGATAAGAATTGAAACACAAAGAGAGCATCATGAAGCATATGACTAGCACATTTAAGTCTAACCCACTTCCTATGCATAGGGATTTTTTGAGAAAAAAATTATAGGAGCAAGAATCAACTAGCATAGGAAGGCAAAACAAGCACAACTTCAAGATTTTCAACACATAGAGAGGAAACTTGATATTATTGTAATATGTAAAAGCATATGTTCCTCTCTCGTAGTAATTTTCAGTAGCATCATGAATGAATTCAACAATATAACTATCACATAAAGCATTATTTTCATGATACATAAGCATAGAAATTTTCCTACTCTCCACATAAGCAAATTTATTCTCATGAAAAGTAGTGGGAGCAAACTCAACAAAATAACTATCATGAGATTCAAAACTAAAATCATGATGACAAGTTTCATGGTTATCATAATTATTTGTAGCATACATGTCATCACCATAATCATCGTAGATAGGAACTTTGTTTTCATCATCAATTGAAACCTCTTCCGAAATAGTAGATTCATCACTAAATAAAGTCATGACCTCTCAAACTCCACTTTCATAATTATTACAATAAGATTCAACACCCTCCAAAATAGTGGGATCATTAGTACTTAGAGTTGAAACTCTTCCGAACCCACTTTCATCAATATAATCATCATAAATAGGAGGCATGCTTTCATCATAATAAATTTTCTCATCAAAACTTGGGGGAGTAAAATATCATCTTCATCAAATATAGCATCCCCAAGGTTGTAGATTTGCATATCATTAGCATCATGGATATTCAAAGAATTCATACTAACGACATTGCAATCATGCTCATCATTTAACTATTTTGTGCCAAACATTTTATTGACTTCTTCTTCTAACAATTGAGCACAATTTTCCGAACCATCTTTTCAAGAAATATATTATAAAGATGATCAATAATATTATGCAACCTCAATTCCATTTTTTATGTAGTTTTATTTTATAAACCAAACTAGTGATAAAACAAGAAACTAAAATATTCAATTGCAAGCTCTAAAGATATACCTTCATGCACTCACCTCCCCGGCAACGGCGCCAGAAAAGAGCTTGATGTCTACTACACAACTTTATTCTTGTAGACACGTGTTGGGCCTCCAAGCGCAGAGTCCTGTAGGACAGTAGCAATTTTCCCTCAAGTGGATGACCTAAGGTTTATCAATCTGTGGGAGGCGTAGGATGAAGATGGTCTCTCTCAAACAACCCTGCAATCAAATACAAGAAATCTCTTGTGTCCCCAACACACCCAATACAATGGCAATTTGTATAGGTGCACTAGTTCGGCGAAGAGATGGTGATAAAAGTGTAATATGGATGGTAGAAATATATTTTTATAATCTGAATAAATAAAAACAGCAAGGTAGCAAATAGTAAACGGGCACAAAAAGGTATTGCAATGCTTGAAAATGAGGCCTAGGGTCCGTACTTTCGCTAGTGCAACCTCTCAACCATGCTAAGATAATTGGATCATATAACCACCCCTCAAAGTGCGATGAAGAATCACTCCAAAGTTCCTATCTAGCGGAGAACATAAGAATAAATTTTTTGTAGGGTACGAAACCACCTCAAAGCTATTATTTCCGTTAGATCTATTCAAGAGTTCGTACTAAAATAACACAAAGCTATTCTTTCTGTTTGATCTATCCTAGAGTTCGTACTAAAATAACACCAAAGCAAATTCATATTCATAATACTCAATCCAACACAAAGAACTTCAAAGAGTGCCGCAAGGTTTCTACCAGAGAAACAAAGACAAGAACGTGCATCAACCCCTATGCATAGATTACCCCAATGTCACCTCCGGAATCCGCGAGTTGAGTGCCAAAATATATATCAAGTGAATCAATACGATACCCCATTGTCACCACGAGTATTCAATTGCAAGACATATATCAAGTGTTCTCAATCCATAAAAGTATTCAATCCGATATCAACGAAATCTCAAAGGGAAAAGCTCAATTCATCACAACAAGATAGAGAGGGAAAAACACCATATGATCCGACTATATTAACAAAGCCCGTGATACATCAAGATCGTGACATCTCAAGAACACGAGAGAGAGAGAGAGATTAAACACATAGCTACTCATACAAACCCTCAGCCCCGAGGGTGGACTACTCCCTCCTCATCGTGGTGGCCGTCGGGATGATGAAGATGGCCACTGGAGATGATTCCCCCCTCCGGCAGCATGCCGAAAAGGGTCTAGATTGGTTTCCGATGGCTACAAAGGCCTGCGGCGGCGGAATTCTGATCTAGGGTTATTTCTGATGGTTTCTCTATTTATAGGATTTTTTGGCGTTGGTTTCACGTGAAGATGGGCCTCGAGGTGAGCACAACCCACCGGGGCACGCGTAAGGGCCCAGGCGCGCCCCGGTGTCTTGTGCCCTACTCCTTCACCTTCTGGTCCTTCCACGAAGCTTTGGGGGTCTCTTTTGTTCCAAAAAAATCGTCAAAAAGTTTCAGCTCATTTGGAGAACTTTCATTTCTGCACAAAAAACAACACCAGGGCAGTTCTGTTGAAAACAACGTCAGTCCGGGTTAGTTCCATGCAAATCATACCAAAACCATATAAAATTGTTGTAAACATGGCATGAATACTTCATAAATTATAGATACGTTGGAGACGTATCACTCCCCCATGTCATTGCAGTGGCGTTTAAGCCCCCCAGTTTCTGCTTAAGGGGGAGAAAACGGTAATTCTTCTCCAACATCAGGACCGCTGAACCGGCATTGATACTGTCCGATGAGTGTATAACAGCTGAGATTCGGCGCACCCAATTGGTTGTTGACTCACCCTCACCTTGGACACAAGAATCCAAATCCAGGATCGACATAGGCTGCTTGCACGTGTCTTTAAAATTTTGGATAAAACAAGATTTCGACTTTGCCCATGATCTAATGGAATTAGCGGGCAGCCCTTTCAACCAAGTACGAGCTGGCCCATCCAACATCATGATGAAATACTTAGCACATGCAGCATCACTAACATCCAACATCTCCATAGCCATCTCATACCTCTCAATCCAAGCCTCCGGGGGTTGATCAGTTGTGTAATTAGGCACCTTTCGTGGGCCCTTGAAATTCTTAGGCAAGCGCTCGTTGCGTAGAGCCTGCACTAAATAGGGCACACCCAGGGTTCTAGAGGTCACTCCTGCCTCCACAGACGCTGACGGATAAGCCGGGGATTGCTGTTGAGCCGCTAGCTGAGCCGCCAGCTCCACCTCCCGACGCGCCCTGCCCTGATCAACCAAAGTCTGGGCATCATTACCACCGCACGCCGGGTCATGCCTACGAGGTTGGTTACGGTGTTGCTCACTGCTTGAAACTGCTGGCGAATCAATGTGCCTGCTATAACTCCGACTTGGTCGAGGGGTTGAGTGAATCCGCTCATGACTATAAGAATAAGCCGCCTGTTGAGCCACAGCTATCTGAAGAAGTTCTCTGGCCCTCCGTGTCTCTATTGCCGTCGGAGACTCGCCTTCAACTGGGAGAGCCGCCAATCGTGTCGCCGTAGCAATCATGTTATCCAAAGGGTTAGAATAATGACCCGGTGGAGTCGGAACATGCCGAGGCGGAGTCATATCCAATTGAGGCGGATCCGCAGCATGCGGCTGAACCGACGCTCCAGTCACGGGCGCCTCAACCGCCCGGTTCACCACAGGCGAGTCACTGGTCCCTGCCCCAGGCGTGTTGAAGAGGTTTCTCGCATCATAAACCGGAGGTAAATGGCTCTGGTGTCTCCTTCTCATGATAGCATTCGAAGCGTTTTGATCCAAAGTAAGCGGGAAAGACTCTGCCTGAATCCGTTGCGCCTGACCGTCCAAAGCAGCCCGCTCCGTAGCCATCCTAGCGTTCTCAGCCGCCAACTCCTCCTTGGCTTGAGATATCTCATCTCGTAGTTTCGCCACATCAACCTTATGTTGTTCTTGAGTCTCCGGGGTCACCTCCACCCCCATCAAAGTCGCCAAAGCCTCCAACAACTCTATCAGAACTTGAGCCGGCGGGCGCGCAGAGCCGCTAGCACCAGCCGTCACCGCAGCCGTTGAGCTCGATGTCATAGCCGTGGCGGTTGTTGAGCCGAGCGCCGGCTGTGTACCGGCCATGAAGATCGCCACCCTGTTCAGTGGCTCATAGGGGTCCGGAATACTGTCGCCATCGGAGCAGCCCCCAAGCCGGCCGTGTTGCAGTTGATACATTGAATTGGTCTCACCGGTTGACGACTCACCATCAGAGTAGATGGCCATCTCACCACCAGACACAGATTCTTCCTCAAATTCCGCCCCATGGATAAAACCAACAAAGGCATGCTTCACGGCGGGTTGAACCTGGGCGGGTCGTGCGCGCTGAGCCGTCTTGATGATGTCGGTGCAGGTGTCCGGCTTAGGGCCCGGTTTGCCGATCTTGCCGATGAAGACGTGGATTCCGCCGAAGGGGACCCGGTACCCGTACTTAATTGAGCTGGCCTCGGGGCCCCAGCCTGCGTCGTCGATGTAGAGCTTGCCGCGATGACTCTTGGTCATCTGGCCCACAACATATCCCTTGATCCCTTTGAAGTTGCCCTTCAAGAACTCTAAACCACCATGCGCTAGCCCCACGGTGGGGGCCAACTGTCGTGGACTTAACACGGTAGATGTCCTAGCAAAAGGACTTAGTCATGGAGCCATCGCAAGTAGGTTAGCTTAAAGGGGTTAATCGGGACAAAGGACACAAAGAGTTTATACTGGTTCGGCCCCTCGCGGTGGAGGTAAAGGCTTACTCCAGTTTTGGGATTGTATTGCTTGGGTCTCGAGCAAATACGCTTGACCTAGTTCTTGATCTCTTGTTTCTTGCCCTTAATTCGTCGCCGGGTCACCCCTTTATATACACAGGTTGATGCCCGGTGGCTTACAGAATCCCGTTCGGCTCATACACAACGTGTCCGGCTCGGTGACTAACTAAGCTTGCCTTACAATACAAGTCATACATATGGCAGTTCATCCTATTGGGCCTCAAGTCCCCTCTGGGTCTTGGGCCGTCAATAGGCTTGCTATGACCCGCCATCTTCATTGATAAGTCGCCAGTGGTATGACCCGGCCCCTCCTAGGCAGTTCATACCCAGTAATTATATCCCCAACAATGTGGCAAGGACAAGAGGATGTTGAACCCCTTCAAAATGCTAAGGACACATATTGGCAAAAGCTCAAGACTTCATTTATCTCTACTAGTAGAGTGCCCGTGCATTCCCACGGGCTCTTGAAAAAGTTTGCAGGAGTTACATGTTAAATTCCACACATACAAACAATATAACAGAAACATAATTATTTAATAACTAAATTTTATTTTTGCAATGTAAATTGATAATATAAGAAAAATTAACGACATGTCCATGTAACAAACTGAGCGATGTTCCAACTAAACATCTATAACAAAACTATTAATATCTAGATGATGCGCTTAAGAAATTCTTTCACAATATCCGGTAAGTTTCCTTTAGCTTCATTCCCACGATGTTTTAGAAAGTATAACAAAAACTGATTCCTCAATTCATACCCATCCTGCACAAACGCATACATGTAGTTAGTATGAAAATTTCACGCTGAAGGTCTTAAAACATGTAACGGACAATACTCACCGCGCAAATCGGCTTGACCAAATCTTCACCGTTCCACCAGAGCATAAAATGAAAAACAAAATAGCCAGAAAAATTCCTGTAAAACTTTAAATTAACAATGTAAAGAATATAGTAATAACAAAAGTAAATGTTTTTGTTATGAATTCATTACCCATCTATACTCGTTGGAACACCGGACGGAAATAAACGTTGCCATTTAGATAGATCATAATTCCAACCAGCCAGCTTTATTTCGAGTGCTTCTTTGAAATCCCTTGCAAAACTTTTTAATTTCAGTGCATGCCTCAATTTTTTCTCCTCTAACGATTGTGATGTTTGAATAGGATCCATAATATATAGACGACGTGCCTCTTTGTCGATGACGTACAAGATGTATCGGCCGATGGATGCATAGGGAAGATAAATCTACAAGTGGAGGTATTAGAAACAACAATAAACCATGATAACAATGGACAAAATACTTTACTTACCTTGTTGCACGATGAGAGGTCGTTGTCCATCTCAGGCCAGCTATCAAATAATGTTGCCAACCTCTGGATAGTTTCCTTCCCGCAAAACTTCTGACCTCGTGTTGACTCTAGCATCATGAACTAAGTAAAAAAGAAATATTGTTTCAACATGTTGATTGTAATGACACATAGAATTAAGAGTTAAGATGATTTACACAAAATCGTAGATCCATGTAGTGCACAGGAGGGTCTGTGAACAATACTCCCTCGTCACATGCCAGCATACGCACGGCTGTGTTGAAGCAGTCATTGTCCATGGTCTGCTCCATGTTAAGTATGCACTGAAGTTTCTTAAGACTTAAGCCCATTGGATCGGGTGTCGAGCTCCGGACCCATACCTTCCTATAAATTGGATGATAAGAAGAATAATATTATAAATCCGCACATTAAATATTGATACATGATACTTACTCCAAACACTCGGCATCATCGATAGACATGATGTAGTTGCAGAGGCCGGCAAGTAATTCACGTTGGTCCGTGGGTATTGTAGTGATTGGGGCAGGACGTTTGTCTTTGACTACGTCAGATGGATTCTCCAGGATCTCGATATCAGAATTAGCTAAAGTTTCTTCATCGTCAGGTTGATGGTATATGGGATCTCCTTTTAGCTTATTCAGCTCTGAATCGAGCAAAATGACAGCTAATTTTTTCGAAAATGTTTCATATCCTCCTACAAAATATATATAAAATCAATTTATATAATATTTTGAGATAAAATAACGAGATAATGTATAAAAATGGAATACCTGGGTGAACGTGTCTGACAGTCCATGTGATGTCCAGTATTCCATATAATTTAGCATAAACAGTCCACATGATACGCTATAATATTATAAAATAATCCTTTACAATACCACACAGATAAATCAAATAAACAAACCATTGTAACAAGTGCTTACCCATCAGTTTGTATTGCCTCATGAAACTGCTCTACAACCGTCCATTTTGTAACATTCAGATCGGGCCACTTATGACCTCTGATAAACTCCGGACTATGCTCTACAAGTTTTATACGCTTCTCGAGTCCTAGTAACTATTTTATATATGAGAAATATTAGGGAACAAGGCAAACAAAATATATGTTAAGATGAGTAAAAAAAATATAGTTACCGTAGTAGCAAGGTCATTGCATTTGACCCGACAACCAAGTGAGTCCAATACTTGAATCTCACATTTTTTGGCATTGGCGACTGCTACATACCAATGGTAGCCCGGCATGTTAATCGGAATGAATAACTGGTGTAAATATCATACAAGTCACGATCGCAATTAGATATAAATATTAATAAATCTTTATAATTATGAATTAAATAAAAACAATCCATAATTATATGCATGGATAACGAGACAAAAACTAACCATATCTTGTTGTAGATAAGTATTGACATGATGCACGATGCGGTGATATTTTGATGGGTCTATGTCTCTTTCCCCGTCTTCTTTTATCTGGCCAGATACAAACGTGCTAATAATGTGTACCCTCTCACCCGCCCTGTCTTGTAGATGCTTGTGAGCAAGCATGCAATATATGTAAGCATTTATCACCTGTAAACAACATTTAGATTATATTTATATTTTATGATATTATATATTGTTCATATTATTAATTACAAAGTTTGTGCAATTGGTCTTACACTGTCATGTAAGAACATATCATTTTTTATAAGGCATTTCAAATCGTCGGTTGCTAACAAGGCATCTCCAATGTCCACGAACTGGGTATTCTTGGGGGCAGACTTGATTGATTCGATGACTGTAATATCTCTAGGGGTACAAACATAGTCTGTCAATTTCATAAAAAAGTGAGCCAACTTAGTAAACAAAATGAGCCAAATTAGTTGAATACAAAAGGCAATATCACAAAAATAATATTGATAATAATATTAAAAAATACCTTGTGGGATAACATGTAAATTAGCATCCTTTTTTGGTTTGTTATGAGATATAACCTCTTCGACGTTATTATGTTGTGAATTTCCGGCCCCTTCCAGCGGCATTGCATCTGAACCCTCAATGGATTCTTTCTGTGCATCTCCAAAGTCCATATCCATGTCTCCTATATTCTGAAAAAACAAAAATATAAATAGACCATTCATATTATCATGTATAATATACATACAGAGTAAGGTTAGCTATATGCACCTCTTCTCGCTGTGTTTCAGTGCGGTCTGTCATCGTTACATCAGTGCGTATGTCGGAACCCATCACTTTATATATATGCTGAAATATAAATAGTATTTTTTGCTGCATCATATAATGTGAAACTAACACAACTATTTTATCTGTGATAAAATATGCTTTTGATTATATTAGAAAAATATGCAGCTTAAATCATTTTACTAATACAACAATTCGGGGAAACAACAAACTATAATGTTCATATATAAGTAAGTAGTCATCTGAAATTGCTTAAATGATTTTAAATTAATTATATATGCTATTGAAATTTGACAAACAAAAATAAACATGCTAACTAACCAACATTAACCAAGTATATGTGTTTTTTTTGTGATACCCTTAGTATATGTAATAAGCATAACCACAGCCCGGCTAGGTTAACATGCGCTAAGCAAAACACGGGAGCCTTCGCTGAAGGCAGGGGGCGACTGGGCCGGCCCATTTGGATGTAACGAGCTCCAGCCGTGTAGAAAAATGGCCAAAAACTAACAACATGTCTTAAAGAAACCTAGTGATAGTCTTGCAGAGCGACCTATTAAGAATCGAACTTATTTTGAAAAAACTCAAAAATACATAGTGATATAAGTTATGTAATATAAGTTGAGCAATTTTTTAATACAGATTTCAAATTTGTGTAATATACACTTAACAAATTTAAAAAACACAGTGATTATATATTCACTGAACAATTTCTAATAAATGTTGAACAGTTTTGTAATGGATGATGAACTTTTGTAAAAAACCATGAACATTTCCTTAATATACCGTTGAACACTTTTGTAACATGCAATGAACTTTGTATATTATAATAAAAACAAAATAATATAAATAAAGAATAAAAAATTATAGGAAAAGAAATATAAACAGAAACAAAAAAAAGAAAAGAAAGAGAAAAAGGAAAAGAAAAGAAACAGAAAACAAAAGAAACAGCGAGGCAGCAGCGAAACATGTCTGGGCCGGCCCAAACGGGGCTGTTGCGCGGCCCGCCACGACGGCCCACCTGGCACGCAGGCCTCTCGGGCGGCAGGAGCACTGAAGCAACGGGCGTCGCCCTTTCCCTCCCCCCGCCGCATTCTACCTACCTTATCCTCTCTTCTCACTCACTCTCTCCTCTCCTCTCATCTCACTCACTCAAACCCTCTTTCCCTTTCCCCTCCCCCCGCCGCATCGCCGCCCGTGTCGACGAGTAGGCAGCCTCACTCTTCCGCCCGCCTTCCACCGCATCGGTCTCCTGCATCCACTGACCTTGGGGCTGCCTGCTGTGTGCTGCGCGACCGAGCGGGACGGACGGGGCGCGCTTCCTGGAGCACATGCGAGTGATCGATCCGGTCCCGTTCCGGTCGGATCCGTGGCGGCGCTCCTCTCCGGCAATGTCGCAGGTGGATCCGCAGTGACGCATCCCGATCTGCAACGCCACAGCTCCGGTACGCCACTCCCCATGCCTCACAAATCCATTCAACACGGGCTGCTCAGATCCGCCCCCTCCTCGTCTTCTTCGAATCTTTGCGTCACTGAACTCCTTCTCTGTTCTTTCTGTGCCGCGGCGCCGTCACCAAACCTCACATGCACGGCGAGGACGACGACTGCTTCCCGACGCCGCCGCCCTCGGCAAGGAGGGATGACATGTACAAGCACTCGACACGGCGTGCGCCGACCGACGCGACGCGGGGACACAGCCACCTCAACCAACGGCACGTCTGACCACCCGTCCACATCCCCACCACTCCAGCCAGACGGCCACAGGACATCGCTCCGTGCCCGCCTCATGCTGCTGCACCAGGCCAAGATACAGGAACGCCCCGCGCCGGTGACCTCGGCATCAACTCCCTCTCAGCAACCGCTAGCTCGCACGGATCCCGCTTATCTGATGGTAAGCAACTGAATCCTTAAGCTGTGGCAGCATCTTTGCATCCTTAGCTCTCTTTTTTAGGGTTTTTGCAGTAGGAGTAGTTGCTAGAACTTTGAGCAATTTTGTTTCCAGAGCACTGAATATCAAACTTTTGGATCTTGTTTACAGTAGATGCACTGCTAATTTCTGAATTTTGTTTGCAGTAGGGGTAGTTCTATCTAAAAACCGATAGTTTGTAAACCTCGATCATAATAGGATAGACCTAAAACTCGATGATCATTTGATGATACCCGTGCCTAGGTTTGGAATGTTTGTAAATTAGCTAGTCAAGTTTTATTATCCCGATGAATCAGTGTCGCACAAATTCTAGTTAAGTGAATGCTGCCATTCTTTTATGTGTGCAATTTAGCTGTTTCCTAGCAGCAAGTATTAATGTCAAAGTTACATTCTTTCTGTCAAATTGGCAACTTTAGATAGCAAATGTTATAAAATTTTATAGTTGATGCGTTCTATTCTTAGTTTAAGCTATCTTTTTAATGCCATCTCTTAATTTTTATGTGATTTATTTTACCCTAAAGTTTATAACATCTGACCGTCGTCGTGGCCCGCCTCCCGCTGCAGTAGCTGGCAACATCGACCGTCTCAGCATCTGCTACCTCTTCAGGTGATGGTAAGCCACTCCAAACCTTTTTTTTGTTGCGTGAATAAAGGTCTGTTTTGTTGACTACCAAAGCCAACCTTACCAATATATTGGTCACGCCCATGAGTTTTGGCACTTGTTTGGATTGAAACCAATTTTGGACCATGAGTAAGATGAACCCACCAACGACATTTTTTTGCGGTCATACATGAGTAAGATGACTTCCTCTCTAAAAGCTTCTGTTTAATCTCTTGGACCAAGAAAACAAAACTTGATCTATCTTGCTTTTCACTTGTCAACATACAAATGGCCTCCGAACAATCAGTTTCAACTTGAAGAGGCAGATTGCTCAATTGCATAGATAGTCTGATTCCTTCCGACAGTGCACAAAGTTCAGTTTCTAATGCATCCGTGCATGTTAGTAGGTGACGGCATGCAGCGAGCACTATATATCATTTGTTTTATTACCCTGCTTGCTTGATTGATTTCCCCTCCTATTATTTAAATACATAATTTGTTTTATTTGTTCAGGCAAGCCAACAAACAGGGAGTGCTGGCAACAGAACTCTGAATCCATCGATCAACTGAAAAACATCAATGTGAAACAAGCAGTGGCAGGTATATCTGCTTTCTTAACTCACTCAATTATTCGTGCAGCAGGAGTAGTAGTTAGGAATTTTCTGAATTAGTACATGGACTGAATTTCAAAGAAATGGTACTTTAGGAGTACATGGAGTTGATGCACTGTTGTATTGTTTACAGTAGATATGGTAAAGTTTATTGAATTTTGTATGCGGTTTAAATGGTTGCAGTTATGAACTGCTATGAGGTGTGCTCAGTTTGATATTTCTTAGCACAGTGGTTGGCACTGGATGTTTGGCTGTTTATCTGTAGATGGAACTATTGTGGGAACTGGATCATGTTTTTAGTTTCTGACCTAAGTGACTACTACTTTAATTAAGGTAGTTATGGATAATTAGTTCACACAGAGTAAATTGAGTTGATCCAGTGTTTACCAGGGATATTTGTATATATGTTGGCATATGATCCAGTGCATAAATTGATTGATCGATTGCTTAGCACAATGCTGGTTAGACTAAATAATTACTTGATGGAATTATTTGCATCTGACGTGTTGCACACATACATAAGGCAGAACAAGCATACTTGTAAACTACTATTAAGGACAAATTTAATGGTTTAATTATATCTTGTGGTGGAAGTTGGATGAGGGGCCCATTGTGAATAATTTGAGACCATTCCATCGAAGCATTTTCTCATTATGCAGTTTTTATTACATGAAAGGACTTAATATTATGACTGTCATGATATATTTTTTCAGAAGTGTTTGTTTATTTGTTTATTTTCTGGCATGTTCAGAATTGCATGCTTGCTTTCATTGCTATAAAATGTGCTGCTGTAAATCAAGTGTTCAGAGTTGCATGCATACTTTTGTACTTTCTGACATGTTGTATGGAACAGATAAATAAGATAGGGATACTGTACATTTTTTTATATATTTGTAATTTGGGAATAAGTTCAAAATCTTACTAAAATTATTTCCTAATTTTACAACTTATGCAGAGAGCAAGTGATTAATTGTTATTTATCCCGTCTTTCTTAATCGCTAATTCACTGGATTCTTAATGTGCAGACTGATGCAGAAGCAAAGCATTTCAAGAAAAATTTCCTCCAATTGAGGGAAAGAAGGGGCCTACACCACTGACAGCCATTGCCATGCAGAAACGGTGAGCTCAGTGCACGGTTTTCACTTTCCTAGGAGTGCTTGTAGCATCTGCAAATAGTGCCAGCTCAAAATAAGCATGTGCATCGTATTACTTGCTCTATCTTGAGAATGTAGATTCATATATTTGCTCATAGTTGGTATTGGAGTATTACATATCCATTGTGAATAATTTTAGACTATTCCATCGAAGCATTCTGTCCTCATGCAATTTTTATTACATGAAATGACTTAATATTATGACTCAGACGATATATATCTTCAGGAAATTTTTTTTGATAAAAGAGAGCTTGCCTCTCCGATTTCATATAAAGAAATCATCCGTTCACAGACATATCTTCAGAAGATGATTATATTTGTTTGCTTTCTGGCATGTTGAAACACTTTAAAAGTTATTTGTTTGTTTTTCTGGCTCAAATATATTTGTGAGATTTCATTAAAATGTTAGGCAGTGAACTATGGTCATAACTTAAAAAGTTAGGTGTATGCCACACTTGCGATGTCCAGAATAGACTGTTAGCCTATAATATCTGAAAGAACTGTTTGTATTCAGTTGAAGCCCACCTAATAGGACTGCTTGATTAGATCTACAATCAATTGTATTGGCTATGATCTTTTTATAAGCTGGCACTATCTCAACTGGTGTTCTTTTTTTGGAATTTGATGGTATGCCTGACCAAACATGATCCTAATCTAATAACTCTTACCCTTTTACAGAAGAGAAAGATCCATAAATTTCCATACCTAGAGGAACTCGCCTTCTTGATGCTCCTTGCTTACAGAAGGTACTCCTCGGGAATTTGACCTCCAAGTCTGGGTATTTTGATCCTTTGCTATCTGTGATGGACGAAGGGAGAGTAAGGAGGGGGATGAGGGATGGCAGAGGAGGTTAACATATATAGGAAGGCCATGAAGAGGAAGATTGGGTAGCAGATCATGGCATATTCCAGTTCTACCATATATACTTATGTATGGTGCAGATATCTTTCCTCTTTTCATCAAAGGCACACCTCTTAATAAATTAGAAAAGATGTCAGAAATCCTAACTTACTAAAGAATTAAATTGGTGTATTAATTAAATAAACAACTTATCATTGATTGCATGCCACTAAGTTACTGATTAGTTTTTATGAGGTATAAAATTTTCCCATATAAAAACAAAATATCTAATTTGTCTATTTAAATATTTATTCTATTTTTATTATTGTTCAGTTTGAAGAGGTAAACATGAACTTTCTATATAATTTATGTGTATTTAATCAGTTCAACGTGTACTATAAATCAAGTTAAATTAACAAACAAATAATATTAAATGTTTTGTTTCTGAAAGATGGCAATTAACATCATTCTGATTTTGTTGTTTGTACAATCAAAACAGATATGCACCTAATGCATCATCGATCTTTTGCAAGGTCGACATCGACTGAGTACGAGCGGCCGTAGGTCACAAGGGGGCGTGGAACTGTTGCAGCCCATCTGTGACAGAGTAGACTCCAGCGACTTTGCCCAGCTAGGTACATCCTCTACACGACTACATGGTAGCAACTTGAAGAAAATTCTTCCTTTTTTGCTTCCATGACCTGATATCCTCCTCGCTGATGTATCGAGGCGCCGTGACCCGGCCTCACAGGCAGGGCCAGGGCGAAGACGTATCCCCGACGGCCAAGACACGGCCACGGTGGTGCAGCCTGTGGTGAGACAGAGCAGACTCCAGCGACTTTGCCCAGCCAGGTACATCCTCTACACGACTACACGGTAGCAACTTGAACAAAATTTGACTTGATTGGTATAGTAGCTTAGTAGTAGTAGGTTCCTATACTCGCAAGTTTATGTCGAACAATCACTGCACCGGATATGCAAGCCTGGGATTATATCTGTGTGGGGGTATGTGATATTGTGAGTGGTCTTATATATGTTAAGCTTGATGATATTTGCACAAACTGTGTAAGACAAACCGACTGTTTGATTTGTTAATTTTTCTTTGACGCGCGAAGCAAAATGCATCGTCGTCTTGATTGGCTAGATCCAATTAGCCAACCCATATTTCATATATAAAACAGTGCCAGGCTAGTCTGTTTAGTAACAGGCTGTTTTCCAAATAATTTATAGCAAACACTATGAATTTAATTAAATGAGAATTAAAACCTAAATTGCTTGATGAGTTCCTCATTTGAAATATTAACTTTGCTAAGCTCAATTATGGTATAATCGCATTGTTTAAAAAAACCAATGGCGTTAAGCAAATTTATAAGTTCAAATGTATTTGGCTGTTGAATATCAGTCTCTTTTTTTATTCAAAATTCTTATGAATATACTTTGGTGTCGTGGTGCCTCTTTGATTTCCCTGTACAAATGTTTGTTTTCAGTGCAAATGTGTTCCTTGATCAACTAAACTTGGTGAATCTACTATTATAGTCGTTTCAGTTTTTTACTGTATGTACTGATCAATAAGAAAACCCATTCCTCTCTCATTTTTGTTATTCTATTCAGGAACACAAAAAAGATAATCAGCGTTTATTCGCAAAGCTAGAATTAAAGGCAACGGCGAGAGAGGAACATAAAGGAGAACTTGAAACTTATAGAATATATGCAAGGTACGTGACGTATGACCATCTTATTTTTATTTACTCGCTAGCTGGAATGTGATTATTTACGACGAATAAAACCTCGTATAGTAGAGCAGTGCGTGTATGGATGGAGTTATACTATACGAGGTAGTATATGATGCGAGGCACGGAATGTCTGAAAACATCACCTGCCGGTCTTTGAGTACGTTGTGAACCTGCCATGGTCTAACACAAAAATACTCTGGTTCACCTGGAGCACCAAACCTCGTCCAAACTGGTATTGCCTTCTGCCCGTAAAATTTAGATAGAAGGAAAGATAAATATAGAACCAACATAGCTAGTGGATATCAACAGCAATCACTCTTTAAACTTTAAAAATATAAGAGAAAATGTCATCTGATCATCTGATCAGCACGGGCATTCAAACAGATTAATTCCTAGCAAGCAACTAAACATCACTTTATTTTTAGGTATTTATCGATGCAGCAGTCCTCCTTAGCCACCAATAAATCTCAACGCTGCTCTAACTTGCTCTGGAATGTTATCCTTTGCTTCATTCTCCCTGACCATCAGCATCTGAACCATTAGTCGCTTCCTGAGACTTTGTGGATCCTTCAAATTATGCATAAACAAAGTCAGAAGATATATTTAGCAAATATATGCAAGCTGTAACCTCATTACAAAATCACTTACGTTAGTCCTAGGCATGTTATGAACCATGTCATTCCCGATGGTTTCATACAAATCACTACTGGAATCAGCTACTTTGCCATCTGCCAGCTCTTTGCCATCTGCTAGCAGACGGCAAAGAAGCTCTTTGCCATCAGCTACCCAAAAGCTGATGGCAAAGAACTGGCTGATGGCAAAGAAAGTCTTTGCCATCAGCCAGTTCTTTGTCGTCCGCTAGCTGACGGCAAAGATTCTTTGCCGTCGGCTAGCTGACGGCAAAGAGGGAGGGCGGACGTCCAGTATTTTTGCCGTCCCTCCTCTTTGCCGTCCGCCGCTGTAGGCAAAGGACTCTTTGCCGTCCGCCATAAAAAGCAGACGGCAAAGGACCTGTTTACCGTAGCCTACTTTGCCGGAGCCTTTTGCCGTCCGCCGTTCATGCCTTTGCCGTCCGTCGTGGCAGACGGCAAAATAGCTGATTCCTGTAGTGAATGGGCCATCTCCTGTAAAACTTTGAATCCGGAGTCCATGCTGTCACAAAAGCAAACATATTGTAATAGCTATATTAGAGCACGCACTAATATGCAAGCCAAATTTAGAATAGTACCACTGAGGTGAAACATGAATGTTCTGTTGTTCGGGCCATTACACAAGTTGGCTGTTCCTATCAGGGGCCTCCTGTTGCAAGACAAAGCTGAATTCTTGCTTCACTAAAAGGGCTTCCCTCTGAAGTTCAGTGCCATGGGGGTCCTCCTCAAAATGAAATACAGTCTGGTTCGAATAGCAAACTTTGAGCAGCTCCCTGGCTCACAATAATAATCAATAATTAAAATAAACATTAAGTAAGTTGGTCTCTTACAACTATAGAGCTGAAAACATCATATTTAGGGAAGGGCTGGACAACAGCATTGTTAATTAGCATCGTGGTGCGCTCTCCTTGAGGCATCCAGGAATACCTAACAGCCTGTGACTGAGCATGAAACTGCAAGTCAAAAAAATGTTTGCTTCCAACCATGTTGGTGCCTGCATGCCTCTCTACTTCCGCGTTCGCAAGCTTACGAACAACAAGATTGAAGCATGCGGTATGAAGACTTATGTTAGTTAAAAATAGGGTGTCATGTAGCATCCAAGGCTGACTTCTATCCGGTATGGTGCATCGCTTCTTATCCAGATTGTGCTGCAACACAAAAAATGCAAAACAACCTTTAGCAAAAAGTGTGCAGCATTGGAACAAGAGTATGTTAAAAAATGGCGACTTATTTCATATAGTTTGATTGCTGTTACCAAACAATAATATTTACAGCAAATTAAGAGCAGCAAAAAGTTGGTACCTACCTTAAACATCTGGTAACTCGCTTCTATTAGGATTGAAATAATAAGTTGTTTCGTTCTAATAATCTGTTAGCTGTGTACACGAATATGGCCATATGTACAACATAGTGAGGGAATAAATTTACAGTACTATATTTGTAGAGCAGAGACTATGAGAAAAAAATATTCAAAAATTAGAGTTGCTGTGCGCTGGAAATATTGATAATCCATTATAAATAATTAAATCCTTCGTCATGGCTGCAACGTCTTATGGTCTCTAGAAACAAAAGGAGATATAGCAATATACTAATCTTATTATAAGTAGTGTATGAGAGAGTTCTAATAAATTTTCTATACAGAAAATAAACGTACAATAAGATAACTTACTCCAACATATGCTCCTCATGAACGCCATTCATAAAGCGAAAGATGTATTCGAGTGCATCTTCCACGACATGCATCCGTGGGGGCAGAAGATGCATGGGAGCGGGCACAGCATCATGCGGCTCAGGCACAACCTCTTGGGTCTCGGGGACAGCACCCTCCAGGGACGTGGGCACAGCAACCTCTAGGGGCGCAGTGTTTCCAATGATTTCCTCCATCGGTGACCGAAAACTCGTGAGTGTTTGGTTATTCCTGATGGAATATATGCAAACTGGGGTGGGTAGGGAATTAGGAGGTCCAGGACGTGTGTGTGTGTGTATATATGTGTGTGTGTGTGTGTGTGTGTGTGTGTGCCATATTTATGGAGACTTAATATTGCCTTCCAAAAATCGAAATCCATTTAATTTATGCCAAACGTTTCTAATTAGGGAAAAATGTGGATGTATCAGATCTTGGGGACGTATCAGATCATTCTCAGATTTTTTTTGAGTGAATAATATCTTCCGATTGGATTTTTTTATCATTCCCAGCGAAAAGAAGCAATTCACCATTGTACAAAACCAAATATTTGACTAGGACTACGTGTATCATACATTGAAGCATAATGCCAAAAGGGGTTCACTATAACTTGACAAGCAAATATGCTGACACTTGATCATACTATTTTATTGATTATAATACACCATTAAACCAAAAAGAGATATAACGACATTTGGCAACGACATGTTGCATGCACCATGTTGATACACAAGTTACTCTAGCGTCCATTCTTCCTAGCTTGAACGCGGTCATTGACGTAAGAAAGTGTTTCGTCATAAGTCATCAGGCTGACTTTGTGGATATCTTTGACAAAAAAAGTGTTAGTAAAAATTACAGCTTTTTTACATAATTACATAAGAAAGCACAATGACACAAAATTAAGAATACTTTAGAAACCCTACCTTGTAGATAATGATCATCATCATTAATGTCAGGAGAGAAGAAGAATGTGCTCTCCCTCATAGTTTGCAGGCATTGATCCCTCCAATTTAACTGTACGTAAGTAACAACAATCTTCTCGAACAGATTTTCTGTGCGTTGCAAATGGTACAAGTGATGACCAGCATGCTGTTGACTTAGGCGTAGAAAAATTATCTCCCGTCTACATACAAAAACAAATGTTAGGCGTAGGAAATAATAATAAAATTAAAATAACCATATGAAAATCTCATATATTGAATGGAGCTTACCGAAAATTCATTAGGGCAATCTCAATGAAAGGGACATGCCGTCTATATACTGAATCCCACTGATGTTGTATCTTACCAGCATAGACAAGAATAGCAACAACATCTAAAAAAATGTAATCATAATGAGACAATGCTATGTATGGACTAATGTGCAATAGCAAAGCTGAAGGTGTTGCACCAGTGATGGTTTTGTCACGTAGCGACAATATGGCCCCGAATTGTGGGAAGCACGGTGGACAAATTGACAATGATATCCTGTGGGCCGACATGCTAACCTCGGTCCTAGAATGTAGTGCGATGACATAATCCATGCATATATACCAAAAATGTCCATCTAGCATATCCGTGGGGTTGAACCCGACGGAAGTGAAGTCATAAATCATCTCGGTATGCAGCATGTCGTTGAAACGGAATGCTTGGTTGCTGTAGGCAATTGCTTCCATCTTTGTTCCCTAATAATATTATATAAACAAATAAAAAATCAGGTAGAGAAACTCTTTAACACATCTGCATACCAAAAAAAGTGCTATATGTGATGAGTAATGACTTACGTGCTGATCAAGTAGTATACAACGAAGGTATTGGTTTCCCATAGCATTAACCCTGATCTGGGCCTTCCACAAAACCTTAGCACGAATGATCCAACAATTATGATATATATGTTCCATGTCAACGTTCTGGAAAGTCAAATTCCTGCATAGCATATAATGAATATATGAGGTAAATAAACGAGCGGACAAGTCAACGTACATGATGATATATCTTGCCTGTTCATCGGAGGGATTTCTACACGAGGGATGTTGGGAGCCGGCGGATTTTCCATCACCCTCCTAGTTCTTGTCAAGTTGTAAGAGATCACCATAGTCGTAGAGGATGTAGAGGATATTGCTGAACCTGTGTAGATATATGGAGGCTAATGTATGGTGATGCGTGGCATTTATATATTACCATAGTGGGAGGCGGGAAAAGCATTAACTTTCAAAAATTAGTTTTGGAGCTCTAGGTGTACAATAGGAAGTTTGATCATCCTTTGGTAACCAAATAAAGATTGATCAATCTTTGCCATCTTAATAAACACAATTTATTATTTATAGTAATCAAACAAACCAGGATCTGATTGCAATCGAGGAGAGTATCAAAATAATTACTGTTTATTTACTTTTAGTAACACAATAAATGTGGATCTCAGTATAACGAAGGAGATACCCTGTTACAGTAAGGGTAGTCACGTAATATATCTATTTCCATAAATGAAAAGATACGTCTCATGCTTGAATAAGATAACTATAATTTCATTATGTGTGTAACAAAGTATTTATTGCCTTGATTGCGCGCAATATTATGTCTCATGCTTTGTGCTTTTGCAAATAAGTTGTGCTGAACAAAGCATTGAGTTATTATGCAATGCAGAGTTTTTTTTAATGAATAACTAAAACTTCAAATGAACTAAAATGAAGCATAAACATAAGTCATGTGTCAGCTTTATGCCAATCACGGCTTCATGTCGAGAAATTTAATTTAAAATGTTTACTTAGTCAGCCTTTAGTAATTGTTGTGTTTGGGAGTAAACAAAACCACAGTTTTTAGACATTGGAGTAAATTATTTTGAAGCATAAACAACACGCACTAAATATTTTGATAGAACCGTGAGCAGTTCATTCAATAATGCTTCCTAGCTGTACTACTGTAGGTGTCTCAGCAACGTAATTACTTAAGTTTTCATAGAACCCATTGATAGAACCCATTGATCATTCATATACTTGTGTTCGGGCATACAGCTCAAATTTTAGACACTCATACAGCTCAAGGCAGTAAAAGAACTAAAAATACATTACTATATATAATAACAGCAAGCCATGTTAGCTATATATGTTCATGAAAACTGGACAGCAATTAAAACTGGGTGAAACAAATCAAATATTACACACTCATACACTCATAAAGCTCAAGTCAGTAAAACAACTTCAGACGTGTATGATTCCAGCCTTTTCATGAGCATTTATGCTTTAATCATCTCGAGCATACATAACATATGTAAACCAATACACGCACTGAAATTCAATGTATCAAATGTAACCTTCATGCTAAATGGTGACAAGACATACATGCTCCATGTTGTAATCAAACTTTAAAAAATAAATTTAACATGATCCAGGTCTTCATGAAGCCAATCATTATTTCTGATTCTCATATTACACATAACACAGTACGCTGTGTGACATGTACATTGTCAGATTACACATAACACAGTATAAATTTATTGAAATGCGGTTATTACTTGAACTGATTGGTGTATACCTCCAACAACCAAGATACCAAATGAAAAGATATGTCATAGAACCGAATTACAGCAATTCTTGACCATCGGAAGAGTAAATTGCATCTATAAATCCAGCAGGTCTATTAAGACCATACTTCAGCCTGTAAGTACTTCCTTGTAGACGATGTTCTTCATTGAGGTCAGCAAGGACACGGTCGGTCTTTTACGCTTCTTCGGATTGTTATGTTGCTTGTTGGACTTCTCCTTTGGCTTCTCCATCTGAATGAGTATTTTTATGTTTCCCTTCGCGGTGGCTCGAGACAAAGCAACATAGAGTTGACCATGAGAGAACACCGGATTAGGTAGATACACACCAACAATTGGGATGGTCTGCCCTTGAGCCTTGTTAATCGTCATAGCAAAGCTAAGCCTTATAGGAAATTGCTTCCTCTTAAACTTGAATGGAAACATGTCGTTGTCAGATGGGCACAGAGGTATTCGAGGAAGGAAGACCCTCCTACCAGCGTGTTGTCCAATCACGATTTCTGCATCAATGGTGTTCCTCTCAAAACCTCTAACAACAAGCCTAGTCCCGTTACACAGCCCATTAGCTGGATCAATGTTCCTTAGAAGTATCACCGGGCAATTCAGCTTTAGTTTGAGTGCATGCGGAGTAAGACCATTGGGGGTCAATCCGTTCAGAAACTCAGGAGCGTAGTAGCCATATGGGTCATCCTCTGCACTGTCAAAGCTATGGTAGATTACTTCATCTCCGTGGAAACGCTCTATCATGCGGATGTTTATCTTGTCGACGTTGTCATTTGTCGTGGAAAGGATTGCGCGAGATGTCATGTAACTCGAATCTGCCATGTTGTCATCTAGACTCGGAAACACGTGGTCAATCAGCTTCTCCAGGTCGTCAACCTCGCCTGTAGATGGCAGACAGATATCATCAGGGAGTAGTATGTTGCCTTGATCGTCGGCTTCCTCTGTGCCATTACCGACCCTGAGCAAGTAATCTGCAAACCACGTGTCATTATGAGCCCTCATGTTGGTGATGAGCCGAAGCTGCCGCATACTCTTCCATAGATGAGAACTTTGGAGGCTTGCATCAATTATCTGGCCCCGTGACCCCCTTCTGACGACCGGAAGCACCTGCCTAAAGTCCTCGCCAAAAAAATAGTCTTTCCTCCAAAGGGTCGGTCGCGTATTCCCATGATGTCGCGCATGCTATTGTCTAATGCCTCAACCGCTTGTCGCTTAGTCATGCTGGCCTCGTCCCATAGTATCAATGAGGCCATCCTTAGCAGCTTGGCGGTCCCACTCTGCTTGGTGAAGCTGCACGAGGCTCCATCATCGCAACTCAGTGGGATTTTGAACCTCGAGTGGGCAGTCCCGCCGCCAGGCATGATAGAAGCAGTGACGCCCGACGTCGCGGTAGCGATAGCAATCTTGCCCTCGCGCCTCACCTTGGCGAGCATCGCCCTGTAGAGGAAGGTCTTCCCCGTACCTCCAGGGCCATCAACAAAGAATATACCCCCATCACCGCGTTCAACAGCCGCTAGTATCTCGTCGTATGCAGCCCTTTGCTCAAAATTCAGGGAAGATGACAATTTAGTGTCACTTTCGTCAAACTCAATGGTTGATTCCTCGATGATCTCTCTGGCCTCGCCCTCGGTTGGGTCAAATGCATCATCGATCGTTGGAAGAGCAAAATCAATAATGTCTTTACCCATAGACTGCAACATACCCCTAATGTCAAGCAACACCATCTGCTCCACCTCGTTCGGGGATGTGCGTGTCTGACGGTAGTCATCGGACATAGGCTCGAGGTGTCTATCCCATAAACCGCGCACGTCGCCTGGCTCGCAGTGCACCAAGATTGTTGCAAAGAGCCTCCTAAGAGAACATGGCATAGCCCACTGCTCCGCCTCAGTAATACAGTCGTCGAGTGTGTTGTCTGCCTCGATGAGTCCCAACCTTTCACCGGCCTCTCTAAAGCTCCCACATACCACGCCGTCGACGGTGAGCAAGTCCTCAAATGATGTTTTCCCCGGGACATGGTTCAACAACACACGAAGGTGGTATCGCTCCCCCTCGGCAGGATTGGCAGACACGATACGACCTATTTGAAAACGCTCCACCCGCCTCTTCCAGAACTTCTTTTTCTTCTCCCACGTGAAGCTTCCGGGGAAATCCTTGTACAATATATGCCTTGCCCAAGGGTGTTTTTCGTTTGCCTTGAAATACTCCGTTAACATGGATTTTGAAGCATTCTCGGAGGATACAACATTCTTCAAGTCAGCCTGTGCATTGAATGCAACCCTGTGCATATTCGGGAGATGAAGAGGCAACTGCAAGACAGGCGGGTAATTGGCACACAGTGGGAAGCCAAATATCCTCCACATAGCCTCCGGAGGGGTGACCCATCTTGCGTCAACGTATCTCTTGATCTCATCAATGTTACCATCAGCGTCTGGCTGGTCGATGCTGAAAGAAGCCTTATCATGGCCCTTATAAATGTATTTTACAGCCTTTATGCTAGAGCACACCTCGACGTTGATGTGGCAATTAAACATCCGCAGAAGGTAAGGGTTATATGGCACAACCCATCGGTTGTCCAACATTTTCCCTCGAACCTTAGCGCGTCTACCATCGTCTCTACGCCGATAAACTAGGTATGAGTCCTTGCCTTGTATCGTGTTCTCATTGAAAGGCTGCGGGTATCTGCACTTGCATTCATTATCTTGCATGCAAACATTCTTCGGGTTGAGAGCACCGCATGGTCCGTGCATCATATGTTTTACCACCATTGCATACAATTCCGGCTACTTCTGCTTGTTTGGGAGCTCTGCGGAAATGAGTCGGTCATACTGCTCTGGGACAAGAAGCTTATACGTTGAATCCATGATCAACAAAAAATGTGCGTGGGGGAGGCCTCTCTTCTGGAACTCGACTACGTAAACATAAGCAACAACAACACCCAGGACCATCTTCTTGAGCAACATATCTTTCATAGCCTCTAGTTTGCCATAGAACACGTGAGCCACAATATCAGGTCGGTCTTGCGCCGTCTATCCAGGAAGCAACTCATTTGTTATCTCTTCCCATTTAGGGTTGCAAGTCATGGTCAAGAGATGTCAGGCTTCCCGTATGTATGGACAATGGCCATGGCATCCATATGTCTCTTCTTCATGTTGCGGTCGCCACCAGGGTAAGTTCCAGGGAGCACTATTCTTACCCCAACAGCGCTTGCTCGCGTCTCCCCCGATGTGATCGCATCAACAATTCCTTTATACAAATCGGCACGGATCTGCGTCTGGTTCTTCCTGTACCACCTCAACCAACAGCTCTCAATCTTGATGTACATGTCAACCGCCCATTGCTGCAGTAGGCGTGCTCCACAGAGTATTGGATTGAAGATCGCAGGCCGTGTTTGCAGCATGTAACAGTAGTAGTCTCTAACGGAGACGCATAACCTGCTATTCCCCTCTGCACATGTTTGAGTACCATCGTGTGAGCATTATTTTTAAAAACAAGAAATTATTTGTAACAAAGTGGGACACAAACGACATACCTGCATCATCCTCATAATCATGACACAAAGGAGGATTTTGTACAACCTCCCAAGAAACATTACGTTTGGGTAGCTTCGGATGCCAACCTAGCTCCCCCATTGGATAGAATAATGGATAAGACAACGGGTCATATGCCCCTGAGGTCACACGTATACTATGCCTTTCGTTGTTGTTACCACAAAGTGTTATCCTGCGGTCAAATCTTTTTGCTAGGTCAGTGCCCTCAACCCAAATTGCAGCAACCTCAGATGACACCGGTCTATTATATCTTCTTTGGTCAAGCCTCTTATCGGTGTTTAGGTCTATCCTATAATCATCGAGGTTGTCCTTGTGTGCACCCAAACTCCTAAATTGTTGGGAGTATGGGTTTTCTTTGAGTATGTCTACTAACCTCTTCACGACATCCTGGTCTAATTGCTTGGTGGCCGCATTACGATGATTTAGGTTAGGGTAGTCGTCATAGAAGTACAACTGCAGATGTTCTGGACGGGAGCTAGGCCCGAACGAATGGACATTGTGGTAGATGGTGTCGTGTGCTCGGACTGTGTACACCCCAGACTTCATGTTCGTGTAGTTTTCATCAAGGCTGACACCAAGGGTTGTGAAGGCGAAATGCCCGTTGAAGAACCGTATGTTCTCCCGAAAATGTCTAGAATCTGCATCCATGCTGGACCATAGCCTCATAAGCTCCGGGATTGGTTCTGGTTGCTTAAGCTGGATCTGGCCATTGCGACAGCAGAAGCCGTCAGTCTCAGACTCAAACGTTCTGGCCTTGCAGTGTTTGCAATTTTCGTCGAGTTTCAGGATGTGAGTGTTGTCTGGAATGTTTGAGTAGACAGTGTCAAATGGATCAATGTCGCTAGGTTTAGTGCTAGACATGCTTGCTTCCTCGTCATCATCCAATATGTCATTATCGGATCCTGCGGGCATTTCTTGAAAAATCATGTACAAAACAGTAACAAAAAATAAATGACACAACAATAAAGCTCCACAGTGTCATAGTGTAGAGTTGGCAATACCTTTGTTGCAAAACATGTAGTACTCCTCATCAATCAAGTCGTGTGCTTCCTGCTCATCGCCCATGGTGCCGCTTTGGAATACATCGATGTCTTCTGCATTGTCGTCGTACAGAATGCGACAACAGACAAGATCATGTTAGAACGACATGCTGAGAATGAGCATAAGAAACTAACAATCGCAATTTCATACCATCAGCACCGGCAGAGTATCTCGGCATGTTCGTCCCCGGATCGCCATCAGATGAATCATCTTTTGCGGCCCGAGAGACGGGTGATGCGCGGCTTGGGGAAGTGGGACATTCAGAGGTTGAGTTTGCCAGGTCTGTAAGGGGGATTGCGATGCATTCTTTGCACGGTGTTTTTTTTCCTTCTTTCATAATTGGCCTTCCTCTGTGCACTTGACTCCCCCTTCTCAATCACCGACATGCTTTTGCGGCGCTGCACGCGCTTCTCGCGTATTTTTTCATTCTTTGTTTCTCTGACCTCCACCGTTAATTCGTCACTTTTCTTCTGATGGAATGCTCTGCTACTTGCGTTTTTCGCCTCCCTTTGCTCGTTTGTTAAATTACGTTTCCGCTCATTGTCACTTTGCCTCCTAGCTAGAGCAGTGTCCTGAATGACAAAGGCATGTAAAGTTGAAGGGGGACATGTTGCTCCCTCTTTCATTAATTTTGTAACGCTAGGGCTATTCAGGTCGTCTGGATCAATAATATTTTCAAAACATAGTTAGAACAGTTTGATTTATCGGCGCTGGAGGAGTGCCATCTAGAATAGTAGGGCCTGATGACGAAACGGATATTGAACGTAAGCGTATACCTGAAGTACCAGATGGACGTTTGTTTTGATCTTTGATATGCTTATCCTTGTTCCTCCAATAAGCAGCTCACCGCAGGGCGTTTCTATGGTCTCTCTTGCGTTCTTCTTCTGTTTTTTCCTCTGTTTCTTGTGTGTCATTCAAAATCACATCTAGATCCATTACACACATTCCCGAAAATTAGAGATCATACCACTAAGATGCAAGCAATTGCTGTTTTAGTAGGAAAAAATTTGATTACCATGTAGCTCATTGTCATTAACGATCCCAGATGAGACCATAGTTGTATCAGGAAATGTCCGTGCATCATGCGAGAATGATGTATAGTTAGAGCTGGTGGGGTTGCCTGGTGAACCAAAGTTGTCCAGACATATTAATGCTTAATTATTAAGACGGTTCTGACCATAATGGTTAAATCATTATAAGCTTACCTGATAAATGAAGGGTCTGTGCATGTTCAACTTGGACATTATATTGTTTCTTCCGCCGATAGGAAGCCCTCCTCAGGGCGTTTCTATGGTCTCTCTTGCGTTCTTCTTCCGTTTTTTGCTCTGTTTCTGGGGTGTCATTCAAGATTACATTCAAATCTTTGGTCATTCAGAACATTCCCGAATATTAGAGAATAAAACAGATACGTGCAAGCAATTGCTGTATGAGTAGGCACAATATGATTACCTTGAAGCTCGTTGTCATAGATGAGTCCAGATGAGACCGTATTTGAACCAGGAAATGTTTTAGAGCTGGTTGGGTTGTCTGGTGAACCAGAGTTGACCAAACATATTAATGCTTATTGGTTAAGACGGTACCGACTATAATGTTTAAAACATTTTAAACCCTACCTGATAAAAGAAGGGTCCGTGCATTTTCATCTCGGACATTAGGTTGTTTTTTCCGCCGATATGAAGCCCTTCTCAGTGTGTTTCTATGGCCTCTCTTGCTTTCTTCTTCCGTTTTATGCTCTGTTTCTTGGGTGTCATACATGATCACATTTGCATCTGGTGTCATTCAGGGCAAACCCTAAAATTAGAGAATATAACAGAAACATGCCAGCCATTGTTGAATGAGTAGGCAAAATATGATTACCTTGTATTTCATTTTCATTAATGAGACCAGATGTGACCGTAGTTGTAGCAGGAAATGTTGACGCATCATGCGATAATGCTGTATAGTTAGAGCTAGTTGGGTTGTCTGGTGAACCAAAGTTGTCCAAACATATGTCAGCTTAATGGTTTTGACGGTACCGACTATCATGGTTAAAACACTTTAAGCTTGCCTGATGAATGAAGGGCATGTGCATTTTCATCTCGGACATTAGGTTGTTTTTTCCGCCGACAGGAAGCCCTTTCCAGGGCGTTTCTTTGGTCTATTGTGCAAAAATATTCTGTCATTTGTATTTTCTTTGGTGTCATTGGTGTCACATAATCATGACATTCATGTCATTATCTCTAAAGCCAAATGAGAAAACACAACTTGACATCTAATGACCATGTGGATGGTGAGATAATATTACCTTCTTTATCTCTCACACAAAGGACACCCGATGTGACCGTAGCTTCATGAGGGTATGTTGCATCATTAGGCGAGACTGATGTATAGTCCGAGCTAGCTGAATTATATGATTCAACAAGCTTGGTCAGTACTTATTTAAATTGTGTAATAAGTGACTACCTTCGTGCAAACACAGCACATACGGGACGTGGATCAATTTACCAACCATGATAATCTCGTGTGGGTTTATTTATCTCCCTATCTTCGAGAACATTTGTGATATCACATAGAGACTGGCGACGGGATGACTTCCCATTGACTTGTTGGTTATCCAAACCATCTGACTTGTTATTGCGATAAGCCGCCCGCCTACGAGCGTTGATAAGATCCCTATGATCTAATAAGCAACATAGTATGAGCATCATATCATCTCTAATCAAGGATATAGGTTAATACAACGAATCATGTGCATACTATACGTATGCACATCAAACTAAGAGCAGCCATCAACCTCACCAGATTTTGCAAATACCGGCTGATTCTCATCTTGTAAGCTGACAATATCCTCATTTTTTTCTTCCGATAAGCTGCACGCTTCCTTGCATTGTACTGCTCCCTTGCTTCCTCAGCGTATTTTTTGCATTCATTATTTAGAGAAACAGTTTCAAGCTGTTCGGAAGCTGTGTCGTCTGCATCATGTTATAAGTACAAATCAAAAAACAAATAAAACACACTGAACCACAACCGAATACGCCGGTTGGGAAGGTGGATATCATGCCTATGGATACCTTCAGTATCATTTCGTAGCTGCATCTTATGAATAGCATGATCGAGTGTTAGATTAGCCGTAGCCGCAAATGTTTGACCATCAGCATGGTATCCAGGCCTTACCCATTCTGATCCATCTGTAGAGTTCTAGTCAACATGAATACAAAACCAATGTTTGCCTGGTATGCAGGCAAACAACAAATACATCTTCAATCAATCATGTACCTGTTTCCGTCGTGTAAATTGGGTCAACATTTACAGCTACGGTTACGATGCTTGGATTATATTCTTTCAGATTTGTCTCGCTCGTAGGGGCTGCAACACATTAAGCATGGTCCATGTCATTGTCAGATATGCACGTCAGGCAATACCTCACAGTAATTTTCACACAGTTATATACCGAGTTCTATCGCGCAAATAGCTTCATCTTTTTCATCAACGGGTATCAAGGTTGCACTGTATTCTTCAACATTTTTACCGCTCGCCTGACCTGCAACACATTATGCAAAAAGATTGTTACTGTCAGAAATGCAAGTATTTCTGGTGCAGTGCTTAATACCTGTAGCTACGTCCTCTTCTTGTTGATGTTCACCGGCTTTGCTTTTTGCATTACCCATACGCAAATGGAATGACCGTTACCTCCAACTTGTGTCTGGCTGTGGTGTTCTTGAGGCCTGGAAGAAACATAAAAGAAACCTGAATCAGATGGAGATAGTAGATGCAAGATGAAAGCAAGAGAGATGGCGCAGATGATGGTAATTTACTTGAAGGCATGCACAAGATGGTAATTTACTTGAAGGCATTCACAGTTTATCATTCAGTTCCTAGACACGGTTTTATCTTGAACTATAAGCACAATTGCTTATGCACATTCTCATATGCAGGGTGCTTTATCATATTCTTGCCAGCCACAATCGTTGTTCATTGAAAGCAATATAATTCTGGTAATCAATTGCTCCCTTGTAATTAATCATGCTAGACAAATCAATTGCTACATTTAAGTTTTATCACACTTTATCATACAGTTCCTTTACACTGTTTTATCATAAACTTTAAGCATAATTGCTTATGCACCATCTCATCTGTAGGGTGCTTTCTCATAATCTTGTCAGCCACAAATCGTTGTTCATTGTAACAATATAATTCTGGTAATGAATAGCTCCCTTGAGATTTCTGGTTGACACTATAGCTATTCTCTCTGTACGGTTGTGGACGAAAAATGCATAACGATTCGTGACCTGCACTGAACCTTACTTGCTGCTATTTTAATTTGCAGTTTTGTCAAAGTTATCTTTTGGATGGCTGGTAGATTGCAAGATCTACAGATCTCTAATCATGTATCATTGATGGCTGGTAACGAATTGCTCCCTTGTAATTAATCATGCTAGACAAATCAATTGCTCCATTTAAGTTGCTTATGCACCATCTCATGTGTAGGGTGCTTTCTCATATACTTGTCAGCCACAAATCATTGTTCATTGAAACAATATAATTCTGGTAATGAATTGCTCCCTTGAAATTTCTGGTTGACACTATAGCTATTCTCTCTGTACGGTTGTGGATGAAAAATGCAAAACAATTTGTGACCTGCACTGAACCTTACTTGCTGCTATTTTAATTTGCAGTTTTGTCAAAGTTATCTTTTGGATGGCTGGTAGATTGCAAGAACTACAGATCACTAATCATGTATCATTAATGCATCGTCCTGTGGTGCCTGTGATGCCTGTAATGTATGTGATGGCTGTACATTCTTATCTGTGGTGCCTGTGATGGCTGTAGATTTCATGAGGTGTGTGTATGAAATGCGATGGATGTAAATTTCAGATTCGACCTAAATTCTATTCATAAGATGGTTGTTTGAAAGGGGCCGGCGGCGGATCTGTGATACCTGGAGTGAGTGTATCTGGCGGCGGATCCTGGACGCCTTCGGCGGTGGCTCGTCACGTCCTGGACGTCTCCGGCGACGGGTCCTGAAAGGGATCGGCGCCGGATCCTGGAAGCGCTCAGCGGAGGGTCCTGCACGGGACCAGCGCCGGATCAAATGGAGTCCGGCGGTTTTGATGTGCGAGTTACGCGCCAGCGGTTTTGATGTGCCAGGGCGGCGGTGCATGGATGGATCGGTGGCGGTGAAGGACCGAAGGGCGGCGGGCGAAGGAGGGCAGTGTCGGGCGACTGTTCCTCGCAAGAGGGACACGAGACCTCGCTCGAGGACGCACAGTCGGGCGTTTTTTTTTCGCTGGTTAATTTTCGCCGGTTTGTGCTTGGTGGTTTATTTTCGATCGTCTCAATTAATTACGACGGAAGGTTGGGCGTGTGCGGGACTCGATCGCGGGGTTTTTATTGGTTTTTCGCGGCTAAGCGGGAGGTGGGAGCAAGTACCAAAGAAGTACCAAAAAAGACCATATTAGGTGGGACGAAAATAAAACCCGGAACGCGGACTAGCAACTGAGACTCCTAACGTCTCAGTACGTACGTAGTTCGTTGGTTTCCACCCTTCCATCGATCTCCCCCCACCCAGGCGATCCCCCTCCCACCGATTTTTTTCCTTCCTCCGAAAACCAAGACCGGTTTAATTCATGCCCAGAAAAAAAACCTCGATCCCCCCTCCCATCGATACCCCTAACAAATTCTTTTCCTTTTGCACATAACATGTATTCCATGTATAGTAGAAATCATATCACAATTCATGATCACGTAGTCTTTCCGTGTATGCAGCCTAGACCTTCCACATATCAAGTTGGATTCTTTCCATGTATAAAACCGAAACCTTCCAGATGGACGACCCATATCTGCGAGCCAGATTTTGCCTCATTTGGTGAAGGCATCCCCATCCCTGGAAGCGACGACCGGGCTGGGCGACGATCTCTGGAAGCGACGACCAGATCGAGAGACGGTCTCTTGAAGCGACTACTGGATCGGCGACGATCTCTGGAAGCGACGACCCCCTCCTGGCAAGTCAGAGTTTTCCATGGAAGGTGAAGCCACAGGTCAGCATCATTACCCTATTCATGTGAGTACAAGATCAATATACAGCAATAATTTGTAATGCATCAGACTCCAGAATAAGACTGAAGTTCTTCAGTGCCAACGCCGCTTCGGCTTAGCCTAAAACATATTACAGTGACGTTCTATGAACCATAAAACCAAAGGTGTGTGTTCACTTTACCTCTCCTGTTATACTATAACTTGTTGAGGAAAGAAATAACCCCCCATTGAGATGCATATCTGTAGCTCATATTACTTCCAGTGTCCATGGAAGGATATCAAGAATTGTGGTCCAGTGACGACTAAGACTCGGTTACCATTATTTGTTGAAGAAGGTTCAAGCTCTGCTAGGGCCTGAACACAGAGTAGAAATTAAGGTATGTGTTTCGACCATTATTTGCCTGGCATATTGCTGATCTAAAGACATGTGTGTCTTTTATGGCAGCCTTCGTACAATTATCACAATATGTAATACACAGCTGGAGGAAAAATCGACATATATAAGTGTGCCCCACTAAAGGATGTGTTTCGACCATGCTTTGTTTAGTACAACCATTAGTAAATAACAAGAAATGCACATTATGAATTTGCTGCCGCACTTATGTGTTTCAATAACAGACCAAGCTTTGTACAGTACAACCATTAGCAAATAACAAGGAATGCACACTATGAGCAGCGTGCAGAATGACATGAAAAGCTAACAAGCAGGATAAGGAAAATCAGTCAACAAAGTTCAAAACTTGTTATAATTCAGTAGGCAAAATCAATAGGAGATTACACACTTGATTAGGACATAGGTGACACGCCATGCTCCTGGATTGCTCCTGCAGATTATATCAAACTGAAGAGCAGTTTCATGGAAGAAAATACCCAACATCTGGTAATTAAGGGCAACTGAAGAGAAATAGAGCTTAAGACGTTAGAAGCGCCTAACTGAACTAGCTTCCGATAGAAAATCACCAGTAATTCAGTGATATAAGTATTCTTATTTTTCATGCAATGACCTAAAAAAGGAATTATATTCACTAAATAATCCACCACAACCAAGGAAACGATTATAAAATGAGCATACTTGTAAGAAGAAGTGCTTCGAGTTCAAATAATGCTTGCAATGTCTTAACATCACCGATATTCTCCAATAGGATGTTATCCAAATAATGACTGACACAGAAAACAACCACAATAAGGTGATTAGATTCTACTGTAGAATATAACTTCAGATATTTTCTGAACACTTCGTGGCTGGCTTACATGGCAACGACAGGCTCAACAAGCAAAGCTCAGAAACATTGATGTTCATTGTAAGTGTTTTAGATGGCGGCATGTACCAACCATAGACATGTAGGCCGCCGCTGCTTACCTGCTTTCTTCTACCGGCTCATCCCGCCGCATCCAGCCAGCTGTTGCCACTCGCCGGTCCCAGTCTCTTCGGCCGCTCACACCCGATGTCCAGTCCGCTGCCTCCGGGACCTTCTTCCTAGCCACACCTGCCCGCACCTACTGGCTACTGTGGCCTTGAGAGAAGAAGTAGACATCCAGCCAAAAGGCAGAAACGTATCACTGGTTATAGGTAGATATCATAAGGTCCAGGATCTAGCCAGAACAATTAAGACATCAAGTTATCAAATCAAAATATATCCATTATTACATTTGTACCGAGTTTGAACATGCTTAAACACATAGAAAGTAATATGCAGATTATATTATCCGAAACTGATATTGCTGGAGAGAATTATATTAGCAGCAACTGCTTAGTTCAAACAAAATATGGTTCGTCTATTTACTTACAAGTTAATTAAAGCATCTACTTAATTGACAAATTCAACTATAGAGAGCCCATGGGCAGTACTCCCTCTGTAGAAGGCATGGAATTTGGCTTATAGAATGCTTTTAATCCATAATGGATTCATGCGGCCCCAAAGCAGAAACACACAACGTCCCAATTTTATTTTGCGGTTTAGTTCTCTCTTAGTTTCATTTATTTTGTGTCTGTTTGCTCCTTTTACCTTTTTTTAGGCAGCTGGAGCTGGACTCCAATTAGATGAACTCCTAACTAATGTTTAAGAAATGGAAATAGTAGCAGCATCATTGCTATTGAGGTTTTCTATTCTCTCCTTGTTTCTGGCATAGCCATGGTCAACTCGTGGTAACGGAGAATTACTTGTTGGTTAGATTACTTTTCCTTTTGGTAGATTACTTATGTATATTATCCTTTTGCTTTGACACTGAACACTGGAGATGTAGTATTCTGCCGCGATCAAGATACCAGCTTAACCACCACCTGATCATTTTGCAAAACAGAATGCACCAATTTATGGATAGTTGTTTTGTAATCAATCATCTACTACATCTAAGTAAAACGTTGTTGCGTACTCCCTCCGTCCGAAAATACTTGTCGAAGGAATGGATGTATCTAGATGTATTTTAGTTCTAGATACATCCATTTTTATGCATTTCTGCGACAAATATTTCCGGACGGAGGGAGTACATGTAACACACTCCAGCCTTCATTCTTTGCTTAACATTAGCAGACGGTGTAAAATAACCAAGCTCACAACATTCTGAAGCGATCTATTAGCTACTTCAACAGGCAATGGACAGAGAGAAGGAATCAACGGGTGATTTGCTCATACCAGTGGAGGCATAGAATTCTTCTCAAAATTTATCGCAGCACTTGTGGTCAGTGGCGAGGATGAACACCCACACCCGCTCCTTGTTGTCGGCCTCTGCGTCCTCCTCCCTCAATGCGGGTCTATGCGAGGAATTGATCTATAAAATGCTACTGTTAGATATAACAAATAGGTGACAAGAAATAAACAGGAACTTTTCATTTTCTTTGTTTGGCGGACAGTGTTGGAGTCTATATATTATTTGTTTTCAACTTCTCATTTTCTTACTAATTTCTATCATTAGACTCACTTTCACTTTTATTATCTTTCCCTTTACATGATTATTTAACATTGACATGGGGGAATTGAATAATGTATTCTCTCCAGTGGAATCTATATAGCCATATACCATTCTTCAGATAATGGAACATGTGGGTAGATCAAAACTATATATCAAAGTTTATCATGGCAGTAAAAACACACTGTTGATTCTGCTTTTATTTTCCCATATTAATACCCAAAAAGATTATCCATAAAGACGCATGAATATAATAACAATAGTATAGTGAGGTCTATGATCATGCAAAGTTACTTTTCACTTGATTGGAACCATGACATGCTATGTAGGAAAATTCAGTGCTGGCTTATACATACCCAAAATGGTGTGCTTCACCAGACTGTTGAAGAAGCTCCTGTCGGCATGCTCAGCGTAGAAGAGTGATAACCTCTCTGCAGCAGATCCAGTATAACAAATATTTTAAGATTCTTCAAACTTTATAGGCGAGGCATTGTATATTACGATGTAGGCAGAGCAGTACTGCAGTTGGCAATTTCAGAACATGATTGCTAGCATAATGATGAAAATAAATACTAATGATCAAACGGACAACGCAAAAGGAGGCATTCGCATCGGGAACATATGGTCCGCTGATTTATGATTTATTATCTTGTATTACACAAGGATGTAGTTGATCAGCTTATGTAGGTAATAGAGTTCTACAGGTTATGCATCGGTAAGAGATGATCCTTTGGTCCCTGATTCTGCCTGTATTAGATCAGGATGTAGTTGGTCAATATCAGATATGGTTGTAGTGGATTAACTTAGACAGTAGTGTATTTCTATGAAGCAAGATTCAAATATTTCACCAAAACACGCTTAGAATAACAATACAGTGCATTTGTCAGTAGTTGTGATGTTTCTATGTACAAGAGGATACTTTGTTGAGTGACATGCATAGCCCAGTTTGTTTTTACCAACAGCAATTAGTAGTAGCTTTGTGAAATTCAGAACGTGTACACCCTGTACACCCTGAAAGGCTTCAGATTCACGGATACGTACATGGCTGTGTACCTTTCTAAGGTGCCCATCGAGTTGATTAGCCTGTAAAATTGTACTGATGGAGAGGAAAGAGGGCCATTGCTTCATCTTCCCAGTAATCCGTTGCGAGAAACGCACTGAATTTGAGCAATAACGATGTCGGGCCACGCCTCTGTCTTGATAGGCAGGCCACCCCATGGACGAGCCCCGTTTTGAACGGATCGACGATGCCGCCGGAATGGAACCACTGCAGCAGCGACGCCATCGGGACTGCAGAGATGTCTCCGTGATCGCACAATCACCGCCGCACGCCTATCCGACTCCCACCCCATCGCCAGACAGGGAGGCTCCATCGTCGCGCCAAGCTTCGCCGCCGCTGCACCGCCGGAATAACCTGACGGACGTGGATGGCAGCAGATCGAACCAATCGAGCCAGGAAGATGCGGCCGAGTACAACATGGGAAGGGATGGTGGGCTCGGCGCGCAACATGGAGGAGAGATGGCGAGGAGAGGAAGGGCCGGCCGACGCGGTGGAGGGGATAGGAGTATGCGGCGGCGCCGTCGATGGAAGGGAGACGGCGGGGACAGGAGAAGGCTTGAGATTGAGAGAGTGAAGGTGCCACAGTGCGGTGAGTACAAGGGGAGTAGCTTTTTTAGGGTGGGCGTATCTCTATCTCTACCTGCTAATAAACCAGGGATTGTTTCTGGTCGTCCGTCACGCTTTTTTACAAAAAAGTCCCTGTATTGTTTAGTAATTGAACCCGCAGTACATCATTAATCTATCACGCAAAAGAAAAAAACGGTTCGCTGAAAAAAAACAAGTCACCCATACGCATCTGCCTCCTCGACCCCTCACATGTGCCCAAGCCGAGCCATCCTTACGCCACCACCACCACACCTCCGCCAGCTCGCCCCGTGGCCGCCGCACCTCGGCCCGCTCGCCGCCGTCGCCGCACCTCCGCCATCTCGCCGCCGCAGCCGCACCTCCGCCAGCTCTCGCCGCCGCGGCCTCAACCCAACCACTTCGGTCCCCCCCCCTCCATACTTGTGAGGAGAGGCAAACCGGCAGCGACCTTGCAGGGGCTTGCGGTCGCGCGGTCGGTGAGAACCTGCCGGATCCGGTGGGAAGTGGCGCTCGGGCGGTGGATCTGGAAGGAAGGCAGGCGGAGCTCGGAGCACAACAGTAGGTGGCGCGGCATGGCGTCGGGTAACTGTGAGAGAAGAGAGAGATGAGCGGGAGAGAAAAGGGAGCACGTGAGGAAGCAGATGGGAGGCCGAAAGGAAAGAGAAGGGAGCGGTGAGGTGCGGCGGTGGTCCTGCTGCTACTCGTCGGTGGCTCGCCTGCCATCTGCGCGCCGGAATTGCGGCCCCATGCAAGGGAAAGATCAGCGTTGCTGCAACCACGGCAGGACGCCCACCATGAGCGTACCTTACAAGCAGCGGCAGCCTCACTTCGCCTAGGACGGCATGACGATTACGAAATATTCAGTCATCCCCCTTGCGTCTGTTGGGGAACGTAGCAGAAATTTAAAATTTTCTACGTATCACCAAGATCAATCTATGGAGTCATCTAGCAACGAGAGAGAGGGGAGTGCATCTACATACCCTTGTAGATCGCGCGCGGAAGCGTTCAAGAGAACGGGGTTGATGGAGTCGTACTCGTCGTGATCCAAATCATCGATGATCCTAGCGCCGAACGGACGGCACCTCCGCGTTCAACACACGTACGGAGCGGGGACGTCTCCTCCTTCTTGATCCAGCAAGGGGGGAGGAGAAGTTGATGGAGATCCAGCAGCACGACGGCGTGGTGGTGGAAGTAGCGGGATCCCGGCAGGGCTTCGCCAAGCGCAAGCGGGGAGGAAGAGGTGTCATGGGAGGGAGGGAGGCGCCAGGGCTTGGGGTGCTGCTCCCATGCGCCTCCCCACTATATATAGGGGTGGAGGGGGCTGGTTTCTTGCCCTCCAAGTCCATTGGGGTGTTGGCAAAGGTGGGGAAAAGAAATCCCATCATTTCCCTTCCCCACCGATTGTTATCCCCCCTTTTTAGGGATCTTGATCTTATCCCTTCGGGATATGATCTTATTCCTTCTAAGGTGGGATCTTGGTGCGCCTTGACCAGGGGTGTGGGGCCTTGCCCCCACTACCCACGTTCATGTGGGTCCCCCCATGCAGGTGGGCCCCACTTCGGAACCTTCTAGAACCTTCCCGGTACAATACCGAAAAATCCCAAACATTTTCCGGTGGCCAAAATAGGACTTCTCATATATAAATCTTTACCTCCGGACCATTCCGGAACTCCTCGTGACGTCCGGGATCTCATCCGGGACTCCGAACAACTTTCGGTTAACCGCATACTAATATCTCTACAACTCTAGCGTCACCGAACCTTAAGTGTGTAGACCCTACGGGTTCGGGAGACATGCAGACATGACCGAGACGACTCTCCGGTCAATAACCAACAGCGGGATCTGGATACCCATGTTGGCTCCCACATGTTCCACGATGATCTCATCGGATGAACCACGATGTCGAGGATTCAATCAATCCCGTATACAATTCCCTTTGTCAATCGGTACGTTACTTGCCCGAGATTCGATCGTCGGTATCCCAATACCTTGTTCAATCTCGTTACCGGCAAGTCACTTTACTCGTACCGTAACGCATGATCCCGTGGCTAACTCCTTAGTCACATTGAGCTCATTATGATGATGCATTACCGAGTGGGCCCAGAGATACCTCTCCGTCATACGGAGTGACAAATCCCAGTCCCGATTCGTGCCAACCCAACAGACACTTTCGGAGATACCTATAGTGCACCTTTATAGCCACCCAGTTACGTTGTGACGTTTGGTACACCCAAAGCATTCCTACGGTATCCGGGAGTTGCACAATCTCATGGTCTAAGGAAATGATACTTGACATTAGAAAAGCTCTAGCAAACGAACTACACGATCTTGTGCTATGCTTAGGATTGGGTCTTGTCCATCACATCATTCTCCTAATGATGTGATCCCGTTATCAATGACATCCAATGTCCATGGTCAGGAAACCATAACCATCTATTGATCAACGAGCTAGTCAACTAGAGGCTTACTAGGGACATGTTGTGGTCTATGTATTCACACATGTATTACGGTTTCCAGTTAATACAATTATAGCATGAACAACAGACAATTATCATGAACGATAGTGGTAATTCGATAAGAGACATCATGGTATGCACCATATCCAATAGGGTGCAGTTATGATGTCCGGACACACCATCACACTATGGCGTTCCAGGCGGTATTAGTTGTGAAACACTTTCCACAATGACATTTTATCCTCTTGTCACGACGATCTTCAACTTCACTCTGAAATTACTTGAACCTTTCAATAAGTCAGACTTGTGTTTCATCAAGTAAATATACTCAGCATCTACTCAAATCATCTATGAAGTAAGAACATAACGATACCCACTGTGTGCCTCAGCACTCATTGGATTGCACACATCAAATGTATTACTTCCAACAAGTTGCTCTCTTGTTCCATCTTATTGAAAACGAGGCCTTTCAGTCATCTTGCCCATGTGGTATGATTTGCATGTCTCAAGTGATTCAAAATCAAGTGAGTCCAAATGATCCATCTGTATGGACTTTCTTCATGCATATATACTAATAGACATGGTTCGCATGTCTCAATCTTTTCAAAAACGAGTGAGTCCAAAGATCCATCAACATGGAGCTTCTTCATGCGTTTTATACCAATATGACTCAAGTGGCAGTGCCACAAGTATGTGGTACTATCATTACTATCTTATATCTTTTGGCATGAACATGTGTATCACTACGATCGAGATTCAATAAACCATTCATTTTAGGTGCAAGACCATTGAAGGTATTATTCAAATAGACAGAGTAACCATTATTCTCCTTTAATGAATAACCGTATTGCGATAAACATAATCCAATCATGTCTATGCTCAACACAAACACCAAATTATTATTATTCAGGTTTAACCCCAATCTCGATGGTAGAGGGAGCATGCGATGCTTGATCACATCAACCTTGGAAACACTTCCAACACATATCTTCATCTCACCTTTAGCTAGTCTCTGTTTATTCCGCAGCTTTTATTTCGAGTTACTAACACTTAGCAACCGAACCGGTATCTAATACCCTGGTGCTACTAGGAGTACTAGTAAAGTACACGTTACTATAATGTATATCCAATATACTTCTGTCGACCTTGCCAGCCTTCTTATCTACGAAGTATCTAGGGTAGTTCTGCTTCAGTGACCGTTCCCCTCATTTCAGAAGCACTTAGTCTCGGGTTTGGGTTCAACCTTGGGTTTCTTCACTAGAGCAGCAACTGATTTGCCGTTTCATAAAGTATCCCTTCTTGCCCTTGCCCTTCTAGAAACTAGTGGTTTTACTAACCATCAACAATTGATGCTCCTTCTTGATTTCTACTTTCGCGGTGTCAAACATCGCGAGTTGCTCAAGGATCATCATGTCTATCCCTGATATGTTATAGTTCATCACGAAGCTCTAATAGCTTGGTGGCAGTGACTATGGAGAACCATCACTATCTCATCTGGAAGATTAACTCCCACTCGATTCAAGTGATTATAGTACTCAGACAATCTGAGCACATGCTCAACGATTGAGCTTTTCTCCCTTAGTTTGCAGGCTTAAGAAACTTGTCAGAGGTCTCATACCTCTTGACGTGGGCATTAGTCTGAAATCCCAATTTCAGTCTTTGGAACATCTCATATGTTCTGCGACGTTTCAAAACCGTCTTTGGTGCCACAATTTTAAACCGTTAGCATCACACACTGAACTATCACGTAGTCATCAAAACGTGTATGTCAGATGTTTCGTAACATCTACAGACGACGCTCGAGGTTCAGCACACCGAGCGGTGCATTAAGGACATAAGCCTTCTGTGCAGCAATGAGGACAATCCTCAGTTTACGGACCCAGTCCGCATAATTGCTACTATCAACTTTCAACTAAATTTTCTCTAGGAACATATCTTAGTAGAACTAAAGCGTAAGCTACGACATTATTTGCAAAGACCTTTTGACTATGTTCATGATAATTAAGTTCATCTGATTATTTAATGAACTCCCACTTAGATAGACATCCCTCTAGTCATCTAAGTGATACATGATCCGAATCGACTAGGTCGTGTCCGATCATCACGTGAGACGGACTAGTCATCATCGGTGAACATCTCCATGTTGATCGTATCTACTATACGACTCATGTTCGACCGTTCGGTCCCTTGTGTTCCGAGGCCATGTCTGTACATGCTAGGCTCGTCGAGTCAACCTAAGTGTTTTGCTTGTGTTCCGAGGCCATGTCTGTACATGCTAGGCTCGTCAACACCCGTTGTATGCGAACGTTAGAATCTATCACACCCGATCATCACGTGGTGCTTCGAAACAACGAACCTTCGCAACGGTGCACAGTTAGGGGGAACACATCTCTTGAAATTTTAGTGAGGGATAATCTTATTTATGCTACCATCGTTCTAAGCAAATAAGATGTAAACATGACAAACATCACATGCAAATCATAAAGTGACATGATATGGCCAATATCATCTTGCGCCTTTTGATCTCCATCTTCGAGGCACAGCATGATCACCTTCGTCATCGGCATGACACCATGATCTCCATCATCATGATCTCCATCATCGTGTCTTCATGAAGTTGTCTCGCCAACTATTACTTCTACTACTATGGCTAACGCTTAGCAATAAAGTAAAGTAATTACATGGCGTTTTTCATTGACACGCAGGTCATACAATAAATTAAGACAACTCCTATGGCTCCTGCCGGTTGTCATACTCATCGACATGCAAGTCGTGATTCCTATTACAAGAACATGATCAATCTCATACATCACATATATCATTCATCACATCCTTTTGGCCATATCACATCACATAGCATACCCTGCAAAAACAAGTTAGACGTCCTCTAATTATTGTTGCATGTTTTACGTGGCTGCTATGGGTTTCTAGCAAGAACGTTTCTTACCTACGCAAAAGCCACAACGGTGATATGCCAATTGCTATTTACCCTTCATAAGGACCCTTTTCATCGAATCCGATCCGACTAAAGTGGGAGAGACAGACACCCGCTAGCCACCTTATGCATCAAGTGCATGTCAGTCGGTGGAACCTGTCTCACGTAAGAGTACGTGTAAGGTCGGTCCGGGCCGCTTCATCCCACAATGCCGCCGAATCAAGATAAGACTAGTAACGGTAAGCAAATTGAACAAATCGTCGCCCACAACTACTTTGTGTTCTACTCGTGCATAGAATCTACGCATAAACCTGGCTCATGATGCCACTGTTGGGGAACGTAGCAGAAATTTAAAATTTTCTACGCATCACCAAGATCAATCTATGGAGTCATCTAGCAACGAGAGAGAGGGGAGTGCATCTACATACCCTTGTAGATCGCGCGCGGAAGCGTTCAAGAGAACGGGGTTGATGGAGTCGTACTCGTCGTGATCCAAATCACCGATGATCCTAGCGCCGAACGGACGGCACCTCCGCGTTCAACACACGTACGGAGCGGGGACGTCTCCTCCTTCTTGATCCAGCAAGGGGGGAGGAGAAGTTGATGGAGATCCAGCAGCACGACGGCGTGGTGGTGGAAGTAGCGGGATCCCGGCAGGGCTTCGCCAAGCGCAAGCGGGGAGGAAGAGGTGTCACGGGAGGGAGGGAGGCGCCAGGGCTTGGGGTGCTGCTCCCATGCGCCTCCCCACTATATATAGGGGTGGAGGGGGCTGGTTTCTTGCCCTCCAAGTCCATTGGGGTGTTGGCAAAGGTGGGGAAAAGAAATCCCATCATTTCCCTTCCCCACCGATTGTTATCCCCCCTTTTTAGGGATCTTGATCTTATCCCTTCGGGATATGATCTTATTCCTTCTAAGGTGGGATCTTGGTGCGCCTTGACCAGGGGTGTGGGGCCTTGCCCCCACTACCCACGTTCATGTGGGTCCCCCCATGCAGGTGGGCCCCACTTCGGAACCTTCTAGAACCTTCCCGATACAATACCGAAAAATCCCAAACATTTTCCGGTGGCCAAAATAGGACTTCCCATATATAAATCTTTACCTCCGGACCATTCCGGAACTCCTCGTGACGTCCGGGATCTCATCCGGGACTCCGAACAACTTTCGGTTAACCGCATACTAATATCTCTACAACTCTAGCGTCACCGAACCTTAAGTGTGTAGACCCTACGGGTTCGGGAGACATGCAGACATGACCGAGACGACTCTTCGGTCAATAACCAACAGCGGGATCTGGATACCCATGTTGGCTCCCACATGTTCCACGATGATCTCATCGGATGAACCACGATGTCGAGGATTCAATCAATCCCGTATACAATTCCCTTTGTCAATCGGTACGTTACTTGCCCGAGATTCGATCGTCGGTATCCCAATACCTTGTTCAATCTCGTTACCGGCAAGTCACTTTACTCGTACCGTAACGCATGATCCCGTGGCTAACTCCTTAGTCACATTGAGCTCATTATGATGATGCATTACCGAGTGGGCCCAGAGATACCTCTCCGTCATACGGAGTGACAAATCCCAGTCTCGATTCGTGCCAACCCAACAGACACTTTCGGAGATACCTATAGTGCACCTTTATAGCCACCCAGTTACGTTGTGACGTTTGGTACACCCAAAGCATTCCTACGGTATCCGGGAGTTGCACAATCTCATGGTCTAAGGAAATGATACTTGACATTAGAAAAGCTCTAGCAAACGAACTACACGATCTTGTGCTATGCTTAGGATTGGGTCTTGTCCATCACATCATTCTCCTAATGATGTGATCCCGTTATCAATGACATCCAATGTCCATGGTCAGGAAACCATAACCATCTATTGATCAACGAGCTAGTCAACTAGAGGCTTACTAGGGACATGTTGTGGTCTATGTATTCACACATGTATTACGGTTTCCAGTTAATACAATTATAGCATGAACAACAGACAATTATCATGAACGATAGTGGTAATTCGATAAGAGACATCATGGTATGCACCATATCCAATAGGGTGCAGTTATGATGTCCGGACACACCATCACACTATGGCGTTCCAGGCGGTATTAGTTGTGAAACACTTTCCACAATGACATTTTATCCTCTTGTCACGACGATCTTCAACTTCACTCTGAAATTACTTGAACCTTTCAATAAGTCAGACTTGTGTTTCATCAAGTAAATATACTCAGCATCTACTCAAATCATCTATGAAGTAAGAACATAACGATACCCACTGTGTGCCTCAGCACTCATTGGATTGCACACATCAAATGTATTACTTCCAACAAGTTGCTCTCTTGTTCCATCTTATTGAAAACGAGGCCTTTCAGTCATCTTGCCCATGTGGTATGATTTGCATGTCTCAAGTGATTCAAAATCAAGTGAGTCCAAATGATCCATCTGTATGGACTTTCTTCATGCATATATACTAATAGACATGGTTCGCATGTCTCAATCTTTTCAAAAACGAGTGAGTCCAAAGATCCATCAACATGGAGCTTCTTCATGCGTTTTATACCAATATGACTCAAGTGGCAGTGCCACAAGTATGTGGTACTATCATTACTATCTTATATCTTTTGGCATGAACATGTGTATCACTACGATCGAGATTCAATAAACCATTCATTTTAGGTGCAAGACCATTGAAGGTATTATTCAAATAGACAGAGTAACCATTATTCTCCTTTAATGAATAACCGTATTGCGATAAACATAATCCAATCATGTCTATGCTCAACACAAACACCAAATTATTATTATTCAGGTTTAACCCCAATCTCGATGGTAGAGGGAGCATGCGATGCTTGATCACATCAACCTTGGAAACACTTCCAACACATATCTTCATCTCACCTTTAGCTAGTCTCTGTTTATTCCGCAGCTTTTATTTCGAGTTACTAACACTTAGCAACCGAACCGGTATCTAATACCCTGGTGCTACTAGGAGTACTAGTAAAGTACACGTTACTATAATGTATATCCAATATACTTCTGTCGACCTTGCCAGCCTTCTTATCTACGAAGTATCTAGGGTAGTTCTGCTTCAGTGACCGTTCCCCTCATTTCAGAAGCACTTAGTCTCGGGTTTGGGTTCAACCTTGGGTTTCTTCACTAGAGCAGCAACTGATTTGCCGTTTCATAAAGTATCCCTTCTTGCCCTTGCCCTTCTAGAAACTAGTGGTTTTACTAACCATCAACAATTGATGCTCCTTCTTGATTTCTACTTTCGCGGTGTCAAACATCGCGAGTTGCTCAAGGATCATCATGTCTATCCCTGATATGTTATAGTTCATCACGAAGCTCTAATAGCTTGGTGGCAGTGACTATGGAGAACCATCACTATCTCATCTGGAAGATTAACTCCCACTCGATTCAAGTGATTATAGTACTCAGACAATCTGAGCACATGCTCAACGATTGAGCTTTTCTCCCTTAGTTTGCAGGCTTAAGAAACTTGTCAGAGGTCTCATACCTCTTGACGTGGGCATTAGTCTGAAATCCCAATTTCAGTCTTTGGAACATCTCATATGTTCTGCGACGTTTCAAAACCGTCTTTGGTGCCACAATTTTAAACCGTTAGCATCACACACTGAACTATCACGTAGTCATCAAAACGTGTATGTCAGATGTTCCGTAACATCTACAGACGACGCTCGAGGTTCAGCACACCGAGCGGTGCATTAAGGACATAAGCCTTCTGTGCAGCAATGAGGACAATCCTCAGTTTACGGACCCAGTCCGCATAATTGCTACTATCAACTTTCAACTAAATTTTCTCTAGGAACATATCTTAGTAGAACTAAAGCGTAAGCTACGACATTATTTGCAAAGACCTTTTGACTATGTTCATGATAATTAAGTTCATCTGATTATTTAATGAACTCCCACTTAGATAGACATCCCTCTAGTCATCTAAGTGATACATGATCCGAATCGACTAGGTCGTGTCCGATCATCACGTGAGACGGACTAGTCATCATCGGTGAACATCTCCATGTTGATCGTATCTACTATACGACTCATGTTCGACCGTTCGGTCCCTTGTGTTCCGAGGCCATGTCTGTACATGCTAGGCTCGTCAAGTCAACCTAAGTGTTTTGCTTGTGTTCCGAGGCCATGTCTGTACATGCTAGGCTCGTCAACACCCGTTGTATGCGAACGTTAGAATCTATCACACCCGATCATCACGTGGTTCTTCGAAACAACGAACCTTCGCAACGGTGCACAGTTAGGGGGAACACATCTCTTGAAATTTTAGTGAGGGATAATCTTATTTATGCTACCGTCGTTCTAAGCAAATAAGATGTAAACATGACAAACATCACATGCAAATCATAAAGTGACATGATATGGCCAATATCATCTTGCGCCTTTTGATCTCCATCTTCGAGGCGCGGCATGATCACCTTCGTCATCGGCATGACACCATGATCTCCATCATCATGATCTCCATCATCGTGTCTTCATGAAGTTGTCTCGCCAACTATTACTTCTACTACTATGGCTAACGCTTAGCAATAAAGTAAAGTAATTACATGGCGTTTTTCATTGACACGCAGGTCATACAATAAATTAAGACAACTCCTATGGCTCCTGCCGGTTGTCATACTCATCGACATGCAAGTTGTGATTCCTATTACAAGAACATGATCAATCTCATACATCACATATATCATTCATCACATCCTTTTGGCCATATCACATCACATAGCATACCCTGCAAAAACAAGTTAGACGTCCTCTAATTATTGTTGCATGTTTTACGTGGCTGCTATGGGTTTCTAGCAAGAACGTTTCTTACCTACGCAAAAGCCACAACGGTGATATGCCAATTGCTATTTACCCTTCATAAGGACCCTTTTCATCGAATCCGATCCGACTAAAGTGGGAGAGACAGACACCCGCTAGCCACCTTATGCATCAAGTGCATGTCAGTCGGTGGAACCTGTCTCACGTAAGAGTACGTGTAAGGTCGGTCTGGCCCGCTTCATCCCACAATGCCGCCGAATCAAGATAAGACTAGTAACGGTAAGCAAATTGAACAAATCGTCGCCCACAACTACTTTGTGTTCTACTCGTGCATAGAATCTACGCATAAACCTGGCTCATGATGCCACTGTTGGGGAACGTAGCAGAAATTTAAAATTTTCTACGTATCACCAAGATCAATCTATGGAGTCATCTAGCAACGAGAGAGAGGGGAGTGCATCTACATACCCTTGTAGATCGCGCGCGAAAGCGTTCAAGAGAACGGGGTTGATGGAGTCATACTCGTCGTGATCCAAATCATCGATGATCCTAGCGCCGAACGGACGGCACCTCCGCGTTCAACACACGTACGGAGCGGGGACGTCTCCTCCTTCTTGATCCAGCAAGGGGGGAGGAGAAGTTGATGGAGATCCAGCAGCACGACGGCGTGGTGGTGGAAGTAGCGGGATCCCGGCAGGGCTTCGCCAAGCGCAAGCGGGGAGGAAGAGGTGTCACGGGAGGGAGGGAGGCGCCAGGGCTTGGGGTGCTGCTCCCATGCGCCTCCCCACTATATATAGGGGTGGAGGGGGCTGGTTTCTTGCCCTCCAAGTCCATTGGGGTGTTGGCAAAGGTGGGAAAAAGAAATCCCATCATTTCCCTTCCCCACCGATTGTTATCCCCCCTTTTTAGGGATCTTGATCTTATCCCTTCGGGATATGATCTTATTCCTTCTAAGGTGGGATCTTGGTGCGCCTTGACCAGGGGTGTGGGGCCTTGCCCCCACTACCCACGTTCATGTGGGTCCCCCCATGCAGGTGGGCCCCACTTCGGAACCTTCTAGAACCTTCCCGATACAATACCGAAAAATCCCAAACATTTTCCGGTGGCCAAAATAGGACTTCCCATATATAAATCTTTACCTCCGGACCATTCCGGAACTCCTCGTGACGTCCGGGATCTCATCCGGGACTCCGAACAACTTTCGGTTAACCGCATACTAATATCTCTACAACTCTAGCGTCACCGAACCTTAAGTGTGTAGACCCTACGGGTTCGGGAGACATGCAGACATGACCGAGACGACTCTTCGGTCAATAACCAACAGCGGGATCTGGATACCCATGTTGGCTCCCACATGTTCCACGATGATCTCATCGGATGAACCACGATGTCGAGGATTCAATCAATCCCGTATACAATTCCCTTTGTCAATCGGTACGTTACTTGCCCGAGATTCGATCGTCGGTATCCCAATACCTTGTTCAATCTCGTTACCGGCAAGTCACTTTACTCGTACCGTAACGCATGATCCCGTGGCTAACTCCTTAGTCACATTGAGCTCATTATGATGATGCATTACCGAGTGGGCCCAGAGATACCTCTCCGTCATACGGAGTGACAAATCCCAGTCTCGATTCGTGCCAACCCAACAGACACTTTCGGAGATACCTATAGTGCACCTTTATAGCCACCCAGTTACGTTGTGACGTTTGGTACACCCAAAGCATTCCTACGGTATCCGGGAGTTGCACAATCTCATGGTCTAAGGAAATGATACTTGACATTAGAAAAGCTCTAGCAAACGAACTACACGATCTTGTGCTATGCTTAGGATTGGGTCTTGTCCATCACATCATTCTCCTAATGATGTGATCCCGTTATCAATGACATCCAATGTCCATGGTCAGGAAACCATAACCATCTATTGATCAACGAGCTAGTCAACTAGAGGCTTACTAGGGACATGTTGTGGTCTATGTATTCACACATGTATTACGGTTTCCAGTTAATACAATTATAGCATGAACAACAGACAATTATCATGAACAAGGAAATACAATAATAACCATTTTATTATTGCCTCTAGGGCATATTTCCAACAGCGTCTTCCTGTTGGATACTTGCACCTGCTCATGTGTTTGAGGTAATTCTTAAATAAAATAGCTATGCAAATTGTTATTTTTGTTCAGATGAATGTCGAGATTTGGTAATGCTTAAAGAAAAGATCTACTCTATGGTTGTTTCTCTGCAGATTATTGTGCAGAAAAGTTAAAAACGGGATATAATTCTATGCGAGAGATAACCGCTAAAGGTAGTTAATTTTGGTCTCAAGTAATGATAGCTAATGTTGTGTGCAGATTTCTTTCTACAGGATGTTGGGTGTAAATTCTTATTGTTGCAATGATACAGTAGTAGTAGCGCAAGGTCGATAATTTTTACTTACATATATTCAGTCCTTGCATGCATTTTCTAAGTATGTTCTTGATTAGTATGCAGGTTATTTGTTTCCCCAGTATGGACCAAGACATAGGGAAAGATTAGCATGGCAAGACACCCACCATGTGTGCGCCTTACAAGTTGCAGCAGCTTCACTTGGTTGTCAACGACATGTCGAGTATGAAATAGATAGCCAGCTGCAAGCATTGCTCCTCCCTGCCCACTATATCTTTTGGAGGGCCTTCATGCTAAGGTGTTCAGCTAGCGCACTAACGATTCTGCCACTATGTGCCATAACCCGCCATTTAAAACATTGCATATTATACTCCCAAGTAACGGTAGGCAGTTACAGTAGCTGTTGTGTGCAGATTTCTTTTATACAAGGAATTTTACACAAATCTCATCTTCACAAACGAATACTATAGATTATGGTATACTCAGTTACAATAGCTGTTGTATTGCATGCAGTTTTTTTTTGAGAAGATGCTATGTGAAAATCCTTATCTCTGCAGGTTATTCTCTATATAATAATGAAAGGTAAGTGAAGGTCTCAGTCTGAAGTTTATCCGTTCGAGTTTATCTTATAAGGTTTTTCCTATGTGGCACATGAGTTTAGATACTATGCGATGGTCGTCAAGTTTCTATTTCAAATTCGGTCACTGCATGCGTTTTCTGAGTACGTTCATGGTCACTCCATGAACGCCAATTATATATTCTTCCGTCCCAAAATAAGTGTCGCTGATGTAGTACAAAATTTGTAATAATTTAGTACAAAATCAGCGGCACTTATTTTGGGATGGAGGGAGTAGTATTTTTTATCTTGACGAACAGGGCCATAGTGAACTGTTGCAAGCCATTTCAGTTTTTGCACTTAAATTAAATGACTTGATCACAACCACCATGCAGTACCAAGAATCAAGACGTCAAGATTACTTGTATGTTGAAGAACTATGGAAAATATATGTTCATAAGGATCTAACAATAATAGAGAAACAAGATTTTTCTAAAACAAAAAAAATTACATAAGGTAAGGATTCATCCATTTTATTTTTGAGAAAACATGTAAGTAGATACATGGAAACTTACCTGTAGTTGGCGGCATTTTTTCTGAATTGTATTCAGTAAAGATTACTTTATCCATACATTGTTGGCATAAAATTGATCCCCAGTCTTGTGTTAGACTTCCTGCAATAGAATACACTACCCCAAATCCAAAATTCTCTGGCGGAGTTAGAGCAAATCCCGTACAACAGAATCTTTAGGTATTTTATTTTCTGACCAAGTTATGATTTTCACTGGAAAATCAAATTATGAATGCTTAATCTGAGGTATTTCTTACTCAGTTTGATCTAGGTTTCTACCAATTATTATCTATCTTTTGAATTTCCTTTTGTGGGGATTTGTCTTCTGAGTTATGTTGAGGTGAATGCAGCTGCTGGTCATACTTTAACCACATGTCAATTGCAGGAGTGTGACACCACCATCCTGTGCCACAAACCATACCAAGAATGATGGGTTATGGCTAGAGTTCATTTGATCCATCTGATAAACATACCTATTGGGGAATTCGGGTATGCCTGCTCCTCTATTTATTTGACTATTGTTTGATTGGTTCATCCCGGTCTAACATGTTAATGAAGGTGTTGTTTCATTCCTCATACGATCCGGATACCTTTCAATTGATTAGTTCTTCTTTTGGATTACTCTATATTAATTCCCTATGTATATCTTTACTATGTTCTTCAAGACTTTGCAGTAAGACATTTATTTTGTTGACATTAGTTTCAAGGGAACATGGCGGTTTGGTTCATTGTTCCAGCTAGAGATTCGACAGAAGATGATAGGCAGCTAACAAACAAGTTTTCTCGGCCGCTAACAAGTTAGCCTAACCAATCAATCATAAACATCATCATTCATCCATATAACTTCAAAATTTTGAACCAAATGATATTGATCTTGCAAACTTTTTGTTTTCGTTTTGCCTGCACTGTGTGATTTAGTCATTGTTGTGAATTGCTGGAATATCCTCTTTGGATTTTTCCGTTTAAAGTTGGTTGTCCTCTGAGAATTCATAATTCTGACCTTGGCAGTTGGTTAACTATTGCAGTTGAGGAGTATGAAATGAGCTGGGAGCAAAAGGAGGAGCTAGGCTTGAATGACATGGGACACATCTTCTGCAGGCATGGCTTACCACACCACTGGCGTGTCATAATCAATCTTGGTTTAGTCTTCTTGTTGTGCAAGTGTTGTAGTAACTGTTGTTGCCGCGCCTCCTCGCCAGTGCCCTCCTCTCTCTATCACTCAGCTTGCTCTCCCTCGCCGTGGCTCACTCAAGGAAGAAGAAGGAAGGAAGGAAGAGGAAGAACACGGAGTTTCTCTAGCGCACGAACGCTGCTGCCGCGCCCACGGCCTTGTATTTCACGAGCACGAACTCGTCACAGAGCAGAACCATTACACGGGGTCTTATACCCAGGGACGCGTCGGGCACGCACCCACGTCCCAGCCCACGTCGAGCACCCGTCCCGCCCGCTTCTACCGCGCCCTCCCCAACATGCACGCACACGCCCGGGCGCGGCGAGCCCGCGATGGACCAGCTCAACGTGCTCACCCCGCACGCCAACGGCTACCTCTACACACACCCGTGCGGTGTTCGATCACATGGACACGCCCATGCACCGCACCCACGCACACACGCACGCCTACACACACGCTCCCCGCGGTCCCGACGCGCCCGCTATGTCTGGCGCGCGCCCATACACGCACCCGACGCGGTGAGCTCGTCGCCGCGGCTTATTCTGCCTAACATTTGCGCCCTAAGCCGCAGCTCAGAGCAGCCCAGCGTCCTCGGCGTCCCCGTCGACCAGCAGTGCATGCTCCGGCGCTGGTGCCTTCTTCCACCGCGGGCAGTCACGTTTGAAGTGACCCCGCTCGCCGCACTTGTAGCACCGGCCCTTCCGGTTGCCGCCGAAGCCCGACGCCTCGCTGCGCGCCCCGTCGTCGTCATCCCGAGCTCCGCCTCGCTATCGTTCACGCGCCCGCCATTGCGCCGCGGTGAACATCAGCTGCCCGTCCGCGCTCTCGCCGCCTGCCTGCCCGCGTCGTCGGAGCCGTTCGTCGAACGCTTTCAGCCGCCCGAGCGCCTCCTCGAACGGCATCGTCGATACGTCGCAAAACTGCTCGATCCCGGCCACCGCCGCGTACAGGCGGTCCGGCACGGAGTCGAGCAGCTTCTTCACCAGCGCGGCGTCTTCCAGGGTTGAGCCGAGCGCCGCGTAACGCGCCGCCATGCCATCGAGCTTGCCGGCGAACTCGTCCAGCGTGTCGCCGCTCGCCATGCGCAGGAGCTCGAACTCCCCGTGCCGTGTGCCCAGCCGCGCCGCCCGCACGCGGTCCGCACCGACGAACCGCGCCTTCAGGCTTGCCCATACCTCCGCCGCAGTTTTCTTCGCCGCCACCTGCAGCAGCAAGTCCTCCGCGAGCGCGCCGAGCAGATACGCCCTCGCCGGCTTGTCCTTCTTCGCGATCACGGCGGCCGCCGCGTCCTCCTGGACGACCACCGCCTCCCACAGCCCGGCCGCATCAAGGTTTGCCTCCACCTTGATCGACCACGCCGTGTAGTTCTCTCCGGTGAGCAGCGGCACCTGCTGCGGCAACGAACCGCTAGCACCGCCGCCGTAGGGGACGATCGACATCGCCGGCGCGCCCTGGACAGAACCTGGCTCTGATGCCAAATGTTGTTGCCGCGCCTCCTCGCCAGTGCCCTCCTCTCTCTGTCACTCAGCTTGCTCTCCCTCGCCGTGGCTCACTCCAGGAAGAAGAAGGAAGGAGGAGGAAGAACACGGAGTTTCTCCAGCGCACGAACGCTGCCACCGCGCCCATGGCCTTGTATTTCACGAGCACGAACTTGTCACAGAGCAGAACCATTACACGGGGTCTTATACCCAGGGACGCGCCGGGCACGCACCCACGTCCCAGCCCACGTCGAGCACCCGTCCCGCCCGCTTCTACCGCGCCCTCCCCGACATGCACGCACACGCCCGGGCGCGGCGAGCCCGCGATGGACCAGCTCAACGTGCTCACCCCGCGTGCCAACGGCTACCTCTACACACATCCGTGCGGTGTTCGATCACATGGACATGCCCATGCACCGCACCCACGCACACACGCACGCCTACACACACGCTCCCCCCGGTCCCGACGCGCCCGCTACGTCTGGCGCGCGCCCATACACGCGCCCGACGCGGTGAGCTTGTCGCCGCGGCTTATTCTGCCTAACAATAACTTGTATCTGAAATTTGGTACTCTGTCGTATTGAATTTTTGTTTTCCGAATGAACCAAAGCAATAAGTGATATGGAGATGGTTTCAAACGTGCATCACTTTTGTCTTTATTGCTGCAGGTCAACTCTTTTCAATATAAAAAATGATGCTTTAAAAAAAATCCTAGAAGAAATAGGTGAATAGAGAAATGGAGTGGTGGTTCATCGGTGGCCAAAGACGGCATGAGAAGAGGATCAAAGGATCTTGGTCGAAAAGCGATACTCGGGTAACCTTATTTTTGTTATTTGCCAAAGTTGGATGTAGGAAGTGTTGCATAATGGCATGTGGAGTAGATTTTGCGCAATTATTTTCCCGTTGCAACGCACAGGCATGTGTACTAGTAGTAGCTAAAAAAAGAATTTTAGCAGGCTCGAGCTTGGGTCGTCTCTTGTTTGGCTGGCCCCGCTCAGAAAGTTTTGGGCGAGCCTCAAACTGTCTAAAAAAACTAATTAAGTTCGCTAAAACAAAACTAATTGTCTCAAAAATACTAATAAGGTGTACCCACTTTATTTTTTGCAAATATAATCAGTTGTGTTAGCCTCACTTCTGTTTTAGTATGTTATATATGTTTATATAATGCAGTATAAAATATTTTTGTATCCCATTTTTTCCTCAAGATAAAAAAAGAGCGATGGATTTAGATGATTTTAAAAAATATCAAGTGACATAGCCACCGACTTAACAATGAAGGAGCGGGCTGAAACACCATGGGAAGAGGTGCATACAAATAATCCTTTTTTATATGTATGTTATACATGATAATACAAAAGGTGCATATTTTATATGATAATTTTTTCAGATTATGTCAGAATAGAGATGTATTCTAGCGACACTCAAAAAGAATCGACTGACAAGGGTTCCAACGCGACGTCGTCACTGGAAGAGGCCAAAAGTTTACATATTTGTTTACAACATGATAATGTGCAAGATGTGATATTGCATAACAAAGCAAATTAGCAAATATAAAGGTTTAAATACAAGGTAGTTTTTCAATGTGATTATCGGTTTCTCGTTCGCCATATTTTTGGTGTATTCAACTAATCTGGCTAATTTTTGTATACTGATTTGGCACATTCTTATATCATGATGATAGACTATGTTTGTACCCCAAGAGATATTAGAGTCATTAAATCAATGATGCCTGCCCCCCAAAAATTCAAATTGGTGGAGATTGGAAATGCATTGTTATCAAACGACGAGTTGAAAAATGGTTTATAAAAGATGATATGTTCTTGCACAACGGCATAAGACTGATCGCATAAACTTTGTACTTAACAACACGAACCATATATAATATATAATACCATAAATATATTATAAATGTGGAATTACAAGTGATAAATGCCTACATATATTACATGTGTGCTCATGACCATCTACGAGATAGGCAGGTTAAAAGATACATATTATTAGCACGTTCGTACTTGGCCAAATAAGAAAAGATGGAGAAAAAGACATAGAACCATCAAATATCGCCACATCGTACAACATGTTAATACTTATCTACAACAAGATATGGTTAGACATAGACCCATGAAAATATCGTTTGCATGGTGAGTATTCTCTGTTACACATTTAAGACCTTTGACGCAGTGGCAAAGCTTGAGAGGAAATCATGGGGGCATGGGCTGCTGGTATCAAACTTAATTGCTATGGGCTTATTTTTAGTGGATAAATAAGCATATATAACTAAAGGATATACACACATTTCTTATGAGCTGGGGGGGAGGTTGGCCCCCATGAAGCTCCGGCATTGCTTCGACATAAAGTATTCAGGCTATAACTACATATATTACTTGTGCATGATGGATATGAGTTGAGGAAGAAGTTTTATTATACTTGCCGAAATATCATGCAAATGAAACTAAAGACAACATTTCTGATATTGTGCGAGAATTTCTTAAACACATAAAGTAGATCTTATTTTGTAACAGATTATTAGTTAGATCATCGTTTTACATGCATACATCATCAATTTTTTTATTAATTTACACTGCAAGTGAAGTGGACTTTAATTATTACCTCATCGTGCACATGCTATCTTTTCTACACATGTGAAAATTAACATGTATTATGCTTATATAACTCCAGCAAAATATTTCAGAAGCCCGTGGCAACGCACGGGCATTCTACTAGTATATTTTAGTGATCCAAAATCACATTGAGTCCATAGGAAAGCCAATACTATTAAAAGGGGATGAGGTGTTGCTTAATGGTCTACTTGCTCAAAGTGCTTAGTGATATTGCTCCAAAGCCCTCAACCACTTTCTCATTTCCAAATATGTCCAAAACTCAAAGTCAAACTCGGCCCCACCGATTTCAACTCTGAGAAAATATTTTGCCATTTCTTATTGCCTATTTTCTTCAGCTCCACTCAATGATTCTATCCTTTATCAGCATCTCAGACTACCTACTTCTTTGTTGTGACTCTCAAGGACGACACCTACTTGACTCATGCTCCAAAAGTGCCCTTCTTGGAAATTGATGTCAAAGGTGGAGAGAGAAACCATCAAAGCTTATCATATGAGCTCATCTAAGCTCTCTCACGGATGCTTGTTGACAAAAGAGGAGAGAAGTCACATGTCTTTAAAAGGGGAAAGACATGTCAATATATGTTTAATCTTAGCTATTACAAACATTCTTGTTGCTCTAAATTTTGGTTGATTGTACCATTTCCTGCTTTGATTTTTCTTACTCTGATTTTCTCTCACCCTACCTTCTCCCATTATCCAATATCAGATTCAGGGGAGAAAGAGTCCATGTTTAGGGGAAGAAAATCTTTGAAATTCATTGCACATCTTTAAATCTTTGGGGACATGTCTATATCCAAATGACGTACTGAGTACTCACCCATGAAATGTCATCCCAGTCTTGGTACTCTTTTGGTTTCCTGAGATTGCTTTAATTAGAGTGCTCTTGTGTTATCTAACCCTGTTTTCTCAAGTCCACCTCTTCCAAAGCCAGCTCAAGACCACAAGGTAAGTATATGCATCACACTCACGTGCATGATGATCTCTTGCTGATGTATATATTGTTTGCAAGAAGGATTCATGAACATGGAGGTACACTTCTTTTTATTCACATCAGTTGCTCTGATGCATATAGCCAAGATACATGTAACTCATTGCTTGCTCTGTCATGCTTATGCATTCACATGTTCTTACACTCTATCTTCACATGATTGCACACATGTAGGGGGAGCCTATGCATGTTACATGTCTTTCCAAAGCTTTACTTGTTTCTCTACATATCTATAATCTAAAGCTTTGATGTATGTTGTCATCAATTACCAAAAAAGGGGGAGATAAAAGCACAAGTGCTACCTGGGTGATTTTGGTAATTAATGACAACATGTCTCTTGTTGGACTAATACTTCTATCTAGTGTATTTTAGACAAGTTCAACAATGGTGTGGCAAGGACAAGAGGATGTGGAACCCCTTCAAAATGCTAAGGACACATATTGGAAAAAGCTCAAGACTCTTCATTTATATTTTAGTGATCCAAGATCACATTGAGTCCATAGTAAAGCAAATACTATTAAAAGGGTATGAGGTGTTGCTTAATGGTCTACTTGATCAAAGTGCTTAGTGATATTTCTCCAAAGCCCTCAACCACTTTCTCATTTTGAAATATGTCCAAAACTCAAAGTCAAACTCGGCCCCACCGATTTGATCTATCCGGCGCCACCGAGTTCACTTCACATAGCCACTGCCAGAAACCCTAACTCCTCGGTCACACTGATACGGATCCCGGTCTCACCGAGATGGGCCCTCAAACTCTTTGTTGCCCGTTGTAATTATTTATGTCTCACCGAAATGTGCAATATGTCCCACCGAGTTTGCTTGACCAACTATCTGTTTGCTCTTTGCTGCAATTGGTCTCACCGAGTTCAAGCAAGCGGCTTCACCGAGATGAGGTTGATGAGGTTTTGCCCTAACCCTAGCACATCGGTCCCACCGAGTTGTTCCAGTTGGTCCCACTGAGATTCCTAACGTTCACATTTTGAACTAAATCGGTCTCACCGAGTTCTTCTATTCGATCTGACCGAGTTGGGTCAAATGTGTGTAACGATTGGATTTTGTGTGGAGGCTATATATACCCCTCCACCCCCTTATCCATCTGAGTGAGAGCCATCAGAACGTGCCTACACTTCCAGCTTACATTTTCTGAGAGAGAACCACCTACTCATGTGTTGAGATCAGGACATTCCAATCCAACCACAAGAATCTTGATTTCTAGCTTTCCCCAAGTTGCTTTCCTCTAGACCCCTGCTCTCGATCCTTTCAATTGGTATCAGAGCATTGGTCTCCGTTGCTTTGGTTTAATCACCATTGGAGGAAGATGGATGAGTCTACGATTGGGAGTATTAGACGTAGAGTGTCTATGCTTGACGGAGAGTTCTATAGTTCTTGGAAGAATGAGATGCTTGAGATTTTCAATGAAAATAATTTAAACAAGTATATTACTAGCCCTTACATGCCCCCATTGATCCTTTGCATCCTACCCCCGATGAGTATCTTGACATGATCCGCAATCTTAGAACTATTGATCTCATGATGAGAGGATTGCCTCAAAATTTGCTTGCATGCTTGCCTACATTTTAATGTGCTTATACTATATGGAAATATCTTGAGGAGCGCTTTCCAAACTATTCCTTGGAAAATCTAAATGAGATTCTTCAAAAGTTCATTGCTTTTCAAAAAATGGATACTAGTGATCCCAAATTTGATGATTGTCTATTTGAGCTTCATGACCTTATGCGTGCCAAAGGAGATGTTGGAGCCATTAGTAGCATCATTTCTCAAGTCATTAGAATACATAAGCATGCACATTGTTATGGTCATACATCTAATGAATCACTCTCTCTAGGTGATGATCATTCACATGATGATGTTGAGCATGGATATTATGATGAGAATGATGATAGTGACTTTGACCTTGATGAGTCAATGATACACTTTGGTCTTATGGCAAACCTTCGTGGCTACATGGCCGGAGGAAAGGAATGGGTTCTTGATAGTGGATGTACTGATCATATGACCGGAGATAAGGACATGTTTCGTGAGCTTGCTGAAAACGACGGTCCCCGAAAGTATGTCACTTTTGGTGATAACTCAAAGGGTAAGGTAGTTGGCCTTGGTAAGGTGGCCATCTCCCACGATAGTGTTGGAATTCATTGCATGGAAAACAAAAAAATTCTACAGACACGCAATGATCTATTCCATGGAGATGCATAGCAACGAGAGGGAGAGTGTGTCTACGTACCCTCGTAGATCATAAGCGGAAGTGTTTTACAACGCGGTTGATGTAGTCGAACTTTCTACGTGCTCCACCGATCGAGTACCCAATGTACGACACCTCCGAGTTCTGCACACGTTCAGCTCGGTGACGTCCCTCGTCTTCTTGATCCAGCAAGATGTCGAGGAAGTAGATGAGTTCCATTAGCACAACAGCATGGTGACGGTGATGGTGAAGTGATCCACGCAAAGCTTTGCCTAAGCACTACGAAGATATGACCGTGGGAGTAAACAGTGGAGGGGGGCACCGCACACGGCTAACAATTGATGTTGTGTGTTCTAGGTGCCCCCTCCCCACATATATATATGTGGGAGGGGGAGGGGAGCAGCCAGGGTGCAGCCCAAGTAGGCCGAATCCTACTTGGGGTCTTCCCCAATTCGCCCCCCCCCCGGTACCATAATTGCCGGAAGGAAAAGGGAAGAGGGAAGAAGAGAAGGAAGGGGGGCCGAACCCCCTCTTCTCCTTCTCCTATTCGGCCTCCTGCCATAGGGTAGGAGAGCCACCCCTTGTGGGTTGTGTGCTCCCCTCTCATGGCCCATATGGCCCATATATCCCCCGGGGGTTCCGGTAACCCCTCCGGTACTCCGATAAATACCCGATACACTCCGAAACACTTCCGGTGTACGAATACTATCGTCCTATATATTAATCTTTACCTCTCGACCATTTTGAGACTCCTCGTCATGTCCGTGATCACATCCGGGACTCCGAACAACATTTGGTCACCAAATCACATAACTCATATAATACAATATCGTCATCGAACGTTAAGCGTGCGGACCCTGCGGGTTCGAGAACTATGTAGACATGACCGAGACACCTCTCCGGTCAATAACCAATAGCGGAACCTGGATGACCATATTGGCTCCTACATATTCCATGAAGATCTTTGTCGGTCGAACCGTTATGACAACATACGTAATTCCCTTTGTCCATCGGTATGTTACTTGCCCGAAATTCGACCGTCGGTATCTACATACCTAGTTCAATCTCGTTATCGGCAAGTCTCTTTACTCATTCCGTAATACATCGTCCTGCAACTAACTCATTAGTCACTTTGCTTGCAAGGCTTCTTATGATGTGTATTACCGAGAGGCCCCAGAGATACCTCTCTGATACTCGGAGTGACAAATCCTAATCTCGATCTATGTCAACTCAACAAACACCTTCGGAGAAACCTGTAGAGCATCTTTATAATCTCCCAGTTACGTTGTGATGTTTGATAGCATACAAGGCATTCCTCCGGTATCCGGGAGTTGCATAATCTCATAGTCGAAGTAATATGCATTTGACATGAAGAAAGCAATAGCAGTAAAACTGAATGGTCAGTATGCTAAGCTAACGGATGGGTCTTGTCCATCACATCATTCTCCTAATGATGTGATCCTATTATCAAATGACAACTCATGTCCATGGTTAGGAAACCTTAACCATTTGATCAACGAGCTAGTCAAGTAGAGGCTCACTAGGGACACAGTGTTTGTCTATGTATTCAGACATGTATTTAGGTTTTCGATCAATACAATTCTAGCATGAATAATAAACATTTATCATGAATAAGGAAATATAAAATAACAACTTTCTTATTGCCTCTAGGGCATATTTCCTTCAGTCTCCCACTTGCACTAGAGTCAATAATCTAGATTACATTGTAATGATTCTAACACCCATGGAGTCTTGGTGCTGATCATGTTTTGCTCATGGAAGAGGCTTAGTCAATGGGTCTGCTACATTCGGATCTGTATGTATGCAAATCTCTATGTCTCCCTCCTTGACTTGATCACGGATGGAGTTGAAGCGTCTCTTGATGTGTTTGGTTCTTTTGTGAAATCTGGATTCCTTTGCCAAGGCAATTGCTCCAGTATTGTCACAAAATATTTTCATTGGAACCGATGCACTAGGTATTACACCTAGATCAGATATGAACTCCTTCATCCAGACTCCTTCATTTGCTGCTTCCAAAACAGCTATGTACTCCGCTTCACACGTAGATCTCGCCACGACGCTTTGCTTGGAACTGCACCAACTGACAGCTCCACCATTCAATATAAATACGTATCCGGTTTGTGACTTAGAGTCATCCGGATCAGTGTCAAACCTAGCATCGACGTAACCATTTACGACGAGCTCTTTGTCACCTCCATAAACAAGAAACATATCCTTGGTCCTTTTCAGGTACTTCAGGATATTCTTGACCGTTGTCCAGTGATCCACTCTTGGATTACTTTGGTACCTCTCTACTAAACTTATAGCAAGGCACACATCAGGTCTGGTACACAGCATAGCATGCATGATAGAACCTATGGCCGAGGCATAGGGAATGACTTTCATTTTATCTCTATCTTCTGCAGTGGTCGGGCATTGAGTCTGACTCAACTTCACACCTTGTAACACAGACAAGAACCCTTTCTTTGACTGATCCATTTTGAACTTCTTCAAAACTTTATCAAGGTATGTGCTTTGTGAAAGTCCTATTAAGCGTCTTGATCTATCTCTATAGATTTTGATGCCGAATATATAAGCAGCTTCACCGAGGTCTTTCATTGAAAGACTCTTATTCAAGTATCCTTTTATGCTATCCAGAAATTCTACATCATTTCCAATCAATAATATGTCATTCACATATAATATTAGAAATGCTACAGAGCTCCCACTCACTTTTTTGTAAATACAGGCTTCTCCGAAAGTCTATATAAAACCATATGCTTTGATCACCTCATCAAAGCGTATATTCCAACTCCGAGATGCTTCACCAGTCCATAGATGGATCACTGGAGCTTGCACGCTTTGTTAGCACCTTTAGGATCGACAAAACCTTCTGGTTGTATCATATACAACTCTTCTTTAAGAAATCCATTAAGGAAAGCAATTTTGACGTCTATTTGCCAGATTTCATAATCATAAAATGCGGCAATTGCTAACATGATTCGGACAGACTTAAGCATCGCTACTGGTGAGAAAGTCTCATCGTAGTCAACTCCTTGAACTTGTCGAAAACCCTTCGCGACAAGTCGAGTTTTGTAGACAGTAACATTACCATCAGCTTCAGTCTTCTTCTTGAAGATCTATTTATTCTCTATGGCTCGCCGATCATCGGGCAAGTCCACCAAAGTCCACACTTTGTTCTCATACATGGATCCTATCTCAGATTTCATGGCCTCAAGCCATTTATTGGAATCTGGGCTCATCATAGCTTCTTCATAGTTCGTAGGTTCATCATGGTCTAGTAACATGATTTCCAGAACAGGATTACCGTACCACTCTGGTGCGGAACGTGCTTTGTTCGACCTACGAGGTCCGGTAGTAACTTGATCTGAAGTTTCATGATCATCATCATTAGCTTCCTCTCTAGTTGGTGTAGGCATCACGGGAACAGATTTCTCTAATGGCCTACTTTCTAATTCGATAGAAGGTATTATTACCTGATCAAGTTCTACTTTCCTCCCATTCACTTCTTTTGAGAGAAACTCCTTCTCTAGAAAGTTTCCATTCTTGGCAACAAAGATCTTGCCTTCGGATTTGTGGTAGAAGGTGTACCCAATTGTTTCCTTAGGGTATCCTATGAAAACACACTTCTCCGAATTGGGTTCGGGTTTATCAGGCTGAAGCCTTTTGACATAAGTGTCGCAACCCCAAACTTTAAGAAATGACAGCTTAGGTTTCTTAACAAACCACAGTTCATACGGTGTCGTCTCAACGGATTTAGACATTGCCCTATTTAACGTGAATGCAGCTGTCTCTAATGCATAACCCCAAAATGATAGTGGTAAATCGGTAAGAGACATCATAGATCGCACCATATCTAATAAAGTATGGTTACGATGTTCGGACACACCATTACGCTGTGGTGTTCCAGGTGGCGTGAGTTGTGAAACTATTCCACATTGTTTTAAATGAAGGCCAAACTCGTAACTCAAATATTCGCCTTCGCGATCAGATCGTAGAAACTTTATTTTCTTGTTACGATGATTCTCCACTTCACTCTGAAATTCTTTGAACTTTTCAAATGTTTCAGACTTGTGTTTTTACCCATATCTGCTCAAACATTTGTGAAGGTCAGAAAATAACAGCATGCCTCAACACTCATCGGACCGCATACATCGATATGTATTATTTCCAATAAGTCATTGGCTCGCTCCATTGTTCCGGAGAACGGTGTTTTAGTCATCTTGCCCATGAGGCATGGTTCGCAAGTATCAAATGATTCATAATCAAGTGATTCCAAAAGCCCATCTGCATGGAGTTTCTTCATGCGCTTTACACCAATATGACCTAAACGGCAGTGCCACAAATATGTTGCACTATCATTATCAATTTTGCATCTTTTGGCGTCAATATTATGAATATGTGTATCACCACAATCGAGATTCAAGGTTTAAGGGTGCATGACCATAAATGATATTACTCATATAAATAGAACAACCATTATTCTCTGATTTAAATGAATAACCGTCTCGCACTAAACAAGATCCAGATATAATGTTCATGCTCAACGCTGGCACCAAATAACAACTATTCATGTCTAAAACTAATCCGGAAGGTAGATGTAGAGGTAGCGTGCCGACAGCGATCACATCGACCTTAGAACCATTCCCGATGCGCATTGTCACCCTGTCCTTAGCCAATCTTCGTTTAATCCCTAGCTCCTGTTTCGAGTTACAAATATGAGCAACCGAACCAGTATCAAATATCCAGGCACTACTACGAGCATTAGTAAGGTACACATCAATAACATGTATATCAAATATACCTTTGGTCACTTTGCCATCCTTCTTATCCGCCAAATACATGGGGCAGTTCCGCTTCCAGTGACCAGTCCCTTTGCAGTAGAAGCACTCAGTTTCAGGCTTGGGTCCACCTTTGGGTTTCTTCCCGGGAGTGGCAACTTGCTTGCCATTCTTCTTGAAGTTCCCCTTCTTTCCCTTGCCCTTTTTCTTCAAACTAGTGGTCTTGTTAACCATCAACACTTGATGCTCCTTCTTGATTTCTACCTCCGCAACTTTGAGCATTGTGAAGAGCTCGGGAATTGTCTTGTCCATCCCTTGCATATTATAGTTCATCACGAAGCCTTTGTAGCTTGGTGGCAGTGATTGAAGAACTCTGTCAATAACACTATCATCTGGAAGATTAACTCCCAGCTGAGTCAAGTCATTATGATACCCAGACATTTTGAGTATGTGTTCACTGACAGAACTGTTCTCCTCTGTCTTGCAGCTATAGAACTTGTTGGAGACTTCATATCTCTCAACTCGGGCATTTGCTTGAAATATTAACTTCAACTCGTGGAACATCTCATATGGTCCATGACGTTCAAAACATCTTTGAAGTCCCAATTCTAAGCCGTATAGCATGGCACACTGAACTATCGAGTAGTCATCAGATCGAGCTTGCACTACAAAAAAAATACACTTCCGTGATGATACGTGTTTGTCACAGTAGGTCGCGTTTTTTGTCATGCATGTACATCCATGACAAATTTATGACAGAATCAAGATAGTCATACCTGTGCTGTCGTAGAAGTGTTCCATGACATTACCAAAATTATCATCACGGAAGTGTCCACTTCCATGATGATAAATCGCGCGTCACAGAAGTGCTTTTGTCAAGGGTGCCCGACACGTGGCATCCACCGTAATGGAACACCGTTAAGCTATCGGGTCGGGTTTTGGATCCGATAACCCGTTAACAGCCCCGACCAATGGGGATTTTCCATGTGTAAAATCATCATTGGTTGGAGGAGACACGTGTCAGGTCCGCGTTGGCACAGGTGTCACTCATCCAATGGGCGAGACGCCCCTATGATATGTTGACACGTGGACCGGCCCATCAAGTTTAAATGGGCCGGCCCAACTGAAGGCCCACAAGATTTTGCGGACCATAATGGGCCGGCCCAGCTAAAGGCCCACGAGATTTTGCGGACCATAATGGGCTGGCCCAGCTAAAGGCCCACAAGATTTTGCGGGCCATAATGGGCCGGCCCAAGTAAAGGCCCACAAGATTTTTGTCTGCCATAATGGGCCGGCCCAGGTAAAGGCCCACAAGATTCTTGCGTATCATAATGGGCCAGCCTAGCTAAAGGCCCACGAGATTTCACTGACATTAATGGGCCGGCCCAGCTGTAGGCCCACAAGATTTTGAGGACCCTAGTAGGCCGACCCATTAACTAGTTGCCATGTTTTGGGCCAAATGTCGGCCCATATTTGATCCGGTCCATTAATGGCCTGCCACGCTCCGGGCCTAATAGTGGCCCATATGAGATCCGGCCCGTTAAAAGCCTACCACGTTCTGGGCCAAATTACGGCCCAAATCAGGTCCGGCCCTTTAAGAGGCTTTGGGCTCAATTATGGCCCATATCAGATTCGGCCCGTCAACTGGACACTATGCTTTTGGGCCCACTTGCTAAAGGCCCACTTAGTAATTTGGCCTCATATTAGTTTTGGCCTGTTAAAGGCCCATTTAACATTTCGGCCCTATATTAATTTTGGCCTGTTAAAAGCCCGTCATATAGTTGGGCCTAACTACAGCCCGGTTTGCATCCGGCCTGCTCGCAGCCGATATCTGATTGGGTCAAACAAGGACCGAGACAATTTTGGCCTGTTAAAAGCCCGTGATTTGATTCGCACAATCATGGGCCGAGGTTCATTTCGGGCTGCTGCCGGCCCGTGAGCTGTTCGGCGCGTTTCAAGCCCAACCTACATCGTGATTGCATGACGGCCCAATTATGTACCGTAATTTTACGGTTTGGCCGGTTTACTGCGAAGACAGGATACATATACAGTAAAATAACTGCAGCATCGTGAATAAGAAAAAACCTAGACTATACAATAAAGAAATTATGGCATATTACATCCACTGGGCATCAAAGTTCGCCACTATGATAATAAAGCACAAGCAGACAGCAGATTACATACACTGGGCATCAAAGATCGCCACCAGTGCAAATAAACACGCCGACAAAATAATATACAAAACCGACAGCACTTCAATAGAGTTCAAGAAAGGTTAGCCCTGCTGGGGAGCTGCAGCGCAAGCAGCTGAGCAAGATGATGAGACTGCGCTTGTTCAACACTTATATCTTCCTCACTCTGAAAGATAAACAAGCAGACAGATGACAGGTTTTGCACATAAAAGTATCAGTGCTGACAATTCATCACATTTCTTACTGACGAATAAAGTGACATAGTTTAAAATTGTGTTAACACAATATGGTATTGTTCAGGTCAAGACATGGCAGGAAATTACATTGTGAAGGAGTTGGCAGCTTCAGGACACCACTGGATTACAGATCAAGAACTCATAAGTATCAATGGTTAGTGTGCTGTCAATTTATACCATTTCAGATTGGCAAATAAAGAGACGATTTAAATAATAATAGAATGATATGACATTGTTCATAGTTAAGACATTGCAGAATATGACATTGTGCTGTAGTGGGTAGGTTCACCACACCACTGGATTACGGATGAAGAACAGAAGCATGCATGCAGTGCAAAAGAAGATCACTTGCTCTGTATAGTTTAATTTACATGGTATGAAGAAGGAACTTGGTTGTACAACTGAAAACTTAAATTGAGAAAGGACAAACTTTTGTTTATGAACTACATAATAAACTTTAAACAAGCAATTTGATGCAAACACCAAAAATAAACAGCTGTTGCAGTCATGCCTAACCAAATATATACAACAAAGTTTGAAGGCTTGAGATGGACAAACTTACATTATTGGTGAAGACGGGCTCTATAAAGGCCTTGTCCATGCTGATGGGGGGGGCAATTCAAGAAGTTTACCACAAAATCTTCTTCAAAAGCATTGCCTTTATTCTACATTTTGTTAAGAGTAAATATAGATGTGATAATATACGAAAAAATGGAGAATATTTAAGATAAGATGAAAAGTGATGCTACATAACCAAGTAGCTATAAATGTAAGTGCAGCGATACAGGCAAAAGGTACAGCCAAGAGCAATGCACAGCTAAACTTCTTCAGTACCAACCTTATGGTAAGAGTAAATATAGATCTGATGTGTAGAAAATGGAGGTCAAAGGAAAATAAGCTGCAGAGTGATGGTACATGAACAACTACCTGTCATTATAAGTACACTGATAAAGGACAGCATGTACTTACAAGAACAATGCAGAGCTAAAAAACATTGGCATGGATATATTCTACACTAATGTAACCATTCATACAGATCAGATAATTTGGAGCGAACAATTGATAAGCAAGCTATCATGCATACTGCTATCACATAATGAACCAGGTATGTATGCAAGTACAGTGATACAGGACAACATGTACTAACAAGAGCAAAGCAGCGGGCAGAATATTTGCGATATCCTGTCGTTCTTGTCAAAGCGGAATTCTTCTTCGAGCAGATTTCCTGCAAAAAAGATCCGTAAGGCACATGCAGAAAAGTAGAAGTTCAAATTGTCATGTGATTTCATAGACAATACCTCATCCTGGGAACGAGACCAGTGCATAACAAGGTTTTTCCATTCAATGTCTTCTAAATTTAGCACATGAGACTTCACCGGAAATTCGTTTATAGACTTGCCATCGAAGTGTGATTTCCTCAGGTAACACCGATACTGCTGCAATGCTTCCTTGAAAAGCACAACCAAGCTTTGCTCGTCATGACTATCCAGATTGACCCTCGCCTAGTTACAACAATGTAATGTAAATCATTGATGTGTTCAATCAGCAGAAAACAGGAAAATAATAACCATGAATAATAGCACTTACACGTAAGTTGGACAGGAAGATGTGAAAATGGTGTTTGTCTTCACAATAATCTTCCCATGATGGGAATATATGCACGCAGTCCCTAACAACATTGAAAGCATTGTCTTTTAAACTGGGAATAAATGGAATGGGGTTCCAATCTACAGGAATTGGCCGTCTCTGCAGTTGGGATAGGTCTTCGGCCGATGGACTTGCTGTACTTTTTGCTGGAGTGGGATTTTTCTGTGGTACAGCTGGTGCTATGGCAAATGAAATCGGTATACCTTTTGCTGGAGTGCAGGTCCTGTGTGGTGGGGCTAGTGGTGTGGCTAGTGAAGTATGGGTACAGTCTGCTGGAGTCTGTCCTACATTTTGTGTCACTGGTTGTACAGCCAATATAAGTGGGGTGCTGTCTGATTTCTCCGGCACCACCACGTTTTTCAAGGACTTTGCTGGTGCTCCTTCAGGTTCGGCAATCACCCTCTTCCTTTTTGATGTCTGATGCACAAGAACAACATTTGAGTGGAAAAACATGGTATGATGATAGATGGAATATGTATTGATAATGGATGGGCATGGCATCTCGACATATATGATGAGTAAACTAAGCAGATGGCGGTGCAAAAAAGTAGAAGAAATGCAAGACAACATATGCAAGATACCCGCAATCAATAAAACATTGCCAAATTATAACAGACACCTTGATGGGTGAACAGGACAGGCCATCTACCTTTGACTCCTCGAGGTTAGAATAGTCATTAGGATCATATTCTGAACAAGAATCAACAGGTGGGGAGCGTATGAGTTTCATTGCATCCAGAATGGCACTCAATGCCTTGGTGCCAATTTTGTAAGTCATTGCAGTGTTTAGCTTCAAGAGTGGACTACTGCTAGTGCGACACAAAGCAGCTACACAGATCATAGTGTAGATATAACGGGAAAACCTTAAGCATTAGAGTAAAATCAGCAAAGTGGAACTTGCTGGAATATATGTGCTAGTATTGCCGGTACGGCTAGAAAGGCTTCGGATACCAGCTCTCTTCAAGTGAAGGTGCGGTACTGTTAATATCAGTGTAACTCTCAAAGGCGACACAGCTCCCCGCATTTCCTTGCTATTCTTATAGGATTCAAGTGGGCAGGCCACTACAAATCCTATTCCTATGTTTACAAGATCCTACGAATCAAAGAGGCTCAAAGTGTCCATCACAACCGACCGTATAGACCTCTACACTTCAAATGTCCCTGCTCATCTTCAGTACAAGGAACATACTGTACTACTATCATACTCCCTCCGTTCCAAAATATAAGTCTTGGTACAGATTTCCACTATGGATCACGTACAGATGTATCCAGATACATTTTAGAGTGTAGATTCACTCATTTTGCTCCATATGTAGTCCATGGTGGAATCTATACAAAGACTTGTATTTAGGAACGGAGAGATTACATATTAAAGAAGAACGGAAGAGGAACATGGTAAAGAAGAGCAAGCAGATTTTGGATAATAAAATGTTGGTTGCGCAGTGCCCACACATGACAAACCAGAGCGCATTAAGAATGCAACTCCCAGCTGTCTCTCGACCATTTTAGGCGGTTGGATGAAGATCCTACGTCTCCTAACCCTTCTTCTTCCTCGTCTCTGATTCTTCCCATACAGAACACCGCACTGGCCGCCGGCCGGACCACCGGCCCCCACCGCCTGTGTTCCTCCGCCACCCCCACCCCCCACCCCCGCCCTAACCCCCACCCGCGTCGAGTTTTCTTCGTTCGGCGAGGCCCCACAACCACCCGAGCCCCTTCGATCGCATCGGCGAACTCCGACGAGCTCTGAAAAATCGACTGACCCAATTTTGAAATTTAGTGTACTGTGATTTAACTAGTGTGGAATATAAAAGGGGAAAACCATAAGCATTGGGAGTATAGTGTTGAGCGTGCCATGGCGGATCTGAAGGTGCAAACCGGACAAAGGCAACTTCGCAACCAAGACAAGAAATCAGAGTAAAGCAGTGGCAATCTATTTTCTTGCTGCGATAAATAAGTTGAGCAGATACGAAAGAGTATCGCCTCTGGTGCGGCGCCGTGTACGCATCTACTGAGAATTTGACGGTGCTGCGGTAGCGATGGCTGTCGGCAGCGTGGAAGCAGATCTAGGAGGGTAGACGGTGGCGGCGGGGCGCGGTGGACGAGACGGTCGTAGGAGCGGCGCCGGCAAGGTGGACGATAGCGGGGATGAAGCGAGAGGACGGGATGCAAGGATCCCGGTCCGAAGCCGTGGATGAGAGAGGTCGATCTCTTAATGGATGGCGGCGTCGGGGTATCAGCTCCGGCATGGTGGAGGAGGACGGCGGTGGATGGGGTGGCGGGCGGAGGAGGGTGGGGTGGAGAGGGTGTTTTGGCGCCCACGGAGTACGAATGGGGAAAAGGGAGGTAGAGAGGAAGGGGGGAACCATGTATTCAGGGCGCGCTTGTCTCAAATGCGAGGAAATGTACAAACTTAGCCCCCGTTTCAAATTTCTACTACATCACAGCAACATTAGTCGGTTGGGGATAGGACGGTAATCTCGCATACACCGAATATTTGCCGATGAGAGTTTGTTTTTGGCGCCCACCGTGTATGAATATGAATCGGGGAGGGAGTCGATTTCGGCCGAGGACACACTATGTTTTGGCGCCCACCGTGTATGAATCCGGGTGAGAGGCGGTTACGTCACGTTTGTGTGAAATTACAAACCTACCCCTATCGAAACCTATAGAAATCCAGCAGATAGGCTTTGCATGGCAGGGATAGGCAGTAGTGATTTCCATCTCGCAGATTTTGGTTTCGGGCGGTTACTGCGACTTTCCCCGCTTCGTTCAAATTTTGCAGAGTGCACGTTTACCGTGCCAACTCAATTCGAATCCCGTTTGTATTCTATTTTTTTCGGGCGGGATCCATTTTCAATTGGAATTACATTCTATATACATCATTTTTTTATATATACTTTCAAAAGCACAACACCATTTATACATAAATATGGTTTACAAATGGCATGGTCTCAGATTCATAAGGTTGTATCCATCAATTTGGATTTTCAAATATTTGAAACCACTTTATGTTGAAATCCAATGTATGCATTCCTCGCTAACTGTCTCCAATTAATGTGTGTTTCATGCGGTTTTTTTACTTCTCAAACATGTATAATGTGTTTCACACACGCAACATATAGTGTAATCCCGTTTAGACATTAATTGCATATAAACCATGCATTGTTTGTAATTGAAGAATCTATGGGTCACCAATATTGATAAACTATATAACATTACACGTGTGCCCAAATTCAAATGAATATGCATGTTTGATACACCAATTTGCGTTATGATATTATTGATGTCGTGATCTCCAGTTTAAATATTTGAATCCCCTTTAATCCAGATATTCGTCTCATATAACTATCACTCATGCTTATATAGGACTATCTCTCTGGACCTATACGCGCTCATCGTCTCTCAGGTATCTCTCGTGCTACCTGTATGTCGACAATGATCTTTTATCTTCGTAACACACTGACGGTACTCTCTCCCTCGACCTTCATCACTCTATCTCTCTCTAAGTATATCTCGCTCCTTGCTATGTTTCTCTAAGTATGATTCTCCATGTGGAATCTCTTTCTCTCACACAAACATAAAACTTTGTCTCCCGGGGTCTCATTTCTCTCTACTATTCCCATGTGTGCCACTCGCACACCCCTGATACAGAGATGTCTTTCGCTCCTTAGATATGAGAACCTACGACTCTTCCTCTTCAATATCTCTTTCTCACACACAAACACAAACTCTGTCTCCCAGGGTCTCATATTTCTCCATTGTTCTCTTGTATGTCGCTCACACACACCCTCTCTCCCTAGAGATATCTTGCGTTCCCTCGTATGTCTCTCTAGCTATCACTCTCGTTGTGAAATATCTTTCTCTCTCGCAGACACAAAACTCCATCTCTCTGGATCTCATTTCTCTCTGATATCTGTTTGTATGTGACTCACATGCACCCTCTCTCTATCTCTCTCACACCCACACACATAACCCAGCCTTCTGATCCACTTGACTCCTATCTCTAACGCACACTAGCTAGCATCTTTATCTTTCTATTTATCTGTTTCTCCATCAACCTTCTTTCTCGCCCTCACTCTTGATTCCTATCACGCACACTACATATGTTTCTCTCTACATGCAGTCAAGTGCCCTCTCACACACATATATAACTTCACCCTTTGAACCACCCGACAGTCATCTCCAACACCCAAACTAGCGGATGTCCCTCTAGCTAGCATCTCCATCTCTGTATCTATCTGTAGTTTCTCCGTCAACATTTCTTTCTCACACGGAGTCTTGCTTCCTATCACCCACACTATATATGTCTCTCCATACATATGCATTTATAGGTTGGTCTCTCTTGCACAATCGTTGCGCCTCACTCCCTCTGCTCGCCATAGATGCATGCTCTAGCCCACGCCACTATCTCTTAAAGACAAAAACACATGCTCAATTGTCGGGCCTTCTTCCCTGCATTCTCACATGCATGCATATTGTCATACCGATCCGTCTCTCCCATGTCGTTGATCTTATGACTTATGTCTTCTTTATTTTATCTCGATCATGCACGCGCGCGCACACACACACACATCCCACGTATACATGTATACCTCTCACACATGCACGTTCAAGGTCTCTATGTCTCCATACGTTTAATTACCCTCAATCCTAACGCCACATCGAATCGTTCTCCTCTTTTGTGCACATAACTTCCGCCTGGATGGGTAAAACACACACTCACACTTAACAATCTCCTTCTAGCTACCCCCCCCCCCCGCCTCTCACTCTTCCCCTATATCCCCGAAACCAATAAGACCATCCCTTTGTTTAATTCCCGCCTACATGCACCATCGATATATAGTAGTCTTCCTCGGTGTCTCTCGAACAAACACGTTCTCTTGATGTCGACTCCTCTCACGCGCACACACCTTCTCTTCCCTCTCTACGGGCATTTTCTCTCTCGCACCCCATCGTTGGTGGCCTCTGCCATACACATCACCTCTCTATGATGAAGCCATGCACACTTAAATTACATCCTCCACAGAGGACCCCGCGACACACACACGCGCGCGCACACACACACACACGCACGCACCCCCCCCACACACACGCACACTAAGACTCCATCTCTCTCTCTCTCACACGCACACACACACACAAACACACACAGACACACACAGACACACACGCACGCACCCCCCCCCCCACACACACTAAGACTCCATCTCTCTCTCCCTCTCTCTCACACACACACACAAACTAAGACTCCATCTCTCTCTCTCTCTCCTCTCTCTCTCTCTCTCTCTCTCACACACACACACACACCCCACACACACACTAAGACTCCATCTCACACACACATGCTCTAGGCGGAGCATTTGTTCCTACCACCCTTCATCCAACCTTACCCGTATGATAAACAATCACCTTTATTTACTTGCATACCATGGACAAATTCCACTTTACTTTAGTAGTCAGCAAACTTATCATCTGTACCCTTATAAAAAAACGAGTTGGCGGTGATGGTGTGCCTACCATCTTGTAATACAGACCGTATGATCTATATCTGAGGATAGAAAGCAAACTATGATAATTTTACAAAAGATACCCGCACCTCTCTCCACATCATTATCTCCCGCAACCTCATTGCTCAGCAATTAAAAAAGGAATAAGTCTCTGGAATAATCTAGCATGCATGGTGGCCGCTGCCGCCTGCCGGCGCCGTCCATCCCCATGCCTCCGCCCATTCCGACCACCAGTCACCACCACGCTCCACTCCTCCTCGCCTTATCTCTCATCTTTCATTTTTTCGATGACATTCTCGAGATACCAGTTTTCCGATAAAATTCTCGAGATATCATTAGTTTTTACACATGGGATTACTCCTGCATGGGTCAATCACAACAGGTGTTCTGTAAAAAAATGCATATTGATGTTCCGTGCAATGCACGAGAATCTTGCTTGTAATTATATAACGCAAATCACGAGCAGGAAGTGACATTTTTTGACACAACCACGTTAACATGGCCACGTAAATCACTAGCTAAAGTAAATACCATTATACTGTTGGGGATCGTAGCAGAAATTAAAATTTTCTCGCATCACCAAGATCAATCTATGGAGTTTACTAGCAAAGAGAGGGGAGGAGTGCATCTACATACCCTTGTAGATCGCGAGCGGAAGCGTTCAAGAGAACGGGGTTGATGGAGTCGTACTCGTCGTGATCCAAATCACCGATGATCCAAGCGCCGAACGGACGGCACCTTCGTGTTCAACACACGTATGGAGCGGTGACGTCTCCCACGCCTTGATCCAGCAAGGAGGAGGGAGAGGTTGAGGAAGAAGGCTCCAACAGCAGCACAACGACGTGGTGGTGGTGGAGTGACAGTTCTCCGGCAGGGCTTCGCCAACCACACGCGGAGGAGGAGAGGTGTTGGGGAGGGGAGGGGCTGCGCCTTGGATGTGGTGCTGCAGCCCTCCCCTCACCCCTCTATTTATAGGGAGAAGGGGGAAGGGGGCCTGCCCCTCTAGATGAGATCTAGAGGGGGGCGGCGGCCAAGGGGGGAGGGAGCTTGCCCCCCAAGCAAGGGGGCGCCCCCCTTTAGGGTTCCCCCCAAACCCTAGGCGCATGGGCCCTAGGGGGGTTGGCGCCCAGACCACTAAGAGTTGGTTCCCTTCCACCTACAGCCCATAAGGCCCTCCGGGGCAGGTGGACCCTCCTGGTGGACCCCCGGAACCCCTCCGGTGGTCCCGGTACAATACTGGTATACCCCCAAATATTTCCGGTGACCGTATAGTGACTTCCCATATATAAATCTTTACCTCTGGACCATTCCGGAACTCCTCGTGGCGTCCGGGATCTCATCCGGGACTCCGAACAACATTCGGTAATCACATACAAACCTTCCTTATAACCCTAGCGTCATCGAACCTTAAGTGTGTAGACCCTACGGGTTCGGGAATCATGCAGACATGACCGAGACACCTCTCTAGCCAAAAACCAACAACGGGATCTGGATACCCATGTTGGCTCCCACATGTTCCACGATGATCTCATCGGATGAACCATGATGTCGAGGATTCAAGCAATCCCGTATACAATTCCCTTTGTCAATCGGTACTTTACTTGCCCGAGATTCGATCGTCGGTATCCCAATACCTCGTTCAATCTCGTTACCGGCAAGTCACTTTACTCGTTCCGTAATGCATGATCCCGTGACTAACTACTTAGTCACATTGAGCTCATTATGATGATGCAATACCGAGTGGGCCCAGAGATACCTCTCCGTCATACGGAGTGATAAATCCCAGTCTCGATCCGAGCCAACCCAACAGACACTTTCGGAGATACCTGTAGTGCACCTTTATAGCCACCCAGTTACGTTGTGACGTTTGGTACACCCAAAGCATTCCTACAGTATCCGGGAGTTGCACGATCTCATGGTCTAAGGAAATGATACTTGACATTAGAAAAGCTTTAGCAAACGAACTACACGATCTAGTGCTATGCTTAGGATTGGGTCTTGTCCATCACATCATTCTCCTAATGATGTGATCCCGTTATCAATGACATCCAATGTCCTTGGTCAGGAAACCGTAACCATCTATTGATCAACGAGCTAGTCAACTAGAGGCTCACTAGGGACATGTTATGGTCTATGTATTCACACATGTATTACGATTTCCGGATAACACAATTAAAGCATGAACAATAGACAATTATCATGAAACAAGGAAATATAATAATAACCATTTTATTATTGCCTCTAGGGCATATTTCCAATAGTCTCCACTTGCACTAGAGTCAATAATCTAGTTACATTGTGATGAATCGTACACCCATAGAGTTCTGGTGTTGATCATGTTTCGCTCGTGGAAGAGGTTTAGTCAACAGATCTGCGACATTCAAATCCGTATGCACTTTGCAAATATCTATGTCTCCATTTTGAACATTTTCACGAATGGAGTTGAAGCGACGCTTGATGTGCCTGGTCTTCTTGTGAAACCTGGGCTCCTTGGCAAGGGCAATAGCTCTAGCGTAGTCACAGAAGAGAGTCATCGGCCCCGATGCATTGGGAATAACTCCTAGGTCGGCAATGAACTCCTTCATCCAGATTGCTTCATGTGCTGCCTCCGAGGCTGCCATGTACTCCGCTTCACATGTAGATCCCGCCACGACGCTTTGCTTGCAACTGCACCAGCTGACTGCCCCACCATTTAAAATATACACGTATCCGGTTTGTGACTTAGAGTCATCCAGATCTGTGTCGAAGCTAGCATCGACGTAACCCTTTACGACGAGCTCTTCGTCACCTCCATAAATGAGAAACATATCCTTAGTCCTTTTCAGGTACTTCAGGATGTTCTTGACCGCTGTCCAGTGTTCCATGCCGGGATCACTTTGGTACCTTCCTACCAAACTTACGGCAAGGTTTACATCAGGTCTGGTACACAGCATGGCATACATAATAGACCCTATGGCTGAGGCATAGGGGACGACACTCATCTTTTCTATATCTTCTGCCGTGGTCGGGCATTGAGCCGTGCTCAATCTCACACCTTGCAATACAGGCAAGAACCCCTTCTTGGACTGATCCATATTGAACTTCTTCAATATCTTGTCAAGGTATGTGCTTTGTGAAAGACCTATGAGGCGTCTCGATCTATCTCTATAGATCTTGATGCCTAATATGTAATCAGCTTCTCCAAGGTCCTTCATTGAAAAACACTTATTCAAGTAGGCCTTTATACTTTCCAAGAATTCTATATCATTTCCCATCAATAGTATGTCATCCACATATAATAACAGAAATGCTACAGAGCTCCCACTCACTTTCTTGTAAACACAGGCTTCTCCATAAGTCTGCGTAAACCCAAACGCTTTGATCATCTCATCAAAGCGAATGTTCCAACTCCGAGATGCCTGCACCAGCCCATAGATTGAGTGTTGGAGCTTGCATACTTTGTCGGCATTCTCAGGATCGACAAAACCTTCTGGCTGCATCATATACAATTCTTCCTTAAGGAAGCCGTTAAGGAATGCCGTTTTGACGTCCATTTGCCATATTTCATAATCGTAGAATGCGGCAATTGCTAACATGATTCGGACGGACTTCAGCTTCGCTACGGGTGAGAAGTTCTCATCATAGTCAACTCCTTGAACTTGTCGATAACCCTTAGCGACAAGTCGAGCTTTATAGATGGTAACATTTCCATCCGCGTCCGTCTTCTTCTTAAAGATCCATTTATTTTCTATCGCTCGCCGATCATCGGGCAAGTCTGTCAAAGTCCATACTTTGTTTTCATACATGGATCCTATCTCAGATTGTATGGCTTCAAGCCATTTGTTGGAATCTGGACCCGCCAATGCCTCTTCATAGTTCGAAGGTTCACCGTTGTCCAACAACAAGATTTCCAGGACAGGGTTGCCGTACCACTCTGGTGCGGAACGTGTCCTTGTGGACCTACGAAGTTCAGTCGTAACTTGATCATGATCGTCATCATTAACTTCCTCTCTAGTCGGTGCAGGCACCACAGAAACATTTTCTTGTGCTGCGCTACTTTCTGGTTCGAGAGGGGTCATCTCATCAAGTTCCACTTTCCTCCCACTTACTTCTTTTGAGAGAAACTCTTTCTCCAGAAAGGACCCGTTCTTGGCAACGAAGATCTTGCCTTCGGATCTGAGGTAGAAGGTATACCCAATGGTTTCCTTAGGGTATCCTATGAAGACGCATTTTTCCGACTTGGGTTCGAGCTTTTCAGGTTGAAGTTTCTTGACATAAGCATCGCATCCCCAAACTTTAAGAAACGACAGCTTAGGTTTCTTTCCAAATCATAATTCATACGGTGTCGTCTCAACGGATTTCGACGGAGCCCTATTTAAAGTGAATGCGGCAGTCTCTAAAGCATAGCCCCAGAATGATAGCGGTAGATCGGTAAGAGACATCATAGATCGCACCATATCCAATAGAGTGCGATTACGACGTTCGGACACACCATTATGCTGAGGTGTTCCAGGCGGCGTGAGTTGTGAAACAATTCCACATTTCCTTAAGTGTGTGCCAAATTCATGACTCAAATATTCCCCTCCACGATCTGATCGTAAGAACTTTATTTTCCTGTCACGTTGATTCTCAACCTCACTCTGAAATTCCTTGAACTTTTCAAAGGTCTCAGACTTGTGTTTCATTAAGTAGACATACCCATATCTACTCAAGTCATCAGTGAGGGTGAGAACATAACGATAGCCACCGCGAGCCTCAACGCTCATTGGACCGCACACATCAGTATGTATGATTTCCAATAAGTTGGTTGCTCGCTCCACTGTTCCGGAGAACGGAGTCTTGGTCATTTTGCCCATGAGGCATGGTTCGCACATGTCAAATGATTCATAATCAAGAGACTCCAAAAGTCCATCTGCATGGAGTTTCTTCATGCGTTTGACACCAATGTGACCAAGGCGGCAGTGCCACAAGTATGTGGGACTATCATTATCAACCTTACATTTCTTGGTATTCACACTATGAATATGTGTAACATCACGTTCGAGATTCATTAAGAATAAACCATTGACCAGCGGGGCATGACCATAAAACATATCTCTCATATAAATAGAACAACCATTATTCTCGGATTTAAATGAGTAGCCATCTCGCATTAAACGAGATCCAGATACAATGTTCATGCTCAAAGCTGGCACTAAATAACAATTATTGAGGTTTAAAACTAGTCCCGTAGGTAAATGTAGAGGTAGCGTGCCGACGGCGATCACATCGACCTTGGAACCATTCCCGACGCGCATCGTCACCTCGTCCTTCGCCAGTCTCCGCTTATTCCGCAGCTCCTGCTTTGAGTTACAAATATGAGCAACCGCACCGGTATCAAATACCCAGGAGCTACTACGAGCGCTGGTTAGGTACACATCTATAACATGTATATCACATATACCTTTGGTATTGCCGGCCTTCTTATCCGCTAAGTACTTGGGGCAGTTCCGCTTCCAGTGACCGTTTCCCTTATAATAAAAGCACTCAGTCTCAGGCTTGGGTCCATTCTTTGTCTTCTTCCCGGCAGCTTGCTTACCAGGCGTGGCAACTCCCTTGCCATCTTTCTTGAAGTTCTTCTTACCCTTGCTTTTCTTGAACTTAGTGGTTTTATTCACCATCAACACTTGATGTTCCTTTTTGATCTCCACCTCCGCTGATTTCAGCATTGAATAAACCTCAGGAATGGTCTTTTCCATCCCCTGCATATTGAAGTTCATCACAAAGCTCTTGTAGCTAGGTGGGAGCGACTGAAGGATTCTGTCAACGACCGCGTCATCCGGGAGATTAACTCCCAGCTGAGACAAGCGGTTGTGCAACCCAGACATTTTGAGTATGTGTTCGCTGACAGAACTATTCTCCTCCATCTTACAACTGTAGAACTTGTCGGAGACTTCATATCTCTCGACCCGGGCATGAGCTTGGAAAACCATTTTCAGCTCTTGGACCATCTCATATGCTCCGTGCTGCTCAAAACGCTTTTGGAGCCCCGGTTCTAAGCTGTAAAGCATGCCGCACTGAACCAGGGAGTAATCATCACTACGTGACTGCCAGGCGTTCAGAACGTCTGGAGTTGCTGGGAAAACAGGCGCATCACCTAGCGGTGCTTCAAGGACATATGCTTTCTTGGCAGCTATGCGGATAATCCTCAGGTTACGGACCCAGTCCGTGTAGTTGCTACCATCGTCTTTCAGCTTGGTTTTCTCTAGGAATGCGTTGAAGTTGAGGACAACATTAGCGTTGGCCATTTGATCTACAAGACATATTGTAAAGGTTTTTTAGACTAAGTTCATGATAATTAAGTTCATCTAATCAAATTATTAACGAACTCCCACTCAGACAGACATCCCTCTAGTCATCTAAGTGATACATGATCCGAGTCAACTAGGCCGTGTCCGATCATCACGTGAGACGGACTAATCATCATCGGTGAACATCTTCATGTTGATCGTATCTGCTATATGACTCATGTTCGACCTTTCGGTCTCTTGTGTTCCGAGGCCATGTCTGTAGATGCTAGGCTCATCAAGTCAACCTAGGTGTATTGCGTGTGTAAATCTAGCTTACACCCGTTGTATGCGAACGTTAGAACCTATCACACCCGATCATCACGTGGTGCTTCGGAACAACGAACCTTCGCAATGGTGCACAGTTAGGGGGAACACTTTCTTGAAATTTTAGCGAGGGATCATCTTATTTATGCTACCGTCGTTCTAAGCAATAAGATGTGAGACATGATAAACATCACATGCAATCAAATAGTGACATGATATGGCCAATATCATTTTGCTCCTTTTGATCTCCATCTTCGGGGCGCCATGTTCATCATCGTCACCGGCATGACACCATGATCTCCATCATCATGATCTCCATCATCGTGTCTTCATGAAGTTGTCTCACCAACTATTACTTCTACTACTATGGCTAACGGTTAGCAATAAAGTAAAGTAATTACATGACGTTCCAGTTGACACGCAGGTCATAAATAAATTAAGACAACTCCTATGGCTCCTGCCGGTTGTCATACTCATCGACATGCAAGTCGTGATTCCTATTACAAGAACATGATCAATCTCATACATCACATATATCATTCATTACATCCTTCTGGCCATATCACATCACATGACACTTGCTGCAAAAACAAGTTAGACGTCCTCTAATTGTTGTTGCAAACTTTTGCGTGGCTGCAATAGGTTTCTAGCAAGAACGATTCTTACCTACGCCAAAACCACAACATGATATGCCAATTTCTATTTACCCTTCATAAGGACCCTTTTCATCGAATCCGATCCAACTAAAGTGGGAGAGACAGACACCCGCTAGCCACCTTATGCAACTAGTGCATGTCAGTCGGTGGAACCTGTCTCACGTAAGCGTACGTGCAAGGTCGGTCCGGGCCGCTTCATCCCACGATGCCACCGAATCAAGATAAGACTAGTAACGGCAAGTAAATTGACAAAATCGACGCCCACAACAACTTGTGTTCTACTCGTGCATAGAAACTACGCATAGACCTAGCTCATGATGCCACTGTTGGGGATCGTAGGAGAAATTAAAATTTTCTACGCATCACCAAGATCAATCCATGGAGTTTACTAGCAACGAGAGGGGAGGAGTGCATCTACATACCCTTGTAGATCGCGAGCGGAAGCGTTCAAGAGAACGGGGTTGATGGAGTCGTACTCGTCGTGATCCAAATCACCGATGATCCAAGCGCCGAACGGACGGCACCTCCGCGTTCAACACACGTACGGAGCGGTGACGTCTCCCACGCCTTGATCCAGCAAGGAGGAGGGAGAGGTTGAGGAAGAAGGCTCCAACAGCAGCACGACGGCGTGGTGGTGGTGGAGTGACAGTTCTCCGGCAGGGCTTCGCCAAGCACACGCGGAGGAGGAGAGGTGTTGGGGAGGGGAGGGGCTGCGCCTTGGATGTGGTGCTGCAGCCCTCCCCTCACCCCTCTATTTATAGGGAGAAGGGGGAAGGGGGCCGGCCCCTCTAGATGAGATCTAGAGGGGGGGCGGCGGCCAAGGGGGGAGGGAGCTTGCCCCCCAAGCAAGGGGGGCGCCCCCCTTTAGGGTTCCCCACAAACCCTCGGCGCATGGGCCCTGGGGGGGTTGGCTCCCAGCCCACTAAGGGCTGGTTCCCTTCCATCTACAGCCCATAAGGCCCTCCGGGGCAGGTGGACCCTCCCGGTGGACCCCCGGAACCCCTCCGGTGGTCCCGGTACAATACCGGTATACCCCCGAATATTTCCGGTGACCGTATGGTGACTTCCCATATATAAATCTTTACCTCCGGACCATTCCGGAACTCCTCGTGACGTCCGGGATCTCATCTGGGACTCCGAACAACATTCGGTAATCACATACAAACCTTCCTTATAACCCTAGCGTCATCGAACCTTAAGTGTGTAGACCCTACGGGTTCGGGAATCATGCATGACCGAGACACCTCTCTAGCCAATAACCATCAGCGGGATCTAGATACCCATGTTGGCTCCCACATGTTCCACGATGATCTCATCGGATGAACCACGATGTCGAGGATTCAAGCAATCCCGTAGAAAATTCCCTTTGTCAATCGGTACTTTACTTGCCCGAGATTTGATCGTCGGTATCCCAATACCTCGTTCAATCTCGTTACCGGCAAGTCACTTTACTCGTTCCGTAATGCATGATCCCGTGACTAACTACTTAGTCACATTGAGCTCATTATGATGATGCAATACCGAGTGGGCCCAGAGATACCTCTCCATCATACGGAGTGACAAATCCCAGTCTCGATCCGAGCCAACCCAACAGACACTTTCGGAGATACCTGTAGTGCACCTTTATAGCCACCCAGTTACGTTGTGACGTTTGGTACACCCAAAGCATTCCTACGGTATCCGGGAGTTGCACGATCTCATGGTCTAAGGAAATGATACTTGACATTAGAAAAGCTTTAGCAAACGAACTACACGATCTAGTGCTATGCTTAGGATTGGGTCTTGTCCATCACATCATTCTCCTAATGATGTGATCCCGTTATCAATGACATCCAATGTCCATGGTCAGGAAACCGTAACCATCTGTTGGTCAACGAGCTAGTCAACTAGAGGCTCACTAGGGACATGTTATGGTTTATGTATTCACACATGTATTACGATTTCCGGATAACACAATTAAAGCATGAACAATAGACAATTATCATGAACAAGGAAATATAATAATAACCATTTTATTATTGCCTCTAGGGCATATTTCCAACATATACTTATATCCCGATGCAAAAGGTTGAGTACATGTTCGAAGAGTAGAGTCGCACACACGCACTCTGTCTCTCAGAATCTCTCTCTCACACACACCAGTTACGTGACGCCCACTTAAGCAGACACGTATGTTACAATTTGTGCACCCGCGGGCTATGGAGTAACGTTTTTTACCACAATTTCTTAGGAACTGAGTGCAATAATTGAGTAGTTTTGCAAACTACCAGTACTACACCTGAAACGGTTCAAAACCTATACTCCCTTGCCAGCGCGCGCTTCCCGCGTGAAACGGTCAGCGTCGCCCTGGAGCGTCAGTGCCGCATTAATGCCCGGCCAGAGCGGAGGCGACCTCTCACTGGCGCCGGCTTTGAAGTGGTGCGACGGCCGAGAGAGCGCCGCTTCCCGGTGCACGCGACTGCTCCGCCTTGAGACTGGCCATAGGCCCTGTTTGGATCCATGGGTTAGAGTTAGTTTGAGCTAGTTGGGGCTCAAATATGTTGGAAATATGCCCTAGGCAATAATAAATTGGTTATTATTATATTTCCTTGTTCATGATAATCGTTTATTATCCATGCTAGAATTGTATTGATAGGAAACTCAGATACATGTGTGGATACATAGTCAACACCATGTCCCTAGTAAGCCTCTAGTTGACTAGCTCGTTGATCAATAGATGGTTACGGTTTCCTGACCATGGACATTGGATGTCGTTGATAACGGGATCACATCATTAGGAGAATGATGTGATGGACAAGACCCAATCCTAAGCCTAGCACAAGATCGTGTATTTCGTTTGCTAAGAGCTTTTCTAATGTCAAGTATCATTTCCTTAGACCATGAGATTGTGCAACTCCCGGATACCGTAGGAATGCTTTGGGTGTACCAAACGTCACAACGTAACTGGGTGGCTATAAAGGTGCACTACAGGTATCTCCGAAAGTGTTTGTTGGGTTGGCACGAATCGAGACTGGGATTTGTCACTCCGTGTAAACGGAGAGGTATCTCTGGGCCCACTCGGTAGGACATCATCATTATGTGCACAATGTGACCAAGGACTTGATCACGGGATGATGTGTTACGGAACGAGTAAAGAGACTTGCCGGTAACGAGATTGAACAAGGTATCGAGATACCGACGATCGAATCTCGGGCAAGTAACATGCCGATAGACAAAGGGAATTGAATACGGGATTGATTGAATCCCCGACATCGTGCTTCATCTGATGAGATCATCGTGGAACATGTGGGAGCCAACATGGGTATCCAGATCCCGCTGTTGGTTATTGACCAGAGAGTCGTCTCGGTCATGTCTGCGTGTCTCCCGAACCCGTAGGGTCTACACACTTAAGGTTCAGTGACGCTAGGGTTGTAGAGATATTAGTATGCGGTAACCCGAAAGTTGTTCGGAGTCCCGGATGAGATCCCGGATGTCACGAGGAGTTCCGGAATGGTCAGGAGGTAAAGATTTATATATGGGAAGTCTTGTTTTTGGTCGCCGGAAAAGTTTCGCGCATTATCGGTATTGTACCGGGAGTGCCGAAAGGGGTCCGGGGTCCACCAAGGGGGTCCACCAGCCCCGGGGGGCCACATGGGCTGTAGGGGTGTGCGCCTTGGCCTATATGGGCCAAGGGCACCAGCCTCATGAGGCCCATGCACCAAGAGATAAGGGAAAGGGAGAGTCCTAAAGGGGGAAGGCACCTCCGAGGTGCCTTGGGGTGGATGGACTCCTCCCTGGCCGCACCCTTCCTTGGAGGAAGGGCCAAGGCTGCGCCCCCCCTCTCCCTTGGCCCTATATATAGTGGGGGAGGGAGGGCAGCAATACCTAAGCCCTGGCGCCTCCCTCTCCCTCCCGTGACACACCTCCCTCCTCCCGCAGCGCTTGGCGAAGCCCTGTTGGAATCCCGCTACTTCCACCACCACGCCGTCGTGCTGCTGGATCTCCATCAACCTCTCCTCCCCCCTTGCTGGATCAAGAAGGAGGAGACGTCGCTGCTCCGTACGTGTGTTGAACACGGAGGTGCCGTCCGTTCGGCGCTAGGATCATCGGTGATTTGGATCACGACGAGTACGACTCCATCAACCCCGTTCTCTTGAACGCTTCCGCTCGCGATCTACAAGGGTATGTAGATGCACTCCCCTTCCCTCGTTGCTAGATTACTCCATAGATTGATCTTGGTGATGCGTAGAAAATTTTGAATTTCTGCTACGTTCCCCAACAGTGGCATCATGAGCTAGGTCTATGCGTAGTTTCTATGCACGAGTAGAACACAAAGTAGTTGTGGGCGTCCATGTTGCCAATTCTTCTTGCCGCTGCTAGTCTTATCTTGTTTCGGCGGCATTGTGGGATGAAGCGGCCCGGACCGACCTTACACGTACGCTTACGTGAGACAGGTTCCACCGACTGACATGCACTAGTTGCATAAGGTGGCTAGCGGGTGTCTGTCTCTCCCACTTTAGTCGGAACGGATTCGATGAAAAGGGTCCTTATGAAGGGTAAATAGAAATTGGCATATCACGTTGTGGTTTTACGTAGGTAAGAAACGTTCTTGCTAGAAACCTATACAAGCCACGTAAAAACTTGCAACAACAATTAGAGGACGTCTAACTTGTTTTTGCAGCATGTGCTATGTGATGTGATATGGCCAGAAGATGTGATGAATGATATATGTGATGTATGAGATTGATCATATTCTTGTAATAGGAATCACGACTTGCATGTCGATGAGAATGACAACCGGCAGGAGCCATAGGAGTTGTCTTTATTTTTTGTATGACCTGCGTGTCATTGAATAACGCCATGTAAATTACTTTACTTTATTGCTAAGCGCGTTAGCCATAGAAGTAGAAGTAATCGTTGGCGAGACAACTTCATGAAGACACGATGATGGAGATCATGATGATGGAGATCATGGTGTCATGCCGGTGACGAAGGTGATCATGCCGCGCCTCGAAGATGGAGATCAAAAGGCGCAAGATGATATTGGCCATATCACGTCACTTTATGATTTGCATGTGATGTTTGTCATGTTTACATCTTATTTGCTTAGAACGACGGTAGCATAAATAAGATGATCCCTCACTAAAATTTCAAGAGACGTGTTCCCCCTAACTGTGCACCGTTGCGAAGGTTCGTTGTTTCGAAGCACCACGTGATGATCGGGTGTGATAGATTCTAACGTTCGAATACAACGGGTGTTCACGAGGCTAGCATGTACAGACATGGCCTCGGAACACATGCGAAACACTTAGGTTGACTTGACGAGCCTAGCATGTACAGACATGGCCTCGGAACACAAGAGACCGAAAGGTCGAACATGAGTCGTATAGGAGATACGATCAACATGGAGATGTTCACCGATGATGACTAGTCCGTCTCACGTGATGATCGGACACGGCCTAGTTTGACTCGGATCATGTATCACTTAGATGACTAGAGGGATGTCTATCTGAGTGGGAGTTCATTAATTAGATGAACTTCATTATCATGAACATAGTCAAAAGGTCTTTGCAAATTATGTCATAGCTTGCGCTTTAGTTCTACTGTTTAAGATATGTTCCTAGAGAAAATTTAGTTGAAAATTGGTAGTAGCAAATATGCAGACTGGGTCCGTAAACTGAGGATTGTCCTCATTGCTGCACAGAAGGCTTATGTCCTTAATGCACCGCTCGGTGTGCTGAACCTCAGCGTCGTCTGTAGATGTTGCAAAACATCTGACATACACGTTTTGATGACTACGTGATAGTTCAGTGCGTAATGCTAACGGTTTAGAATTGTGGAACCAAAGACGGTTTCGAAACATCGCAGAACATATGAGATGTTCCGAAGACTGAAATTGGGATTTCAGACTAGTGCCCACGTCAAGAGGTATGAGACCTCTGACAAGTTTCTTAAGCCTGCAAACTAAGGGAGAAAATCTCAATCGTTGAGCATGTGCTCAGATTGTCTGAGTACCACAATCGCTTGAATCGTGTGGGAGTTAATCTCCCAGATGAGATAGTGATGGTTCTCCATAGTCACTGCCACCAAGCTAGTAGAGCTTCGTGATGAACTATAACATATTAGGGATAGTTATGATGATCCTTGAGCTATTCACGATGTTTGACACCGCGAAAGTAGAAATCAAGAAGGAGCATCAATTGTTGATGGTTAGTAAAACCACTAGTTTCTAGAAGGGCAAGGGCAAAAAGGGATACTTCATGAAACAGCAAGTCATTTCCTGCTCTAGTGAAGAATCCCAAGGTTGAACCCAAACCCGAGACTAAGTGCTTCTGTAATGAGGGGAACGATCACTGAAGCAGTACTACCCTAGATACTTGGTAGATGAGAAGGCAGGCAAGGTCGACAGAAGTATATTGGATATACATTATATGAATGTGTACTTTACTAGTACTCCTAGCAGCACCAGGGTATTAGATACCGGTTCGGTTGCTAAGTGTTAGTAACTCGAAATAAAAGCTGCAGAACAAACGGAGACTAGCTAAAGGTGAGATGACGATATGTGTTGGAAGTGTTTCCAAGGTTAATGTGATCAAGCATCGCATGCTCCCTCTACCATCGAGATTGGTGTTAAACCTAAATAAGCGTTATTTAGTGTTGAGCATAAACATAATTGGATTATGTTTATCGCAATACGGTTATTCATTTAAGGAGAATAATGGTTACTCTGTTTACTTGAATAATACCTTCAATGGTCTTGCACCTAAAATGAATCTCGATCGCAGTGATACACATGTTCGTGCCAGAAGATATAAGATAGTAATGATAGTACCACATACTTGTGGCACTGCCACTTGAGTCATATTGGTATAGAACGCATGAAGAAGCTCCATGTAGATGGATCTTTGGACTCACTCGTTTTTGAAAAGATTGAGACATGCGAACCATGTCTATTGGTATATATGCATGAAGAAACTCCATGCAGATGGATCGTTTGGACTCACTTGATTTTGAATCACTTGAGACATGCAAATCATACCACATGGGCAAGATGACTGAAAGGCCTCGTTTTCAGTAAGATGGAACAAGAGAGCAACTTGTTGGAAGTAATACATTTTGATGTGTGCAGTCCAATGAGTGCTGAGGCATGTAGTGGATATCGTTATGTTCTTACTTCACAGATGATTTGAGTAGATGCTGAGTGTATTTACTTGATGAAACACAAATCTGAATTATTGAAAGGTTCAAGTAATTTCAGAGTGAAGTTGAAGATCGTCGTGACAAGAGGATAAAATGTCTGTGATATGATCATATAGATGAGTATCTGAGTTACGAGTTTGGCACACAAATAAGACATTGTGGAAAGTGTTTCATAATTAATACCGCCTAGAACACCACAGTGTGATGGTGTGTCCGAACATCATAACTGCACCCTATTGGATATGGTGCATACCATGATGTCTCTTATCGAATTACCACTATCGTTTATGGGTTAAGCATTAGAGACAACCGCATTCACTTTAAATAGGGCACCACGCAATTCCGTTGAGACGACACCGTTTAGAGAAACCTAAGTTGTCATTTCTTAAAAGTTTGGGGCTGCGACGCTTATGTGAAAAAGTTTCAAGCTGATAAGCTCGAACCCAAAGCGGATAAATGCATCTTCATAAGAATACCCAAAATAGTTGGGTATACCTCCTATTGCAGATCTGGAAGCAAAAGTAATTGCTTCTAGAAACGGTTCCTTTCTCGAGGAAAAGTTTCTCTCGAAAGAATTGAGTGGGAGGATGGTGGAGACTTGATAAGGTTATTGAACCGTCACTTCAACTAGTGTGTAGCAGGGCACAGGAAGTTGTTCCTGTGGCACCTACACCAATTGAAGTGGAAGCTTATGATAGTGATCATGAAACTTCAGATCAAGTCACTACCAAACCTCGTAGGACGACGAGGATGCGTAATACTTCAGAGTAGTACGTGATCCTGTCTTGGAAGTCATGTTGTTGGACAACGATGAACCTATGAGCTATGGAGAAGCGATGGTGGGCCCATATTCCGACAAATGGTTAGAAGCCATGAAATCCGAGATAGGATCCATGTATCAGAACAAAGCATGGACTTTGGTGAACTTGCCCGATGATCGGCAAGCCATTGAGATAAATGGATCTTTAAGAAGAAGACGGACATGGACGGTAATGTTACCGTCTATGAAGCTCGACTTGTGGCAAAGAGTATTTTCACAAGTTCAAGGAGTTGACTACGATGAGATTTTCTCATCCGTAGCGATGCTTAAGTCCATCGGAATCATGTTAGCATTAGCTGCATTTATGAAATCTGGCAGATGGATGTCAAAAACAAGTTTCCTTACCAATTTTCGTAAGGAAAGGTTGTATGTGATACAATCAGAAAGGTTTTGTCGATCCTAAGGATGCTAAAAGGTATGCTAGCTCCAGCGATCCTTCCATGGACTAGAGCAAGCATCTCTTCCAGTCCATTGTGGAGATGATTGGTTAATTTTATATCGCTGAATAATATTAAATATTATGAGTGCAGACGCTCCACCACGAGGTTCCTTGCTCCTTCTCGGTCGTCCAGAATCTATGTTCTTCCACTCTATTTTTTTACGTGAGCTTTGTTCATCCTTTTGCCAACACGCGAGACATCTAGCATCAAGGTGCACGTGTTATGCAAGTATCGTTCCATCTATATGAAGAACATGTGGGACTGGAACTACGAGACGGACATGTACCCAGGAGTGTGTTGGGGATCGTAGCAGAATTTAAAATTTTTCTACGCATCACCAAGATCCATCTATGGAGTATACTAGCAACGAGGGGAAAGGAGTGCATCTACATACCCTTATAGATCGCGAGCGGAAGCGTTCCAATGAACGGGTTTGATGGAGTCGTACTCGTCGTGATCCAAATCACCGATGACCGAGTGCCGAACGGACGGCACCTCCGCGTTCAACACACGTACGGAGCAGCGACGTCTCCTCCTTCTTGATCCAGCAAGGGGGAAGGAGAGGTTGATGGAGATCCAGCAGCACGACGGCGTGGTGGTGGAAGTAGCGGGGTCTCGGCAGGGCTTCGCCAAGCTTCTGCGAGAGGGAGAGGTGTTGCAGGGGGAGAGGGAGGCGCCAGGGGCTGTCCTCTTGTTGCCCTCCCTCCCCCCACTGTATATAGGCCCCCTGGGAGGGGGGGCGCCGGCCTAGATCCCATCTGCAAGGGGGGCGGCAAGGGGGGAAACTTGCCCCCCAAGTCAGGTGGGGCGCCCCCCACCCCTAGGGTTTCCAACCCTAGGCATAGGGGGAGACCCATGGGGGGCGCCCCAGCCCACTAGGGGCTGGTTCACCTCCCACTTCAGCCCATGGGGCCCTCCGGGATAGGTGGCCCCACCCGGTGGACCCCCGGGACCCTTTCGGTGGTCCCGGTACAATACCGGTGACCCCCGAAACTTTCCCGGTGGCCGAAACTTGACTTCCTATATATAATTCTTCACCTCCGGACCATTCCGGAACTCCTCGTGACATCCGGGATCTCATCCGGGACTCCGAACAACTTTCGGGTTTCCGCATACTAATATCTCTACAACCCTAGCGTCACCGAACCTTAAGTGTGTAGACCCTACGGGTTCGGGAGACATGCAGACATGACCGAGACGCCTCTCCGGTCAATAACCAATAGCGGGATCTAGATACCCATGTTGGCTCCCACATGTTCCACGATGATCTCATCGGATGAACCACGATGTCGAGGATTCAATCAATCCCGTATACAATTCCCTTTGTCAATCGGTACGTTACTTGCCCGAGATTCGATCGTCGGTATCCCAATACCTTGTTCAATCTCGTTACCGGCAAGTCACTTTACTCGTACCGTAATGCATAATCCCATGGCTAACTCCTTAGTCACATTGAGCTCATTATGATGATGCATTACCGAGTGGGCCCAGAGATACCTCTTCGTCATACGGAGTGACAAATCCCAGTCTCGATCCGTGCCAACCCAACAGACACTTTCGGAGATACCCGTAATGCACCTTTATAGTCACCCACTTACGTTGTGACGTTTGGTACACCCAAAGCACTCCTACGGTATCCGGGAGTTGCACGATCTCATGGTCTAAGGAAATGATACCTGACATTGGAAAAGCTCTAGCAAACGAACTACACGATATTTTATGCTATGCTTAGGATTGGGTCTTGTCCATCACATCATTCTCCTAATAATGTGATCCCGTTATCAACGACATCCAATGTACATGGTCAGGAAACCATAACCATCTATTGATCAACGAGCTAGTCAACTAGAGGCTTACTAGGGACATGGTGTTGTCTATGTATCCACACATGTATCTGAGTTTCCTATCAATACAATATTAGCATGGATAATAAATGATTATCATGAACAAGGAAATATAATAATAACCAATTTATTATTGCCTCTAGGGCATATTTCCAACAGTCTCGCACTTGCACTAGAGTCAATAATCTAGTTCACATCACCATGTGATTAACACTCACAGGTCATATCACCATGTGACCAACATCCAAAGAGTTCACTAGAGTCAACAATCTAGTTCACATCATTATGTGATTAACACTCAATGAGTTCTGGTTTGATCATGCCATGCTTGTGAGAGAGGTTATTAGTCAACGGGTCTGAACCTTTCAGATCCGTGTGTGTTTTACGAATATCTATGTCATCTTGTGGATGCTACCACGCGCTACTTGGAGCCATTTCAAATAACTGCTCTACTATACGAATCCGGTTTACTACTCAGAGTCATCCGGATTAGTGTCAAAGTTTGCATCGACGTAACCCTTTACGACGAACTCCTTTTCACCTCCATAATCGAGAAAATTCCTTAGTCCACTAGATACTAAGGACAAGTTCGACCGCTGTCATGTGATCCGTTCTCGGATCACTATTGTACCCCTTGACCAACTCATGGCAAGGCACACTTCATGTGCGGTACACAGCATAGCATACTGTAGAGCCTACGTCTAAAGCATAGGGGACGACCTTCGTCCTTTCTCTCTCTTCTGCTGTGGTCAGGTCTTGAGTCTTACTCAATACTCACACCTTGCAACACAGCCAAGAACTCCTTCTTTGCTGATCTATTTTGAACTCTTTCAAAATCATGTCAAGGTGTGCGTTCTTTGAAAGTATCATCAGACGTCTTGATCTATCTCTATAGATCTTGATGCCCAATATGTAAGCAGCTTTATCCAGGTCTTCCTTTGAAAAACTCTTTTCAAACAACCCTTTATGCTTTCTAGAAATTTTACATCATTTTGGATCAACAATATGTCATTCACATATACTTATCAGAAATGTTGTAGTGCTCCCACTCACTTTATTGTAGATACAAGTTTCTAACAAACTTTGTACAAACCCAAAAACTTTGATCACTCCATCAAAGCGTATATTCTGACTCCGAGATGCTTGCTCTAGTCCATGGAAGGATCGCTGGAGCTAGCATACCTTTTAGCATCCTTAGGATCGACAAAACCTTTCTGATTGTATCACATACAACCTTTCCTTACAAAACTGGTAAGGAAACTAGTTTTGACATCCATCTGCCAGATTTCATAAATGCAGCTAATGCTAACATGATTCCGACGGACTTAAGCATCGCTACGGATGAGAAAATCTCATCGTAGTCAACTCCTTGAACTTGTGAAAATACTCTTTGCCACAAGTCGAGCTTCATAGACGGTAACATTACCGTGTCCGTCTTCTTCTTAAAGATCCATTTATCTCAATGGCTTGCCGATCATCGGGCAAGTTCACCAAAGTCCATGCTTTGTTCTGATACATGGATTCTATCTCGGATTTCATGGTTTCTAACCATTTGTCGGAATATGGGCCCACCATAGCTTCTCCATAGCTCGTAGGTTCATTGTTGTCTAACAACATGATATCTAAGACAGGATTACCGTACCACTCAGGAGTAGTACATATCCTTGTCGACCTACGAGGTTTGGTAGTGACTTGATCCGAAGTTTCATGATCACTATCATAAGCTTCCACTTCAATTCGTGTAGGTGCCACAGGAACAACTTCATGTGCCCTGCTACACACTAGTTGAAGTTATGGTTCAATAACCTCATCAAGTCTCCACCATCCTCCCACTCAATTCTTTCGAGAGAAACTTTTCCTCGAGAAAGGACTCGTTTCTAGAAGCAATTACTTTTGCTTCCAGGTCTGAAATAGGAGGTATACCCAACTGTTTTGGGTTTTCTATGAAGATGCATTTATCCGCTTTGGTTTCGAGCTTATCAGCTTGAAACTCTTTCACATAAGCATCGCAGCCCCAAACTTTTAAGAAACGACAACTTAGGTTCCTCCAAACGGTGTCGTCTCAACGGAATTGCGTGGTGCCCCTTTTTAAAGTGAATGCGGTTATCTCTAATGCCTAACCCATAAACGATAGTTGTAATTTGATAAGAGACATCATGGTATGCACCATATCCAATAGGGTGCAGTTATGATGTTCGGACACACCATCACACTGTGGTGTTCCAGGCGGTATTAATTGTGAAACACTTTCCACAATGTCTTAATTGTGTGCCAAACTCGTAACTCAGATATCTCTATGATCATATCATAGACATTTTATCCTCTCGTCACGACTTCAACTTCACTCTGAAATTACTTGAACCTTTCAATAATTCAGACTTGTGTTTCATCAAGTAAATATTCTCAGCATCTACTCAAATCATCCGTGAAGTAAGAACATAATGATATCCACTGCATGCCTCAGCACTCATTGGACTGCATACATCAAAATGTATTACTTCCAATAAGTTGCTCTCTTGTTCCATCTTACTGAAAACGAGGCCTTTCAGTCATCTTGCCCATGTGGTATGATTTGCATGCCTCAAGTGATTCAAAATCAAGTGAGTCCAAACGATCCATCTGCATGGAGTTTCTTCATGCATATATACCAATAGACATGGTTCGCATGTCTCAATCTTTTCAAAAACGACTGAGTCCAAAGATCCATCTACATGGAGCTTCTTCATGCGTTCTATACCAAGATGACTCAAATGGCAGTGCCACAAGTATGTGGTACTATCATTACTATTTTATATCTTTTGGCACGAACATGTGTATCACTGCGATCGAGATTCATTTTAGGTGCAAGACCATTGAAGGTATTATTCAAATAGACAGAGTAACCATTATTCTCCTTAAATGAATAACCGTATTGCGATAAACATAATCCAATCATGCTCAACGCAAACACCAAATCTCGATGGTAGAGGGAGCATGCGCTGCTTGATCACATCAACCTAGGAAACACTTCCAACACATATCGTCATCTCACCTTTAGCTAGTCTCTGTTTATTCCGCAGCTTTTATTTCGAGTTACTAACACTTAGCAACCGAACCGGTATCTAATACCCTGGTGCTGCTAGGAGTACTAGTAAAGTACACATTCATATAATGCATATCCAATATACTTCTGTCGACCTTGTCTGCCTTCTCATCTACCAAGTATCTAGGGTAGTACTGCTTCAGTGATCGTTCCCCTCATTACAGAAGCACTTAGTCTCGGGTTTGGGTTCAACCTTGGGTTTCTTCACTAGAGCAGCAACTGATTTGCCGTTTCATGAAGTATCCCTTCTTGCCCTTGCCCTTCTAGAAACTAGTGGTTTTACTAACCATCAACAATTGATGCTCCTTCTTGATTTCTACTTTCGCGGTGTCAAACATCGCGAGTTGCTCAAGGATCATCATGTCTATCCCTGATATGTTATAGTTCATCACGAAGCTCTAATAGCTTGGTGGCAGTGACTATGGAGAACCATCACTATCTCATCTGGAAGATTAACTCCCACTTGATTCAAGTGATTATAGTACTCAGACAATCTGAGCACATGCTCAACGATTGAGCTTTTCTCCCTTAGTTTGCAGGCTTAAGAAACTTGTCAGAGGTCTCATACCTCTTGACGTGGGCATTAGTCTGAAATCCCAATTTCAGTCTTTGGAACATCTCATATGTTCTGCGACGTTTCAAAACCGTCTTTGGTGCCACAATTTTAAACCGTTAGCATCACACACTGAACTATCACGTAGTCATCAAAACGTGTATGTCAGATGTTTCGTAACATCTACAGACGACGCTCGAGGTTCAGCACACCGAGCGGTGCATTAAGGACATAAGCCTTCTGTGCAGCAATGAGGACAATCCTCAGTTTACGGACCCAGTCCGCATAATTGCTACTATCAACTTTCAACTAAATTTTCTCTAGGAACATATCTTAGTAGAACTAAAGCGTAAGCTACGACATTATTTGCAAAGACCTTTTGACTATGTTCATGATAATTAAGTTCATCTGATTATTTAATGAACTCCCACTTAGATAGACATCCCTCTAGTCATCTAAGTGATACATGATCCGAATCGACTAGGTCGTGTCCGATCATCACGTGAGACGGACTAGTCATCATCGGTGAACATCTCCATGTTGATCATATCTACTATACGACTCATGTTCGACCGTTCGGTCCCTTGTGTTCCGAGGCCATGTCTGTACATGCTAGGCTCGTCAAGTCAACCTAAGTGTTTTGCTTGTGTTCCGAGGCCATGTCTGTACATGCTAGGCTCGTCAACACCCGTTGTATGCGAACGTTAGAATCTATCACACCCGATCATCACGTGGTGCTTCGAAACAACGAACCTTCGCAACGGTGCACAGTTAGGGGGAACACATCTCTTGAAATTTTAGTGAGGGATAATCTTATTTATGCTACCGTCGTTCTAAGCAAATAAGATGTAAACATGACAAACATCACATGCAAATCATAAAGTGACATGATATGGCCAATATCATCTTGCGCCTTTTGATCTCCATCTTCGAGGCGCGGCATGATCACCTTCGTCATCGGCATGACACCATGATCTCCATCATCGTGTCTTCATGAAGTTGTCTCGCCAACTATTACTTCTACTACTATGGCTAACGCTTAGCAATAAAGTAAAGTAATTACATGGCGTTTTTCATTGACACGCAGGTCATACAATAAATTAAGACAACTCCTATGGCTCCTGCCGGTTGTCATACTCATCGACATGCAAGTCGTGATTCCTATTACAAGAACATGATCAATCTCATACATCACATATATCATTCATCACATCCTTTTGGCCATATCACATCACATAGCATACCCTGCAAAAACAAGTTAGACGTCCTCTAATTATTGTTGCATGTTTTACGTGGCTGCTATGGGTTTCTAGCAAGAACGTTTCTTACCTACGCAAAAGCCAGTCTCGATTCGTGCCAACCCAACAGACACTTTCGGAGATACCTATAGTGCACCTTTATAGCCACCCACTTACGTTGTGACGTTTGGTACACCCAAAGCATTCCTACGGTATCCGGGAGTTGCACAATCTCATGGTCTAAGGAAATGATACTTGACATTAGAAAAGCTCTAGCAAACGAACTACACGATCTTGTGCTATGCTTAGGATTGGGTCTTGTCCATCACATCATTCTCCTAATGATGTGATCCCGTTATCAATGACATCCAATGTCCATGGTCAGGAAACCATAACCATCTATTGATCAACGAGCTAGTCAACTAGAGGCTTACTAGGGACATGTTGTGGTCTATGTATTCACACATGTATTACGGTTTCCAGTTAATACAATTATAGCATGAACAACAGACAATTATCATGAACGATAGTGGTAATTCGATAAGAGACATCATGGTATGCACCATATCCAATAGGGTGCAGTTATGATGTCCGGACACACCATCACACTATGGCGTTCCAGGCGGTATTAGTTGTGAAACACTTTCCACAATGACATTTTATCCTCTTGTCACGACGATCTTCAACTTCACTCTGAAATTACTTGAACCTTTCAATAAGTCAGACTTGTGTTTCATCAAGTAAATATACTCAGCATCTACTCAAATCATCTATGAAGTAAGAACATAACGATACCCACTGTGTGCCTCAGCACTCATTGGATTGCACACATCAAATGTATTACTTCCAACAAGTTGCTCTCTTGTTCCATCTTATTGAAAACGAGGCCTTTCAGTCATCTTGCCCATGTGGTATGATTTGCATGTCTCAAGTGATTCAAAATCAAGTGAGTCCAAATGATCCATCTGTATGGACTTTCTTCATGCATATATACTAATAGACATGGTTCGCATGTCTCAATCTTTTCAAAAACGAGTGAGTCCAAAGATCCATCAACATGGAGCTTCTTCATGCGTTTTATACCAATATGACTCAAGTGGCAGTGCCACAAGTATGTGGTACTATCATTACTATCTTATATCTTTTGGCATGAACATGTGTATCACTACGATCGAGATTCAATAAACCATTCATTTTAGGTGCAAGACCATTGAAGGTATTATTCAAATAGACAGAGTAACCATTATTCTCCTTTAATGAATAACCGTATTGCGATAAACATAATCCAATCATGTCTATGCTCAACACAAACACCAAATTATTATTATTCAGGTTTAACCCCAATCTCGATGGTAGAGGGAGCATGCGATGCTTGATCACATCAACCTTGGAAACACTTCCAACACATATCTTCATCTCACCTTTAGCTAGTCTCTGTTTATTCCGCAGCTTTTATTTCGAGTTACTAACACTTAGCAACCGAACCGGTATCTAATACCCTGGTGCTACTAGGAGTACTAGTAAAGTACACGTTACTATAATGTATATCCAATATACTTCTGTCGACCTTGCCAGCCTTCTTATCTACGAAGTATCTAGGGTAGTTCTGCTTGAGTGACCGTTCCCCTCATTTCAGAAGCACTTAGTCTCGGGTTTGGGTTCAACCTTGGGTTTCTTCACTAGAGCAGCAACTGATTTGCCGTTTCATAAAGTATCCCTTCTTGCCCTTGCCCTTCTAGAAACTAGTGGTTTTACTAACCATCAACAATTGATGCTCCTTCTTGATTTCTACTTTCGCGGTGTCAAACATCGCGAGTTGCTCAAGGATCATCATGTCTATCCCTGATATGTTATAGTTCATCACGAAGCTCTAATAGCTTGGTGGCAGTGACTATGGAGAACCATCACTATCTCATCTGGAAGATTAACTCCCACTCGATTCAAGTGATTATAGTACTCAGACAATCTGAGCACATGCTCAACGATTGAGCTTTTCTCCCTTAGTTTGCAGGCTTAAGAAACTTGTCAGAGGTCTCATACCTCTTGACGTGGGCATTAGTCTGAAATCCCAATTTCAGTCTTTGGAACATCTCATATGTTCTGCGACGTTTCAAAACCGTCTTTGGTGCCACAATTTTAAACCGTTAGCATCACACACTGAACTATCACGTAGTCATCAAAACGTGTATGTCAGATGTTTTGTAACATCTACAGACGACGCTCGAGGTTCAGCACACCGAGCGGTGCATTAAGGACATAAGCCTTCTGTGCAGCAATGAGGACAATCCTCAGTTTACGGACCCAGTCCGCATAATTGCTACTATCAACTTTCAACTAAATTTTCTCTAGGAACATATCTTAAACAGTAGAACTAAAGCGCAAGCTATGACATAATTTGCAAAGACTTTTTGACTATGTTCATGATAATGAAGTTCATCTGATTATTTAATGAACTCCCACTCAGATAAACATCCCTCTAGTCATGTAAGTGATACATGATCCGAGTCAAACTAGGCCGTGTCCGATCATCACGTGAGACGGACTAGTCATCATCGGTGAACATCTCCATGTTGATCGTATCTACTGTACGACTCATGTTCGACCTTTCGATCTCTTGTGTTCCGAGGCCATGTCTGTACATGTTAGGCTCGTCAAGTCAACCTAAGTGTTTCGCATGTGTTCCGAGGCCATGTCTGTACATGCTAGGCTCGTGAACACCCGTTGTATTCGAACGTTAGAATCTATCACACCCGATCATCACGTGGTGCTTCGAAACAACGAACCTTCGCAACGGTGCACAGTTAGGGGGAACACGTCTCTTGAAATTTTAGTGAGGGATCATCTTATTTATGCTACCGTCGTTCTAAGCAAATAAGATGTAAACATGATAAACATCACATGCAAATCATAAAGTGACGTGATATGGCCAATATCATCTTGCGCCTTTGATCTCCATCTTTGAGGCGCGGCATGATCACCTTCGTCACCGGCATGACACCATGATCTCCATCATCATGATCTCCATCATCGTGTCTTCATGAAGTTGTCTCGCCAACTATTACTTCTACTACTATGGCTAACGGTTAGCAATAAAGTAAAGTAATTATATGGCGTTTTCTTTGACACGCAGGTCATACAATAAATTAAGACAACTCCTATGGCTCCTGCCGGTTGTCATACTCATCGACATGCAAGTCGTGATTCCTATTACAAGAACATGATCAATCTCATACATCACATATATCATTCATCACATCCTTTTGGCCATATCACATCACATAGCATACCCTGCAAAAACAAGTTAGATGTCCTCTAATTGTTGTTGCATGTTTTACGTGGCTGCTATGGGATTCTAGCAAGAACGTTTCTTACCTACGCAAAAGCCACAACGCGATATGCCAATTTCTATTTACCCTTCATAAGGACCCTTTTCATCGAATCCGATCCGACCAAAGTGGGAGAGACAGACACCCGCTAGCCACCTTATGCAACTAGTGCATGTCAGTCGGTGGAACCTGTCTCACGTAAGTGTACGTGTAAGGTCGGTCCGGGCCGCTTCATCCCACGATGCCGCCGAATCAAGATAAGACTAGTAACGGCAAGTAAATTGACAAAATCGACGCCCACAACTACTTTGTGTTCTACTCGTGCATAGAAACTACGCATAGACCTAGCTCATGATGCCACTGTTGGGGATCGTAGCAGAATTTAAAAAAATTCTACGCATCACCAAGATCCATCTATGGAGTATACTAGCAACGAGGGGAAAGGAGTGCATCTACATACCCTTGTAGATCGCGAGCGGAAGCGTTCCAATGAACGGGTTTGATGGAGTCGTACTCGCCGTGATCCAAATCACCGATGACCGAGTGCCGAACGGACGGCACCTCCGCGTTCAACACACGTACGGAGCAGCGACGTCTCCTCATTATTGATCCAGCAAGGCGGAAGGAGAGGTTGATGGAGATCCAGCAGCACGACGGCGTGGTGGTGGAAGTAGCGGGGTCTCGGCAGGGCTTCGCCAAGCTTCTGCGAGAGGGAGAGGTGTTGCAGGGGGAGAGGGAGGCGCCAGGGGCTGTCCTCTTGCTGCCCTCCCTCCCCCCCACTATATATAGGCCCCCTGGGAGGTGGGGGCGCCGGCCTAGATCCCATCTGCAAGGGGGGGGGGCGGCGGCCAGGGGGAAACTTGCCCCCCAAGTCAGGTGGGGCGCCCCCCACCTCTAGGGTTTCCAACCCTAGGCGTAGGGGGAGGCCCATGGGGGCGCCCCAGCCCACTAGGGGCTGGTTCCCCTCCCACTTCAGCCCATGGGGCCCTCCGCGATAAGTGGCCCCACCCGGTGGACCCCCGGGACCCTTCCGGTGGTCCCGGTACAATACCGGTGACCCCCGAAACTTTCCCGGTGGCCGAAACATGACTTCCTATATATAATTCTTCACCTCCGGACCATTCCGGAACTCCTCGTGATGTCCGGGATCTCATCCGGGACTCCGAACAACTTTCGGGTTTCCGCATACTAATATCTCTACAACCCTAGCGTCACCAAACCTTAAGTGTGTAGACCCTACGGGTTCGGGAGACATGCAGACATGACCGAGACGCCTCTCCGGTCAATAACCAACAGCGGGATCTGGATACCCATGTTGGCTCCCACATGTTCCATGATGATCTCATCGGATGAACCACGATGTCGAGGATTCAATCAATCCCGTATACAATTCCCTTTGTCAATCGGTACGTTACTTGCCCGAGATTCGATCGTCGGTATCCCAATACCTTGTTCAATCTCGTTACCGGCAAGTCACTTTACTCGTACCGTAATGCATGATCCCGTGGCTAACTCCTTAGTCACATTGAGCTCATTATGATGATGCATTACCGAGTGGGCCCAGAGATACCTCTCCGTCATACGGAGTGACAAATCCCAGTCTCGATCCGTGCCAACCCAACAGACACTTTCGGAGATACCCGTAATGCACCTTTATAGTCACCCACTTATGTTGTGACGTTTGGTACACCCAAAGCACTCCTACGGTATCCGGGAGTTGCACGATCTCATGGTCTAAGGAAATGATACTTGACATTGGAAAAGCTCTAGCAAACGAACTACACGATCTTTTATGCTATGCTTAGGATTGGGTCTTGTCCATCACATCATTCTCCTAATGATGTGATCCCGTTATCAACGACATCCAATGTCCATGGTCAGGAAACCGTAACCATCTATTGATTAACGAGCTAGTCAACTAGAGGCTTACTAGGGACATGGTGTTGTCTATGTATCCACACATGTATTTGAGTTTCCTATCAATACAATATTAGCATGGATAATAAACGATTATCATGAAGAAGGAAATATAATAATAACCAATTTATTATTGCCTCTAGGGCATATTTCCAACAGAGTGGACGTATGAACCTGAGTAATGTAGCGCAGTAAGTGAAGTAGAAAGGCACAAATGGTATGAACATGCGTGGCATATAGGGTGTGTTTGGTTGCGTTCTCGTCTCAGCATAGTTGTTCCCTCTTCATGCATGCTCATCTCAACACCCCTCTTCATGCATGCTCTCTTCATGCATGCTTCTAGTGTATTTGTGCTAAACTAGTGTGGACTCATGCACCCTCCATACACTCTACCAAACACCCAAAAGTAGGTCGAGAAGGGAACTCTTGGGCGGCATTTGTCTCTTACTACGTACTACCACTAAATGTTGTACGTGCAATGCACGGTGATGTTATGGAGTACGTGCCTAAGTACTCTACTACTACTATATTAGTTGGAGGCACATATTAACATTTATATTTGTTTACGTGTATGCCCCGAGACCTTCCAACTAGACGTGTCTTTCTCTCCAGGTCGCACTTTGTATCGTTCATACCACTAAGTACTACTACGTGTGGTCTCCGACCCAGAAGTGGAAGAAGTGGAGACACTCTACCACGCTGTTTTTTTACGCTGGGCTCTACCACGCTGTTCATGTCCCACTCCTTTCGCTGACGTGTGGGACATCCAGCACGTGCCGTGTTTGGCACCCTTCGTCGTAAGAGTTGAAACGCTAGCATTCATTAGAAATAAAAAATAATTATAAATCGACAATGATACTATTTTTTTGCGAACCAATCAGCAGTGATACTATACCACGCGGTTTCCTTGCTCCTCGATATCGGAAAGAATACTTCCGTTCGCCAACATGTGGGACATCGACCATCCTGGTCCGCTTGCCATGCACGCAGAACTCCAAGGGAGAGTCACCTAGGTCATCGCGCCGCAGTAACAATGACTAATGAGCCGTCAAATCACAGGCCCACTTCCCACTTTGAAGTTGCTCGGACGAAGGAACCATCATGACTTCGTTGAATTCCGCTTCTTGAAGAAAACTACTGTACCAGCAGTACTGCTAGCTACAGTAGTTACTCCAACAGAGGCCTCCTTTCGTTCATAGGATAGGAATATGAAAATCATAGGAAGTGAGATGACATGCATCTCAATTACTATAGAGAAAGAGATGCCATTTGATGCTTAGGATAGGAATTTTTCCATTTAGTCTAGGCTAATGTACTGGTAATTTGCTCTAAAAACTACAGTAGTAACTAGTAGTATTGGTACATGCTCGTACTCAGACACAGACACACACACTAACTACTAGTACTACTACTTCTCACATGCTGGCCAGACGCCGTCGTTCTCCTTCCCGGCTTTGTTGGCGACACCCCACCGTGCTTGGATCTCCGCCGACCTCTCCGCAGCAGCGCATGCGTCCTTTTCTTTCTTGCGGCGGCGGGCCTCTCTTTTCTTGAGTGCTTTCTGACTTTTCCGCTCCCTCTGTGCGGCTTTGGCCGCCTCTTGCTCTACTGCCCATTCGGCCTTGGCATCTTCAAATTCCTCCCACATAGTTGTGAGGTCGCGAGCGGCGATGAACTCGGCACGGCGGGATGCCATCGCTTCCCTACCATTTTGTGTGCGGTCATGGGCGGCGAGGAACTCGGCGCGGCGGGATGCCATCGCTGCCTTACCGGTTAGTGTGCGGCGCGGTGGCATGAACGACGCTTGGTGAGAGCTCTGGGGTGGAGTGGCCGGACAACCATATAGTGCATTGGTTTGTCAAGAGCTCAAGGACAGAAGACGAAGCAAATTTGGATTCCCCTTCAATCCTGGTTATTTATTACCGAGTAAAATGCATTGGCGGTCATCGAACTTGTCTTGATAGCTCACTTTGATCATTGTATATGAGATATGGTGATTATACGGTCACTGGCTCAGCGTATAGCTCCGTATTTGTCTGGTTGACCAGTCAAACAGTCCGCATGCGCCTCATCAGCTCATGTTCTTTATCTATCTACGCGGGCCTACCTGTCAATGGAGAAAGAAATACTGTAAAAACCAAAATTATGCATATGTGGGGAATCAAACCACGGACTCGTCGCTGCAACGCACCCTCGTCAGCCAAATGAAAATGAAATACTTCGCGTCAGACACTCACGCTCACGCTGTCAAAGCATGCTAATGCATGCACGTCGCTCTCTAAATCAAAGTCCTGCTCATGGCGCAACGCAAACGGCGAGCCCATCACCTGCGCGCCCCGGCGGTGCCTGACATTACTGTTTAGACGTTTGATGGAGGCCTACGCGAACGCCGAGCATGTATTCACCTTGCTCAACACCAATGGTCATACTCGGACCGCCTTGCTCATGTATATCGTCCATCACAACGACAATCTATAAAACAGCCTAAGCTAGAGAGGGTACTATGGTAGTATGGTACGGAGTATGTACTATCGTGAGCGACCGATCTTAGTGCCACTGCACACCGAAACCCCTTCCATCGCTAGCGCGCGCTTCCCGCCTGAAACGGTCACCGTCTCTCCAGAATGTCAATGCCGCATTCACCGGACTTATCTGCAGGTGCAATTGGTGTGTCACTGACATGCGGGCTAGATGCCCGTTGGGCCCACATGTCAGTAACCCAAACGCATCTGCAGTTAAGTCACTGAAGCAGCGTCCGCATTCACGCCCGACGAACCTACTCCGGCGCCAGTTGTCCATCCGTCTGCCGCGGCTCATTGCCATTCGCCCGCTATATTAACTTGAGCCCCAGCTCCAGCCATAGCCAAAGACCCACACTTATTCTTCTCTGGTCCCTTCCTTCTGTCGGCACCACTTCAACCATGGCCTCCTAGCGCTCCGAAGCTCTCTTGGACGTACTGTCGCAGGAGCAGACGAGGGACATCGGCGGCTCCGCTCCGGGCGCGCTCCAAAGCTCTCTTCGACGTACTGTCGCAGGAGCAAACGAAGGAGATCGCCGGCACCCCCCCCCCCCCCCCGGCCGCCCTCCGCCGCCACGACCACAAAGCCGGCGCGCGTGCGCGGGCGCAGCCGGCAGTGAGGAAGAGTAGTACACGATAGGTCGCCGCCGCTCTGGTCCCGGGAAGGCCACCGATACTCCACTCAGTCGACGCCAAGCTTGGTGGGGTAAACATCGGCGGCCGATTAGCCGCTTGACGGCGACGTGGAGGCGGAAATCTTCAGAACCTTGTGCTCCGGAGGAGGAGGTTATCGAGGCGGATGAGGAGGAGGCAAAGGCAATGGCCGGCTTTCTCGGGTTCATGGCCGGACATGGTGGTCGGGCGCTGGCGATCGTTTAGATTAGGTTTACAGTAGGTTTTAGTACGGTTTGTGCAAAATATGTAATGAATTTCGTCCAGTTTGTAGGAAAAGTTTTCGAAATGTAATGAATTTCATCCGGTTAATTTGAAATTTGCTTTGTTTGCACGAATTTCGTCCGGTTAGTTCATATAGTTGTCGAAAGGTATGCGGGCAGCATCGGATGGCATCCATCAGTGTCCTCGGACAGATGCCGATGTAAATTTGTGGGCCAGCGCTGGAGATGCCCTAACTATCATGCTATAATTGCTAACAATCCTCCATTATTTGGCAGGGAACAGTTATCCCTCGATCAAAATCAGATCCGCGGTGTTTCACACTCCTCCCGCGTAAGAGTGTAAACTGGTAGGGGCAAAGGTGTCCCATCTTTCGATGAGATGGTGGCTATCGTTTTGGAGGAAGTCGACTTTGACGATCCGACTATGAACGTGCGAGGACGTCGCGCCTTAGCAATCGCTAATCCAACTCCGAGAGGTTATTGACCACGCCGGAGCACGATCAACCTGACCACGAAGGTCTGTTTCCTGCAGGCAAACGAAGAACAAGCAAGAAACTAAGATTGCAATCTGGATATTGCGAATATAAGAGGAAAGCTTTATTGATCAAGGTGGGGTTTTCTTTGGATTAAAAGTTCGCCATAGCTGCAACTTCGCGTACTTCGTTTGTGTTCAACGACCAGACAGGCAAAGGTGTCCCGTCTTTCGATGAGATGGTGGCTATCGTTTTGGAGGAAGTCGACTTTGACGATCCGACTACGAACGTGCGAGGACGTCGCGCCTTAGCAATCGCTAAACCAACTCCGAGAGGTTATTGACCACGCCGGAGCACGATCAACCTGACCACGAAGGTCTGTTTCCTGCAAGCAAACGAAGAACAAGCAAGAAACTAAGATTGCAATCTGGATATTGCGAATATAAGAGGAAAGCTTTATTGATCAAGGTGGGGTTATGTGACGCCTTTGTCTGGTCATTGAACACAAATGAAGTACGCGAAGTTGCAGCTATGGCGAACTTTTAATCTAAACAAAACCCAAAGTCTAAACGGTGCCCTAAGGGTTGTATATATGGAGGAAGAGGGGGGAATTTCGTGGCCCTTGGGGAAGGGGTCCGAAACCAACCCTATCTCTTGTTTCACCACACATACGGACTCTAAAAACAGCCTATACTTATGTATTTCGAAATTACATGGGCCTGGCCCAATAATAAGGTGATGCAGCACCTAGAATAGCCTCTGGACGAAATTTATGAAGTGGCATCTTGTATATTTTGTCCAAGGCTTCATTCACTCCTTATGGTGGCTTCGAAGTCCTGAAATCATCACTTGTAACTTCGTTCTTGTTCCCCTTGCGCATGCCATCAACTCCATGCTTGTGCTTGCTCCAATGTTCATCCTTCTCCAAGCTAGGCCCTTCATTTTTAAGCAAAACAAAAGTATCCAATTTAGGTAGCATCATATTCTCATGAACATTAGAATCATTACCAAGAAACGAAGTACCTGGTAATTTAATTGGCGTGCGCGAGCTCTAGTAATTGGTCCATTATATGTAACAGTAGGGGCTGTGGGTGTAACAATGGTATTGATGTCCTCATCATCCTCCCCTTCTTGAAATGAAGCCGTCCTCGACGGAAGCTCATCTTCCTCACCCAAATAAGGCTTCAAATCTGCAATGTTAAAAGTGGGACTAACCCCAAAATCTGCAGGCAGCTCAAGTTTATATGCATTATCATTTATTTTCTCTAACACCTTAAAAGGACCATCAGCACGTGGCATTAGCTTTGATTTTCACAAATTAGGAAATCTATCCTTACGCAAATGTAACCAAACAAGATCTCCAGGTGCAAACACAACATGTTTTCTACCCTTATCTCCAGCAAGTTTATATTTAGCATTCATACGCTCAATGTTTTCCTTAGTTAACTCATGCATTTTTAAAATCAATTCAACACGTTCTTTAGCATCAAAATTAACCTCCTCCGAAGATGGAAGAGGCAACAAATCAATTGGTGCACGAGGTAGGAAACCATACACAATTTCAAAAGGGCACATCTTAGTAGTAGAATGCAATGAACGATTATAAGCAAATTCAATATGAGGCAAGCATTCTTCCCACATTTTCTTATTATTCTTCAAAACAGCCCTAAGCATAGTAGACAATGTTCTATTGACTACTTCAGTTTGTCCATCAGTTTGGGGGTGACAAGTAGTACTAAAAAGCAGTTTAGTCCCCAACTTAGCCCATAAACATCTCCAAAAGTGGCTAAGAAATTTAGTATCACAATCTGAAACAATAGTATTTGGCACACCATGCAAGCGAATAATTTCACGAAAGAACAAATCAGCAACATTAACAACATCATCGCTTTTATGACATGGTATAAAGTGTGCCATTTTCGAGAATCTATACACGACAACAAATATGCTATCCCTCCCCTTCTTTGTTCGAGGTAAACCTAAAACAAAGTCCATAGATATATCCTCCCAAGGAACACTAGGTACATGCAAAGGCATATATAAACCATGAGGATTGAGTCGTGACTTAGCTTTTTGACATGTAGTGCAGCGAGCAATAAAACGCTCAACATCCTGTCTCATCTTTGGCCAAAAGAAATGTGTAGCAAGTATATCCTCCGTCTTCTTCACGCCAAAGTGTCCCATTAGTCATCCTCCATGCGCCTCCCACAACAACAAAAGACGAACGGAGCTAGCTGGAATGCATAGCTTGTTAGCACGAAACACAAATCCATCGTTAACGACGAACTTGTTCCATGTTCAACCTTCTTTACAATTCTGCAATACATCTTTAAATTCAGCATCATGCACATATTGATCTTTGATGGTCTCCAAACCAAATATTTTAAAGTCAAGTTGTGAAAGCATAGTATAACGACGAGACAATGCATCAGCAATAACATTTTCTTTACCCTTCTTGTGTTTAATGACATAAGGGAAAGTCTCAATGAATTCAACCCATTTAGCATGTCTACGGTTCAGTTTTGCTTGACTTTTAATGTGTTTCAAAGATTCATGATCAGAATGTATAACAAATTCTTTGGGCCATAAATAATGTTGCCATGTTTCTAAAGTCCGAACAAGAGCATATAATTCTTTATCATAAGTAGAATAGTTCAGACTAGGCCCACTCAATTTTTCAGAAAAGTATGCAACAGGTTTGCCATCTTGTAATAACACACCTCCTAATCCAATTCCACTAGCATCACATTCAAGCTCAAAAGTCTTATTAAAATCAGGAAGTTGGAGTAAAGGAGCATGTGTCAACTTATCTTTCAATACCGTGAAGGCTTCTTCCTGTGCGGTACCCCAAACAAAAGGCACATCCTTCTTTGTAAGCTCGTTGAGAGGTGCAGCAATGGTGCTAAAATCTCTCACAAAACGTCTATAGAAACCAGTGAGTCCAAGAAAAATCCACACTTGTGTGACCGTTTTGGGCTGCGGCCAACTCTCAATAGCTTCAATCTTGGCTTTATCAACTTCAATTCCCTGTGGAGTAACAACATAGCCAAGAAAAGATACTCGGTCGGTGCAAAAGGTGCACTTCCCAAGGTTACCAAACAAACGTGCATCACGTAGAGCAATAAAAACAGCACGTAAATGTTCCAAATGTTCTTCCAAAGATTTGCTATAAATCAGTATATCATCAAAATAGACTACCACAAATCGTCCAATGAAAGCACGTAAAACTTCGTTCATTAGTCTCATGAAAGTACTAGGTGCATTAGTTAACCCAAAAGGCATGACTAACCACTCATATAAACCAAACTTAGTTTTAAATGTTGTTTTCCATTCATCTCCCAATTTCATAGGAATTTGATGGTATCCACTACGCAAATCAACTTTGGAGAATATTGTAGAGCCACTCAATTCATCAAGCATATCATCTAGCCTAGGAATAGGATGATGATAACGAATAGTAATATTATTAATGCCTCTACAATCAACACACATACGCGACGTACCATCCTTTTTCGGCACTAGAATAATAGGAACAGCACAAGGACTAAGGGATTCGCGAATATAACCTTTGTCGAGCAGCTCCTGTAGTTGACGCATAATCTCCTTCGTCTCCTCTGGATTGGTACGGTATGGTGCACGGTTGGATAGCGATGCACCGGGAATTAAGTCAATTTGATGCTCAATCCCTCGAATAGGTGGTAATCCCGGTGGCATGTCTTGTGGGAAGACGTCAGCGAACTCGTGCAAAATGTTAGTGACTGCAGGGGGCAAAGAGGAAGGCACGTCCTCGAATGAAAATAATGCCTCTTTGCACACAAAAGCATAGTAAACAGATTTGCTAAAAACTAGCTCATCAATATCAGATTTGGTGGCAAGTAAACATGCACTTTTCAATTTAATTTCAGAAGCAACACTAGATGGTTTATTATGAGGCTTCATTTGTTCCTCAAATTCTTTTGCCACAATCTGATTTTCACTCTTATTTTTCTCCTGTTTTGCTTTATTAGCTCTATGAATATCATCTTTCAAAATGGAATCCGGAGTCATAGGAAGCAAAGTAATATTTGTATCCTTATGAACAAAGTATACTGATTGTTTCTACCATGGTGTACAGAATTTTTATCAAATTGCCATGGTCTACCAAGTAATAAGGAACATGCTTGCATAGGTACCACATCACAATCAACATAATCAGCATATGTAGAGATACTAAAATGCACCCGAACAGTAGGTGTTACCTTAACCTTGCCGTTGTTGTTGAACCATTGGATGTAGTAAGGATGTGGATGTGGATGTGGTCTTGTGGTGAGAGATAGCTTCTCCACCATCTCCATGCTAGCCAAGTTGTTGCAACTCCCTCCATCTATGATGACGCGAATAGAACGTTCCTTCACAACTCCCTTTGTATGAAACAAATTATGCCTCTGATTTTGCTCAGCTTGTGTAACCTGCACACTCAAAACACGTTGAGCAACTAAACATTCATACCTGTCAGCATCTTCAGCAGCCATGTATTGCGTCTCATGATCAGAATCATCTCCACCGTGTTCTTCATCTGTAATAAGAGCCAAAGTCTCCTCATCATAGTCACTAGCGGACTCATACCCACCATCCTTAGTAGCAATCATCACACACTGAGATTTGCATTCTCTCGCAAAATGTCCTCTTCCCTTACAACAACAAATAATATCACTTGTGTGCCCTGATGACGCCATGGAAGAAGAAGAGCTCTGTGCAGGCCCGGCAGGTGTGCTCTTGGCAGACACTGGTGGTTGTGCCTGCTTTCTTGTATCACGGTTGGAGGTGGCACCTGAAGGAGGTGATGGTGCAGTGGAAGTAGATGATGCACATGGTGTCCATGATGAAGGTCGACCTGCAGAAAAGTTAGTTCGCACCAATGCCTGTCGATCCTGCACTTCACGTTCAGCTTTACAAGCAAGATGGAATAAACGAGTGATATTATTATAATCCTTATACTCTAGAATGGTCTGAATCTCTCTATTTAATCCACCCATAAAACGTGCAAGCATAGCTTCATTCTCCTCAACAATACCACATCTAATCAAGCCAGTTTGTAATTCCTGATAATATTCCTGTACAGAATTTTTTCCTTGTCTTAAGCGTTGCAATTTTTGAAGTAATTCACGTTGATAATATGGTGGAACCCAACGAGTACGCATAGCAGTTTTCAAAGCAGCCCAAGTAGCTGGAACAGGATATAATCTACAATGTTCAGACCACCAAACACATGCAAAGCTAGTGAAAGCACAAACAGCAACAGGAACACGTCTCTCCTCAGGATATATTAAACATGTAAATCGTTGTTCAGTTTCTAACTCCCAAGTAAGATATATATCAGGAACATATCTACCCTCAAATGGTGGAATATTCAATTTCAGTTTAGGGAGATGGTCATGATCTCGTACCTGAGGGGGAGCCCTAACATTGCCATTATTTGCATGTGGACGACCTGGTGGTTGTGGTGCTGGTGGTTGCACATAGTTCTGATTTTGATCAACCTCATCCGCGTAATCTCCCACATAATCATCCTCCTCCACATCAGCAGCGGGAGCCACAGAAGTATCAACAGCAGCACCAGCAGTTTGGCCAGGCTGAAGAGGGACACGGCTCGCTCGGCGGAGGGCTGTTTCCCGACGTGGAGGTAGTCGTTGTTGTTGTTGTTGTTGTTGTTGTTGTTGTTGTTGTTGTTGTTGTTGCAGAGGTGCAGCTGGTGGTGGAAGACGCACAAGCAGTTCATTAAATCTGGTATCAAGCTTTGTTTTGAACGTCTTCTCAAGGCCAGTGATCTTCTCCATGGCCTCTTCAAAATTGTTCAACACATCTTGCACCTGTTCAGTCATCATTTGCTGAAACTTATCATGAAGCTCCTTGTTCGTTGAGTTCTCCCAGTCAATCTCGTCGGCTTGTGATCCTGGTATGGTTAGCAGTAATAAAAACACACAAAAATATGATCCTATAGACTACTAACAAGTGGTGGTGGTGGTGGGTGTCACAAATCCGTCAAGCAAATCTCAAATTCTTACCAGTTCTTACCCAGCAGCAGGCGGTGATCGGCAACCGATGTAGTCAAAACTCTCAAAGCTTGGATAGAGCGATTACCAGGGAGAGTCAAACGCACGATGTAGATGTATGTGGAGCTGGGAAGGCTTATAATATGGTAGCAAAAAGGGTCAGCAATAATCAATTCAGAGATGCAAAGTTGAATAAACGCTCAACGACGGTACTGTGCTGGTCCTAGGCTAGACCGTACTAGAGACGCGAGCCTAGAACACTAACAAAATCACGGCGCTGCACGTAAACAAGGGAGGAGCACACTCTGAAGTTTTTTTTTCTTTTTTCACTTTTTTCCTCTTTTTTTTTGCTCCGCAACAATTTTTTTCGAAAAAGTCTACAAACGTCCTAAAAACTGCCTAGCCAGAATTTTCCAGACTTAGTTTTTTTTAAAACTGGAACTATTTTCCTTCTGCGGATGGCTCGGAAGTTGGGGAGTCCTATTCTGTCACGACTCGGAGTATCGTGTGATCTGGAAATCGAGAACAAAGCAATAATTACTGGACTTGGACTAGGACTGGTGGCGGAGATGAATCTGGTGGAAACTCGGACTGGTGGGGGATATTTGCAGGGCGATGGAACACGGACTGGTGGCGAATCTGTGATGCAGGTGGACTCGGATTAGCGTGATGGCGGTGGATATGTGGTATATGGTAGCGGCGATGATGATGGTGGTATATGGCAGCGATGATGACGATGGTGCGGCGGCGGCGTGACAACTTGTGAACAGAACTCGAAACTCTAAAGTACTAGACGGTAGGACCAGCAACTTGACACGATGATGCAACCGCAAATTCAACAAAGCAAATACAGAAAAGATTATGCAAAGGCTCAGATTGGTTCGAATAAGATGAACTAACCCTAATATATTATTTTTTTGGCTTTTTCGTGGACAATAGGTATGAAGAACAGACTCGATCTAAACTACGAAAAACTGTAAAATCTCACCGAGCAACCTGGAAATCTGATACCACTTGATAGAGGCAAAGGTGTCCCGTCTTTCGATGAGATGGTGGCTATCGTTTTGGAGGAAGTCGACTTTGACGATCCGACTACGAACATGCGGGGACGTCGCGCCTTAGCAATCGCTAAACCAACTCCGAGAGGTTATTGACCACGCCAGAGCATGATCAACCTGACCACGAAGGTCTGTTTCCTGCAGGAAAACGAAGAACAAGCAAGAAACTAAGTTTGCAATCTAGATATTGCGAATATAAGAGAAAAGCTTTATTGATCAAGGTGGGGTTCTGTGACGCCTTTGTCTGTTCGTTGAACACAAACGAAGTACGCGAAGTTGCAGCTATGGCGAACTTAGGTTTGTCTATGCATTCACACAAACCATCTTTGATCAACGAGCTAGTCAAGTAGAGGCTCACTAGGGACATAGTGTTTGTCTATGCATTCACACATGTATTTAGGTTTCCTATCAATACAATTCTAGCATGAATAATAAACATTTATCATGAATAAGGAAATATAAAATAACAACTTTATTATTGCCTCTAGGGCATATTTCCTTCAGATAGCTCTATCCAAAATGTCATGCTCGTTGAATCCCTTGGTTACTATCTACTTTCCGTATCTAGACTAGCTGACTTCGGTTTCAATGTTCTATTTACTGAAATAGATTGCCAAGTGTTTTGAATCGATAATCATAATATGTTCTTTACCGGTATACATAGAGGTGATCTATACATTGTTGATTTCACTAAGAGAGCTCAACCTCGTACTTTCTTAATTGCTCAATCTTCTAAAGGTTGGTTATGGCATAGAAGACTAGGTCACATGGGTATGAGAAATCTTGATAAGCTTATTAAAGGTGATAATATCCTTGGTGTTAAAGATGTTATATTTGACAAGGATAGACTTTGCAGTGCTTGTCAAGCAGGAAAACAAGTTGGAGGAAGTCCCGTGAAGAATATCATGACCACGGGAAGACCGCTTGAGCTACTTCATATGGATCTTTTTGGTCCCAATGCCTACAAGAGTCTCGGTGGTAACTCATTCGGTTTGGTCATTGTTGACGACTTTTCAAGATTTACGTGGGTGTTCTTTCTTGATGATAAGTCACAGGTCCAAAAGAAATTCAAGAACTTCGCTAGGAAGGCCCAAAACCAATTTGAAGTGAAGACCAAGAAGGTACAAAGTGACAACGGAACGGAGTTCAAGAACGCCAATGTGGATACCTTTCTTGATGAAGAAGGGATTTCACATGAGCTCTCGGCTACGTACATGCCTCAACAAAATGGAGTTGTTGAGAGGAAGAACCGGACACTTATTGAGATGGCGAGAACGATGCTTGATGAGTACAAGACGCCAAGACAGTTTTGGGCGGAAGCGGTTGAGACAGCTTGTCATGCTATGAATCGACTATATCTTCCCAAGCTTCTCGGCAAGACGACATACAAGCTTCTCATCGGTAACAAACCCCAAGTCGGATACTTTCGAGTATTTGGCTCAAAATGTTACATTCTTGATAAGCACCGTCGCTCGAAGTTTGCCCCTAAATCTCATGAAGGTTTCCTACTCGGTCATGGCTCCAACTCTCACACTTACCGTGTCTACAACAATTTCACCCGAAAGGTTGAAGAGACGGTAGATGTGAAGTTTGATGAATCTAACGGCTCGCAAGTAGAGCAATTGCCAATTGATGTAGGAGACAAAGATCCTTTGGAAGTAATTCAAGATTTGTCCATTGGCAAGATTCGCCCAAAGGAGGTGAAGGAGAGTACCTCGTCCATTCAATTGGAAGCATCAACTTCACACCAAGGGAACCACAAGTTGATTTGGAGGCATCCACAAGTGGAACACGCCAATACGGAGGAAGTGAGGAAGTACAACAAGAAGAACCACATCGACCTCCCTCTCCACCTCCACAAGAGAACGACAACGCTAACAACAATGATGAAGGACAAGAAGAAGAAGAAGACAATGAAGAGGATGTTCCACCCCAACCCAAACAAAAGCTCTCATGAGTTAGAGTAAGAGTCACAAGAGACCATCCCGTCAAACAAATCTTTGATGATATTCAAACCGGGAGAATTACTCGCTCTAAAACTCGTTTAGCTAACTTTTGTGAGCATTACTAATTCATTTCTAGTATTGAACCTATGAAGGTTGAGGAAGCTCTTGAGGATCCGGATTGGGTGAACGCTATGCATGAAGAGCTACACAACTTTGAGAGGAATCAAGTGTGGACATTGGTTGAAAAGCCGAACGACAACCACAATGTCATTGGAACAAAATGGGTGTTTCGGAATAAGCAAGATGAGGATGGACAAGTTGTACGCAACAAGGCCCGTCTCATCGCCCAAGGCTACACTCAAGTCAAAGGTATGGACTATGGTGAGACATATGCCCCCGTTGCTAGACTTGAGTCCATACACATCTTACTTGCTTATGCCAATCACCATGATATCACTTTATACCAAATGGACATTAAAAGTGCTTTCCTAAATGGAGAAATCGAGGAGAAGTCTATGTTAAACAACCTCCCGGCTTTGTCAATCCTAAGAAACCTAATCATGTTTACAAACTTCACAAAGCTCTTTATGGTCTTAAACAAGATCCTAGAGCATGGTATAAATGCTTGACCAAGTTCCTTGTTGAAAAAGGCTTTGAAATTGGGAAGATTGATTCTACACTTTTTACTAAAAGGGTTAATGGTGAATTATTTGTGTGCCAAATTTATGTGGATGATATCATATTTGGTTCTACTAATCCCCATTTTAGTGAAAAGTTTGGAAGGCTAATGTCGGAGAAGTTTGAGATGTCTATGATGAGTGAACTCAAATTTTTCCTTGGTTTGCAAATCAAGAAAACTAAGGAAGGTACCTTTGTTTCTCAAACAAAGTATACCAAGGACCTTTTCAAGAAGTTCAACATGCAAGAAAGCAAAGGTATGAAAACCCCCATGCCTACTAGTGGACATCTTGACTTGACTAAGGATGGCAAACCGGTTGACCAAAAGGTTTACCGCTCTACGATTGGTTCATTGTTATATCTATGTGCCTCCCATCCCGATATTATGCTAAGTGTGTGCATGTGTGCACGATATCAAGCAGCCCCCAAAGAGTGTCATCTTAAGGCTGTGAAACCGACAGTGAGATACTTAATTCATACACCAAACTTTGGCATTTGGTATCCTAAGAGGTCTTCTTTTGATCTTGTTGGCTACTCCGATTCGGACTATGCCGGTGACAAGGTTGATAGAAAGACCACTTCGGGTACTTGTCAATTTCTTGGTAGATCCCTTGTGTCTTGGTCCTCCAAGAAACAAAACTTGGTATCCTTACCCACTACCGAAGTGGAATACATTGCCGCCGATCATGTTGTGCTCAATTACTTTCGATGACCCAAACCCTCAAGGATTATGGGATACATGTGAAACATGTTCCATTGCTTTGTGACAATGAAAGTGCTATTAAGATTGCAGACAATCTCGTGCAACATTCTCTAACTAAGCATATCGAAGTTCATCATCATTTCATTCGAGATCATGTTGCTAAAGGAGACATCAATCTTAAGCATGTCTATACCGATAAGCAATTGGCGGATATATTCACCAAACCGCTTGATGAGAAAGTACTTTGCCGTTTGAGAGGTGAATTGAACATTATTGATGCCTCAAACTTGGAGTAGAAACTCCATTTGGATACATGCAAGGCATGAGACTTTTATGACTAATCCTTGATATTTCTCTTATGATGATAATACTATGTCTTGGATCTATACTTGTACCTTGCATGTTATCTAACCCCTTGTAGGTACTTGGATGAGCACAAATCTAAGAGATTGCAAGTCACTCACATTTTGATCAATCTCTACTTCACCAAGTTCCTACTATATGGTTGTTGAATGCAAGGAAGCATAAACCCACTCAACATATCCTTTGACAATTTCAATATATCAAATTTCATTTGGTATCAAGTTTAATGATTGTCATTTTGGATATGCAAGTGCTCTTCCTTGCAAGTCTAACCCATGTAGGAAGATGAACTCAAACCCCAAGTGGTGCTCCCAACTCTTGGTGAACTACATCAACCTTGAGCATCCAACGCAAGCTCAACTACATGATCAAGATCAATATCACAACCCATGGTATGCCACTCCATCTTAGAGAAGCTTTGACCCAAGTCATTAGTCAAAGCAACTCAACAAGATGTGAACACATCAAAATGCTTAAACGAAAAATGGTAACCCCATTTTGAGCTTAAACAATGAGTATGACCTACGATCAAGTGTTATCACTTGACTCCTCAGTCAATATACTCTAACATAGGTGACATTGTTGCCAACCCCTTCCAGATGAAGTTCTCTAGTGTTTCTTCGTGAACTTGCATATGTTTCTTGCTATTGTGTTTCCCTTTATCAAAAAATAAACTTCATCTAGATCTCTTTTCTGCTTTAATTTTGTTGTTAATTCATTGAAAATTTTCAGTTAATTCCTTGCAAATCCTTGTGAGATTTCATTTGCCAAGTGAGCTGAGATGACAAAATCTTCACTCTGTGTAGAACTTGGTCCCTCCGATCCAAACCTATCGGCTTGACCGAAACACAAGGTCTCCTTGTGAACAGTTCATCGGTCCAACCGACATGGACTGACTCGGTCTCACCGATCCGGACTTTCCGTGACTCTGTCTTTTCGGCGTCACCGAAGGAAAACAATCGGCGTCACCGATTTCAACTCTGAGAAAATATTTTGCCATTTCTTATTGCCTATTTTATTCAGCTCCACTCAATGATTCTATCCTCTATCAGCATCTCAGACTACCTACTGCTTTGTTGTGACTCTCAAGGACCACACCTACTTGACTCATGCTCCAAAAGTGCCCTTCTTAGAAATTGATGTCAAAGGGGGAGAGAGAAACCATCAAAGCTTATCATATGAGCTCATCTAAGCTCTCTCACAGATGCTTGTTCACAAAAGAGGAGAGAAGTCACATGTCTTTAAAAGGGGAAAGACATGTCAATATATGTTTAATCTTAGCTATTGCAAACATTCTTGTTGCTCTGAATTTTGGTTGATTGTACCATTTCCTGCTCTGATTTCTTGCTCTGATTTTCTCTCACCCTACCTTCTCCCATTATCCAATATCAGATTCAGGGGGAGAAAGAGTCCATGTTTAGGGGAAGAAAATCTTTGGAATTCATTGCACATCTTTTAATCTTTGGGGACATGTCTATATCCAAATGAAGTACTGAGTACTCACCCATGACATGTCATCCCAGTCTTGGTACTCTTGTGGTTTCCTGAGATTGTTTTAATTAGAGTGCTCTTGTGTTATCTAACCCTGTTTTCTCAAGTCCACCTCTTCCAAAGTCAGCTCAAGACCACAAGGTAAGTATATGCATCACACTCACGTGCATGATGATCTCTTGTTGATGTATATATTGTTTGCAAGAAGGATTCATGAATATGGAGGTACACTTCCTTTTATTCACATCATTTGCTCTGATGCATATAGCCAAGATACATGTAACTCATTGCTTGCTCTATCATGCTTATGCATTCACATGTTCTTACACTCTATCTTCACATGATTGCCGTTGGAAATATGCCCTAGAGGCAATAATAAAATGGTTATTATTATATTTCCTTGTTCATGATAATTGTCTATTGTTCATGCTATAACTGTGTTATCCGGAAATCGTAATATGTGTGAATACATAGACCACAACATGTCCCTAGTGAGCCTCTAGTTGACTAGCTCGTTGATCAATAGATGGTTACGGTTTCCTAACCATGGACATAGGATGTCATTGATAACGGGATCACATCATTAGGATAATGATGTGATGGACAAGACCCAATCCTAAGCATAGCACAAGATCGTGTAGTTCGTCTGCTAAAGCTTTTCTAATGTCAAGTATCTTTTCCTTAAACCATGAGATTGTGCAACTCCCGGATACCGTAAGGGTACTTTGGGTGTGCCAAACGTCACAACGTAACTGGGTGGCTATAAAGGTACACTACGGGTATCCCCGAAAGTATCTATTGGGTTGGCACGAATCGAGACTGGGATTTGTCACTCCGTATGACGGAGAAGTATCTCTGGGCCCACTCGGTAAGACATCATCGTAATGAGCTCAATGTGATTAAGGGGGTTGGTCGCGGGATGATGTGTTACAGAACGAGTAAAGAGACTTGCCGTAACGAGATTGAACAAGGTATCGGTATACCGACGATCGAATCTCGGGCAAGTGCTATATCGGTAGACAAAGGGAATCGTATACGGGATTGATTGAATCCTTGACATCGTGGTTCATCCGATGAGATCATCGTGGAACATGTGGGAGCCAACATGGGTATCCAGATTCCGCTGTTGGTTATTGGCCGGAGAGATGTCTCGGTCATGTCTGCATAGTTCCCGAACCCGTAGGGTCTACACACTTAAGGTTCGATGACGCTAGGGTTATAGGGAATAGATGTACGTGGTTACTGAATGTTGTTCGGAGTCCCGGTTGAGATCCCGGACGTCACGAGGAGTTTCGGAATGGTCCGGAGGTGAAGATTTATATATGGGAAGTCCAGTTTCAGTCACCGGAAAGGTTTCGGGGTTTATCGGTATTATACCGGGACCACCGTAGGGGTTCCGGGGGTCCACCGGGAGGGTCCAGCTGCCCCGAAGGACCTAATGGGCTGTAGTTGGGTGGGAACCAGCCCCTTAGTGGGCTGGTGCGCCCCCAAGGGCCCAAGGCCCTAGGGGGCCGCTGCCCCCCCGGGGGGCGGGCGCCTCCCTAGTTGGAAACCCTAAGGGGGCTGTTGCCTCCCCAAGGTGTCGTCGCCCCGGGGGCCGCCGCCCCCCTCTAGATGGATCTAGGGGGCCGGCCCCCCTCCCCTTCCCCTATATATAGTGGGGGTTTTGGGGCTGCCAGAGACACAAGTCTCCCTCTCTCTTGGCGCAGCCCTACCCCTCTCCCTCCTCGTCTCTCGTAGTGCTTGGCGAAGCCCTGCTAGAGTGCCATGCTCCTCCACCACAACCACGCCGTCGTGCTGCTGCTGGACGGAGTCTTCCCCAACCTCTCCCTCTCTCCTTGCTGGATCAAGGCGCGGGAGACGTCACTGGGCTGCACGTGTGTTGAATGCGGAGGCACCGTTGTTCGGTGCTTAGATCGGATTCGACTGCGATCTGAATCGCTTCATGTACGACTCCACCGACCGCGTTCTTGCAACACTTCCGCATCGCAATCTTCACAGGTATGAAGATGCACTCCCCTCTCGTTGCTAGTAAGCTCCATAGATTGATCTTGGTGATGCGTAGAATTTTTTTAATTTCTGCAACGATCCCCAACAGTGGTATCAAAGCTAGGTCTATGCGTAGTTTCTATGCACGAGTAGAACACAAGTTGTTGTGGGTGTCGATTTTGTCAATTTACTTGCCGTTACTAGTCTTATCTTGATTCGGCGGCATCGTGGGATGAAGCGGCCCGGACCGACCTTACACGTACACTTACGTGAGACAGGTTCCACCGAGTGACATGCACTAGTTGCATAAGGTGGCTAGCGGGTGTCTGTCTCTCCCACTTTAGTCGGATCGGATTCGATGAAAAGGGTCCTTATGAACGGTAAATAGAAATTGGCATATCACGTTGTGGTTTTGGTGTAGGTAAGAACGTTCTTGCTAAGAAACCTATAGCAGCCACGTAAAAATTTGCAACAACAATTAGAGGACGTCTAACTTGTTTTTGCAGCATATGCCGTGTGATGTGATATGGCCAAAAGGATGTGATGAATGATATATGTGATGTATGAGATTGATCATGCTCTTGTAATAGGAATCACGACTTGCATGTCGATGAGTATGACAACCGGCAGGAGCCACAGGAGTTGTCTTAATTTATTTATGACCTATGTGTCAACATAAACGTCATGTAATTACTTTACTTTATTGCTAAACCGTTAGCCATAGTAGTAGAAGTAATAGTTGACGAGACAACTTCATGAAGACACGATGATGGAGATCATGATGATGGAGATCATGGTGTCATGCCGGTGACGATGATGATCATGGCGCCTCGAAGATGGAGATCAAAAGGAGCAAACTTATATTGGCCATATCATGTCACTATTTGATTGCATGTGATGTTTATCATGTTTTTACATCTTATTTGCTTAGAACGACGGTAGCATAAATAAGATGATCCCTCATTAAAATATCAAGAATTGTGTTCCCCCTAACTGTGCACTGTTGCTAAGGTCCGTTGTTCCGAAGCACCACGTGATGATCGGGTGTGATAGGTTCTAACGTTCGCATACAACGGGTGTAAGCCAGATTTACACACGCAATACACTTAGGTTGAATTGACGAGCCTAGCATGTACAGACATGGCCTCGGAACACGGAAGACCGAAAGGTCGAACATCAGTCATATAGAAGATACGATCAACATGAAGATGTTCACCGATGATGACTAGTCCGTCTCACGTGATGATCGGACACGGCCTAGTTGACTCGGATCATGTATCACTTAGATGACTAAAGGAATGTCTATCTGAGTGGGAGTTCATTAAATAATTTGATTAGATGAACTTAATTATCATGAACATAGTCTAAAACTTTGCAATATGTCTTGTAGATCAAATGGCCCACGCTAATGTTGCCCTCAACTTCAACGCGTTCCTAGAGAAAACCAAGCTGAAAGACGATGGTAGTAACTACACGGACTGGGTCCGTAACCTGAGGATTATCCTCATAGCTGCCAAGAAAGCATATGTCCTTGATGCACCGCTAGGTGAAGCACCTGTTTTCCCAGCAACTCAAGACGTTATGAACGCCTGGCAGTCGCATAGTGATGATTACTCCCTGGTTCAGTGCGGCATGCTTTACAGCTTAGAACTGGGGCTCCAAAAGCGTTTTGAGCAGCACGGAGCATATGAGATGTTCCAAGAGCTGAAAATGGTTTTCCAAGCTCATGCCCGGGTCGAGAGATATGAAGTCTCCGACAAGTTCTACAGTTGTAAGATGGAGGAGAATAGTTCTGTCAGCGAGCACATACTCAAAATGTCTGGGTTGCACAACCGCTTATCTCAGCTAGGAGTTAATCTCCCGGATGATGCGGTCGTTGATAGAATCCTTCAGTCGCTCCCACCTAGCTACAAGAGCTTTGTGATGAACTTCAATATGCAGGGGATGGAAAAGACCATTCCTGAGGTATATTCAATGCTGAAATCAGCGGAGGTGGAGATCAAAAAGGAACATCAAGTGTTGATGGTGAATAAAACCACTAAGTTCAAGAAAGGCAAGGGTAAGAAGAACTTCAAGAAGGACGACAAGGGAGTTGCCGCGCCCGGTAAGCCAGTTGCCGGGAAGAAGCCAAAGCATGGACCCAAGCCTGAGACTGAGTGCTTTTATTGCAAGGGAAACGGTCACTGGAAGTGGAACTGCCCCAAGTACTTAGCGGATAAGAAGGCCGGCAATACCAAAGGTATATTTGATATACATGTTATTGATGTGTACCTAACCAGTGCTCGTAGTAGCTCCTGGGTATTTGATACCGGTGCGGTTGCTCATATTTGTAACTCAAAGCAGGAGCTGCGGAATAAGCGGAGACTGGCGAAGGACGAGGTGACGATGCGCGTCGGGAATGGTTCCAAGGTCGATGTGATCGCCGTCGGCACGCTACCTCTACATTTACCTACGGGATTAGTTTTAAACCTCAATAATTGTTATTTAGTACCAGCTTTGAGCATGAACATTGTATCTGGATCTCGTTTAATGTGAGATGGCTACTCATTTAAATCTGAGAATAATGGTTGTTCTATTTATATGAGAGACATGTTTTATGGTCATGCCCCGCTGGTCAATGGTTTATTCTTATTTAATCTCGAACGTGATGTTACACATATTCATAGTGTGAATGCCAAAAGATGTAAGTTGATAATGATAGTCCCACATACTTGTGGCACTGCCGCCTTGGTCACATTGGTGTCAAACGCATGAAGAAACTCCATGCAGATGGACTCTTGGAGTCTCTTGATTATGAATCATTTGACACGTGCGAACCATGCCTCATGGGCAAAATGACCAAGACTCCGTTCTTCGGAACAATGGAGCGAGCAACCAGCTTATTGGAAATCATACATACTGATGTGTGCGGTCCAATGAGCGTTGAGGCTCGCCGTGGTTAGCACTATGTTCTCACCCTCACGGATGACTTAAGTAGATATGAGTATGTCTACTTAATGAAACACAAGTCTGAGATCTTTGAAAAGTTCAAGGAATTTCAGAGTGAGGTTGAGAATCAACGTGACAGGAAAATCAAGTTCTTACGATCAGATCGTGGGGGAGAATATTTGAGTCATGAATTTGGCACGCACTTAAGGAAATTTAGAATTGTTTCACAACTCACGCCGCCTGGAACACCTCAGCGTAATGGTGTGTCCGAACGTCGAAATCGCACTCTATTGGATATGGTGCGATCCATGATGTCTCTTACCAACCTACCACTATCATTTTGGGGTTATGCTATAGAGACTGCCGCATTCACTTTAAATAGGGCTCCGTCAAAATCCGTTGAGACGACACCGTATGAATTATGGTTTGGGAAGAAACCTAAGCTGTCGTTTCTGAAAGTTTGGGGATACGTGTTGGGGAACGTAGCAATAATTCAAAATTTTCCTGCGTGTCACCAAGACCAATCTAGGAGATGCTAGCAACGAGAGAGAGGGAGTGCATCTTCATACCCTTGAAGATTGCTAAGCGGAAGCGTTACAAGAACACGGTTGATTGAGTCGTACTCGGGCGATTCAAATCGCGGAAGATCCGATCTAGCGCCGAACGGACGGCGCCTCCGCGTTCAACACACGTACAGCCCGGGGACGTCTCCTCCTTCTTGATCCAGCAAGGGGAGAGGAGAAGTTGAGGGAGAACTCCAGCAGCACGACGGCGTGGTGGCAATGGAGCTCGTGGTTCTCCGGCAGAGCTTCGCTATGCACTACGGAGGAGGAGGAGGAGGTGTATGAAGAGGGAGGGCTGCGCCAGGGAAGAGGTGCGGCTGCCCTCCCACCCCTCCACTATATATAGGGGCAAGGGGAGAGGGGGAGGCGCCCTAGGGTTTCCCCTAGGGGGCGGCGGCCAAGCAGATTGGATCTCCCTAGGGAAAATCCTAGGGAGACTTGCCCCCCAAGCCAAGCAGGTGGAGGCTTGCCTCCCAAACCAGGTGGAGGCGCCCCACCTCCCCAAGTAACGTGGGAAAGGGTGTGGGGGGCGCACCACCCCTTAGTGGGCTGGTTTGCCCCTTCCCCTTTGGCCCATGAGGCCCTCCAACACTTGCCGGGGCTCCCGAAACACCTTTCGGTCATGCTGGCCATAGCCTGGTACCCCCGGAACACTTTCGGACTCCAATACCCTTCGTCCAATATATCGATCTTCACCGCCGGACCATTCCGGAACTCCTCGTCACGTCCGGTATCTCATCCGGGACTCTGAACATCCTTTGGTAACCACATACTATTTCCCATAACAACTCTAGCGTCACCGAACCTTAAGTGTGTAGACCCTACGGGTTCGGGAACCATGCAGACATGACCGAGACACCTCTCTGGCCAATAACCAATAGCGGGATCTGGATACCCATATTGGCTCCCACATGTTCCACGATGATCTCATCGGATGAACCATGATGTTGGGGATTTAATCAAACACGTATACAATTCCCTTTGTCTATCAGTATGTTACTTGCCCGAGATTCGATCGTCGGTATCCCAATACCTCGTTCAATCTCGTTACCGGCAAGTCTCTTTACTCGTTCCGTAACGCATGATCCCATGACTAACTCCTTAGTCACATTGAGCTCATTATGATGATGCATTACCGAGTGGGCCCAGAGATACCTCTCCGTCATACGGAGTGACAAATCCCAGTCTCGATTCGTGCCAACCCAACAGACACTTTCGGAGATACCTGTAGTGCACCTTTATAGCCACCCAGTTACGTTGTGACGTTTAGTACACCCAAAGCATTCGTACGGTATCCGGGAGTTGCACAATCTCATGGTCTAAGGAAACGATACTTGACATTAGAAAAGCTCTTAGCAAACGAACTACACGATCTTGTGCTATGCTTAGGATTGGGTCTTGTCCATCACATGTGATCCCGTTATCAATGACATCCAATGTCCATGGTCAGGAAACCATAACCATCCATTGATCAACGAGCTAGTCAACTAGAGGCTTACTAGGGACATGTTGTGGTCTATGTATTCACACATGCATTACGGTTTCTAGTTAATACAATTATAGCATGAACAATAGACAATTATCATGAACAAGGAAATACTATAATAACCATTTTATTATTGCCTCTAGGGCATATTTCCAACATTCTCCCACTTGCACTGGAGTCAATAATCTAGTTCACATTACTATGTGATTGTAATGAATCCAACACCCATGGGGTTTGTTCATATCTCGCTTATGAGAGAGGTTACTAGTCAACGGGTCTGAACCTTTCAGATCCGTGTGTGCTTTACAAATCTCTATGTCATCTTGTAGATGCAGCTACCACGCGCTACTTGGAGCTATTCCAAATAACTGCTCTACTATACGAATCCGGTTTACTACTCAGAGTCATCCAGATTAGTGTCAAAGTTTGCATCGACGTAACCCTTTACGACGAACTCTTTTACCACCTCCATAATCGAGAAAATTCCTTAGTCCACTAGTTACTAAGGATAAGTTCGACCGCTGTCATGTGATCCATTCCTGGATCACTATTGTACCCCTTGACTAACTCATGGCAAGGCACACTTCAGGTGCGGTACACAGCATAGCATACTGTAGAGCCTACGTCTAAAGCATAGGGGACGACCTTCATCCTTTCTCTCTCTTCTGCCGTGGTCAGGTCTTGAGTCTTACTCAATACTCACACCTTGTAACACAGCCAAGAACTCCTTCTTTGCTGATCTATTTTGAACTCCTTCAAAATCTTGTCACGGTATGTATTCATTTTAAAGTACTATTAAGCATCTTTGATCTATCCTTATAGATCTTGATGCTCAATGTTCAAGTAGCTTAATCCAGGTTTTCCATTGAAAAACACTTTTCAAATAACCCTATATGCTTTCCAGAAATTCTACATCATTTCTGATCAACAATATGTCAACAACATATACTCATCAGAAATTCTATAGTGCTCCCACTCACTTCTTTGGAAATACAAGTTTCTCATAAACTTTGTAAAAACCCAAAATCTTTGATCATCTCATCAAAGCGTACATTCCAACTCCGAGATTCTTACTCCAATCCTTAGAAGGATTGCTGGAGCTTTGCATACTTGTTAGCATCTTTCAGGATTGACAAAACCTTCTGGTTGTATCACATACAACCTTTCCTCAAGAAAATCGTCGAGGAAACAATGTTTTGACATCCTATCTGCAAGATTTCATAAATAATGCAGTAACTGCTAATATAATTCCAACAGACTCTTAGCATCGCTATGAGTGAGAAGGTCTCATCGCAGTCAACTCCTTGAACTTGCCGGAAAACATCTTAACGACAAGTCGAGCTTTCTTAATGGTGACACTTACCATCATTATCTGTCTTCCTTTTAAAATCCATCTGCACCCAACAACCTTACGACCATCAAGTAGTTCTTCCAAAGTCTACACTTTGTTTTTATACATGGATCCTCTCTCGGATTTTATGGCCTCGAGCCATTCGTCGGAATCCGGGCCCACCATCGCTTCTCCATAGCTCGTAGGTTCATTGTTGTCTAGCAACATGACTTCCAAGACAGGATTACGTACCACTCTGAAGTAGTACGCATCTTGGTCGACCTACGAGGTTTGGTAGTGACTTGATCTGAAGTTTCATGATCACTCTCATAAGCTTCCACTTCAATTGGTGTAGGTGCCACAGGAACAACTTCCTGTGCCCTACTACACACTAGTTGAAGTGACGGTTCAATAACCTCATCAAGTCTCCACCATCCTCCCACTCAATTCTTTCGAGAGAAACTTTTCCTCGAGAAAGGACCCGTTTCTAGAAACAATCACTTTTGCTTCCAGATCTGAAATAGGAGGTATACCCAACTGTTTTGGGTATTCTATGAAGATGCATTTATCTGCTTTGGGTTCGAGCTTATCAGCCTGAAACTTTTTCACATAAGCGTCGCAGCCCCAAACTTTTAAGAAACGACAGCTTAGGTTTCTCTAAACCATAGTTCATACGGTGTCGTCTCAACGGAATTGCGTGGTGCCCTATTTAAAGTGAATGTGGTTGTCTCTAATGCCTAACCCATAAACGATAGTGGTAATTCGATAAGAGACATCATGGTATGCACCATATCCAATAGGGTGCAGTTATGATGTCCGGACACACCATCACACTATGGTGTTCCAGGCGGTATTAGTTGTGAAACAATTTCCACAATGTCTTAATTGTGTGCCAAACGCGTAACTCAGATATTCATCTCTATGATCATATCATAGACATTTTATCCTCTTGTCACGACGATCTTCAACTTCACTCTGAAATTACTTGAACCTTTCAATAATTCAGACTTGTGTTTCATCAAGTAAATATACTCAGCATCTACTCAAATCATCTATGAAGTAAAAACATAACGATATCCACTGCATGCCTCAGCACTCATTGGATTGCACACATCAAATGTATTACTTCCAACAAGTTGCTCTCTTGTTTCATCTCACCGAAAACGAGGCCTTTCAGTCATCTTGCCCATGTGGTATGATTTGCATGTCTCAAGTGATTCAAAATCAAGTGAGTCCAAACGATCCATCTGTATGGAGTTTCTTCATGCATATATACCAATAGACATGGTTCGCATGTCTCAATCTTTTAAAAAACGAGTGAGTCCAAAGATCCATCAACATGGAGCTTCTTCATGCGTTTTATACCAATATGACTCAAATGGCAGTGCCACAAGTATGTGGTACTATCATTACTATCTTATATCTTTTGGCTTGAACATGTGTATCACTACGATCGAGATTCAATGAACCATTCATTTTAGGTGCAAGACCATTGAAGGTATTATTCAAATAAATAGAGTAACCATTATTCTCCTTAAATGAATTACCGTATTGCGACAAACATAATCCAATCATGTCTATGCTCAACGCAAACACCAAATAACAATTATTTAGGTTTAACACCAACCTCGATGGTAGAGGGAGCATGCGACGCTTGATCACATCAACCTTGGAAACACTTCCAACACATATCGTCATCTCACCTTTAGCTAGCCTCCGTTTATTCCGCAGCTTTTATTTCGAGTTACTAACACTTAGCAACCGAACTGGTATCTAATACCCTGGTGCTACTATGAGTACTAGTAAAGTACACATTAATATAATGTATATCCAATATACTTCTGTCGACCTTGCCTGCCTTCTCATCTTACCAAGTATCTAGGGTAGTTCTGCTTCAGTGACCGTTCCCCTCATTACAGAAGCACTTAGTCTCGGGTTTGGGTTCAACCTTGGGTTTATTCGCTGGAGCAGCAACTGATTTGCCGTTTCATGAAGTATCCCTTCTTGCCCTTGCCCTTCTTGAAACTAGTGGTTTTACTAACCATCAACAATTGATGCTCCTACTTGATTTCTACTTTCGCGGTGTCAAACATCGCGAGTTGCTCAAGGATCATCATGTCTATCCCTGATATGTTATAGTTCATCACGAAGCTCTAATAGCTTGGTGGCAGTGACTATGGAGAACCATCACTATCTCATCTGGAAGATTAACTCCCACTCGATTCAAGCGATTGTAGTACTCAGACAATCTGAGCACATGCTCAACGATTGAGCTTTTCTCCGTTAGTTTGCAGGCTTAAGAAAGTTGTCAGAGGTCTCATACCTCTTGACATGGGCACTAGTCTGAAATCCCAATTTCAGTCTTTGGAACATCTCATATGTTCTGCGACGTTTCAAAACGTCTTTGGTGCCACAATTTTAAACCGTTAGCATTATGCACTGAACTATCACGTAGTCATCAAAACGTGTATGTCAGATGTTTCGCAACATCTACAGACGACGCTCGAGGTTCAGCACACCGAGCGGTGCATTAAGGACATAAGCCTTCTGTGCAGCAATGACGACAATCCTCAGTTTACGGACCCAGTCCGCATAATTGCTACTATCAACTTTCAACTAAATTTTCTCTAGGAACATATCTTAGTAGAACTAAAGCGTAAGCTATGACATAATTTGCAAAGACCTTTTGACTATGTTCATGATAATTAAGTTCATCTGATTATTTAATGAACTCCCACTCAGATAGACATCCCTCTAGTCATCTAAGTGATACATGATCCGAGTCGACTAGGCCGTGTCCGATCATCACGTGAGACGGACTAGTCATTATCGGTGAACATCTCCATGTTGATCGTATCTACTATACGACTCATGTTCGACCTTTCGGTCTCTTGTGTTCCGAGGCCATGTCTATACATGCTAGGCTCGTCAAGTCAACCTAAGTGTTTTGCATGTGTAAATCTGGCTTACACCCGTTGTATGCGAACGTTAGAATCTATCACACCCGATCATCACGTGGTGCTTCGAAACAACGAACCTTCGCAACGGTGCACAGTTAGGGGGAACACATCTCTTGAAATTTTAGTGAGGGATCATCTTATTTATGCTACCGTTCGTTCTAAGAAAATAAGATGTAAACATGACAAACATCACATGCAAATCATAAAGTGACATGATATGGCCAATATAATCTTGTGCCTTTTGATCTCCATCTTCGAGGCGCGGCATGATCACCTTCGTCACCGGCATGACACCATGATCTCCATCATCATGATCTCCATCATCGTGTCTTCATGAAGTTGTCTCGCCAACTATTACTTCTACTACTATGGCTAACGGTTAGCAATAAAGTAAAGTAATTACATGGCGTTTTTCATTGACACGCAGGTCATACAATAAATTAAGACAACTCCTATGGCTCCTGCCGGTTGTCATACTCATCAACATGCAAGTCGTGATTCCTATTACAAGAACATGATCAATCTCATACATCACATATATATAATTCATCATATCCTTTTGGCCATATCACATCACATAGCATACCCTGCAAAAACAAGTTAGACGTCCTCTAATTGTTGTTGCATGTTTTACGTGGCTGCTATGGGTTTCTAGCAAGAACGTTTCTTACCTACGCAAAAGCCACAACGGTGATATGTCAATTGCTATTTACCCTTCATAAGGACCCTCTTCATCGAATCCGATCCGACTAAAGTGGGAGAGACAGACACCCGCTAGCCACCTTATGCATCAAGTGCATGTCAGTCGGTGGAACCTGTCTCACGTAAGAGTACGTGTAAGGTAGGTCCGGGCCGCTTCATCCCACAATGCCGCCGAATCAAGATAAGACTAGTAACGACAAGCAAATTGAACAAATCATCGCCCACAACTACTTTGTGTTCTACTCGTGCATAGAATCTACGCATAGACCTAGCTCATGATGCCACTGTTGGGGAATGTAGCAATAATTCAAAATTTTCCTACGTGTCACCAAGACCAATCTAGGAGATGCTAACAACGAGAGAGAGGGAGTGCATCTTCATACCCTTGAAGATCGCTAAGCGGAAGCGTTACAAGAACACGGTTGATGGAGTCGTACTCGCGGCGATTCAAATCGCGGAAGATCCGATCTAGCGCCGAACGGACGGCGCCTCCGCGTTCAACACACGTACAGCCCGGGGACGTCTCCTCCTTCTTGATCCAGCAAGGGGAGAGGAGAAGTTGAGGGAGAACTCCAGCAGCACGACGGCGTGGTGGCAATGGAGCTCGTGGTTCTCCGGCAGAGCTTCGCTAAGCACTACGGAGGAGGAGGAGGTGTATGAAGAGGGAGGGCTGCGCCAGGGAAGAGGTGCGGCTGCCCTCCCACCCCTCCACTATATATAGGGGCAAGGGGAGAGGGGGAGGCGCCCTAGGGTTTCCCCTAGGGGGCGGCGGCCAAGCAGATTGGATCTCCCTAGGGAAAATCCTAGGGAGACTCGCCCCCCAAGCCAAGCAGGTGGAGGCTTGCCTCCCAAGCCAGGTGGAGGCGCCCCACCTCCCCAAGTAACGTGGGAAAGGGTGTGGGGGGCGCACCTGTTGGAAATATGCCCTAGAGGCAATAATAAATAGGTTATTATTATATTTCCTTGTTCATGATAATCGTTTATTATCCATGCTAGAATTGTATTGATAGGAAACTCAGATACATGTGTGGATACATAGTCAACACCATGTCCCTAGTAAGCCTCTAGTTGACTAGCTCGTTGATCAATAGATGGTTACGGTTTCCTGACCATGGACATTGGATGTCGTTGATAACGGGGTCACATCATTAGGAGAATGATGTGATGGACAAGACCCAATCCTAAGCCTAGCACAAGATCGTGTAGTTCGTTTGCTCGGAGCTTTTCTAATGTCAAGTATCATTTCCTTAGACCATGAGATTGTGCAACTCCCAGATACCGTAGGAATGCTTTGGGTGTACCAAACGTCACAACGTAACTGGGTGGCTATAAAGGTGCACTACAGGTATCTCCGAAAGTGTCTGTTGGGTTGGCACGAATCGAGACTGGGATTTGTCACTCCGTGTAAACGGAGAGGTATCTCTGGGCCCACTCGATAGGACATCATCATAATGTGCACAATGTGACCAAGGAGTTGATCACGGGATGATGTGAGTTACGGAACGAGTAAAGAGACTTGCCGGTAACGAGATTGAACAAGGTATCGGGATACCGACGATCGAATCTCGGGCAAGTAACATACAGATAGACAAAGGGAATTGAATACGGGATTGATTGAATCCCCGACATCGTGGTTCATCCGATGAGATCATCGTGGAACATGTGGGAGCCAACATGGGTATCCAGATCCCGTTGTTGGTTATTGACCGGAGAACGTCTCGGTCATGTCTGCATGGTTCCCGAACCCGTAGGGTCTACACACTTAAGGTTCGATGACGCTAGGGTTATAGGGAAAGTATGTACGTGGTTACCGAATGTTGTTCGGAGTCCCGGATGAGATCCCGGACGTCACGAGGAGTTCCGGAATGGTCCGGAGGTAAAGATTTATATATGGGAAGTCCTGTTTTGGTCACCGGAAAAGTTTCGGGTGCTATCGGTAATGTACCGGGACCACCGGGTGGGGCCACGGGCCCCAGAGGGCTGCGTGGGCCAAGTGTGGGAGGGGACCAGCCCCAGGTGGGCTGGTGCGCCCCCCCACAAGAGGCCCAGGGCGCAGGAAAGGGGGGGAAGGGGGAAACCCTAGGCACAGATGGGCCTAAGGCCCATCTAGTGGGGGCGCCCCCCTTCTCTCCCCCCTTGGCCGCCCCCCAAGCCCCATCTAGGGCTGGACGCACCCCTTGGGGGGGAACCCTAGATGGGGGCGCAGCCCTCCCCCTCCCCTATATATATTGGGGTTTTGGGGCTGCCATACACATGAGAACGTCTCTCTTTCGGCGCAGCCCTACCCCTCTCCCTCCTCCTCCTCTCCCGCGGTGCTTGGCGAAGCCCTGCGGGATTGCCACGCTCCTCCATCACCACCACGCCGTCGTGCTGCTGCTGGATGGAGTCTTCCCCAACCTCTCCCTCTCTCCTTGCTGGATCAAGGCGTGGGAGACGTCACCGGGCTGCACGTGTGTTGAACGCGGAGGCACCGTTCTTCGGTGCTTAGATCGGAATCAACCGCGATCTGAATCGCTACGAGTACGACTCCTTCATCCGCGTTCTTGCAACGCTTCCGCATCGCGATCTACAATGGTATGTAGATGCACTCCCCTTCCCCTCGTTGCTAGATTACTCCATAGATTGATCTTGGTGATGCGTAGAAAATTTTGAATTTCTGCTACGTTCCCTAACAGTGGCATCATGAGCTAGGTCTATGCGTAGTTTCTATGCACGAGTAGAACACAAAGTAGTTGTGGGCGTCGATGTTGCCAATTCTTCTTGCCGCTACTAGTCTTATCTTGTTTCGGCAGTATTGTGGGATGAAGCGGCCCGGACCGACCTTACACGTACGCTTACGTGAGACAGGTTCCACCGACTGACATGCACTAGTTGCATAAGGTGGCTAGCGGGTGTCTGTCTCTCCCACTTTAGTCGGAACGGATTCGATGAAAAGGGTCCTTATGAAGGGTAAATAGAAATTGGCATATCACGTTGTGGTTTTACGTAGGTAAGAAACGTTCTTGCTAGAAACCTATACAAGCCACGTAAAAACTTGCAACAACAATTAGAGGACGTCTAACTTGTTTTTGCAGCATATGCTATGTGATGTGATATGGCCAAAAGGATGTGATGAATGATATTTGTGATGTATGAGATTGATCATGTTCTTGTAATAGGAATCACGACTTGCATGTCGATGAGTATGACAACCGGCAGGAGCCATAGGAGTTGTCTTAATTTATTGTATGACCTGCGTGTCAATGAAAACGCCATGTAATTACTTTACTTTATTGCTAACCGTTAGCCATAGTAGTAGAAGTAATAGTTAGCGAGACAACTTCATGAAGACACGATGATGGAGATCATGATGATGGAGATTATGGTGTCATGCCGGTGACGAAGGTGATCATGCCGCGCCTCGAAGATGGAGATCAAAAGGCGCAAGATGATATTGGCCATATCACGTCACTTTATGATTTGCATGTGATGTTTATCATGTTTACATCTTATTTGCTTAGAACGACGGTAGCATAAATAAGATGATCCCTCACTAAAATTTCAAGAGACGTGTTCCCCCTAACTGTGCACCATTGCGAAGGTTCGTTGTTTCGAAGCACCACGTGATGATCGGGTGTGATAGATTCTAACGTTCGAATACAACGGGTGTTGACGAGCCTAGCATGTACATACATGGCCTCGGAACACATGCGAAACACTTAGGTTGAATTGACGAGCCTAGCATGTACAGACATGGCCTCGGAACACAAGAGATCGAAAGGTCGAACACGAGTCGTATAGTAGATGCGATCAACATGGAGATGTTCACTGATGATGACTAGTCCGTCTCACGTGATGATCGGACACGGCCTAGTTTGACTCGGATCATGTATCACTTAGATGACTAGAGGGATGTCTATCTTAGTGGGAGTTCTATAATCAGATGAACTTCATTATCATGAACATAGTCAAAAGGTCTTTGCAAATTATGTCATAGCTTGCGCTTTAGTTCTACTGTTTAAGATATGTTCCTAGAGAAAATTTAGTTGAAAGTTGGTAGTAGCAATTATGCGGACTGGGTCCGTAAACTGAGGATTGTCCTCATTGCTGCACAGAAGGCTTATGTCCTTAATGCACCGCTCGGTGTGCTGAACCTCAGCGTCGTCTGTAGATGTTGCGAAACATCTGACATACACGTTTTGATGACTACGTGATAGTTCTAATGGTTTAGAATTGTGGCACCAAAGACGTTTGTGAAACGTCGCAGAACATATGAGATGTTCCGAAGACTGAAATTGGGATTTCAGACTAGTGCCCACGTCAAGAGGTATGAGACCTCTGACAAGTTTCTTAAGCCTGCAAACTAAGGGAGAAAAGCTCAATCGTTGAGCATGTGCTCAGATTGTCTGAGTACCACAATCGCTTGAATCGAGTGGGAGTTAACCTCCCAGATGAGATAGTGATAGTTCTCCATAGTCACTGCCACCAAGCTAGTAGAGCTTCGTGATGAACTATAACATATCAGGGATAGTTATGATGATCCTTGAGCTATTCGCGATGTTTGACACCGCGAGAGTAGAAATCAAGAAGGAGCATCAATTGTTGATGGTTAGTAAAACCACTAGTTTAAGAAGGGCAAGGGCAAAAGGGATACTTCATGAAACAACAAGTCGTTTGCTGCTCCACTGAAGAATCCCAAGGTTGAACCCAAACCCGAGGCTAAGTGCTTCTGTAATGAGGGGAACGGTCACTGAAGCAGTACTACCCTAAATACTTGGTAGATGAGAAGCCGGGCAAGGTCGACAGAAGTATATTGGATATACGTTATATGAATGTGTACTTTACTAGTACTCCTAGCAGCACCAGGGTATTAGATACCGGTTCGGTTGCTAAGTGTTAGTAACTCGAAATAAAAGCTGCGGAATAAACGGAGACTAGCTAAAGGTGAGATGACAATATGTGTTGGAAGTGTTTCCAAGGTTGATGTGATCAAGCATCGCATGCTCCCTCTACCATCGAGATTTGGTGTTTGCGTTAAGCATGATTGGATTATGTTTATCGCAATACGGTTATTCATTTAAGGAGAATAATGGTTACTCTATTTATTTGAATAATACCTTCAATGGTCTTGCACCTAAAATGAATCGCGATCGTAGTGATACACATGTTCATGCCAAAAGATATAAGATAGTAATGATAGTACCACATACTTGTGGCACTGCCACTTAAGTCATATTGGTATAGAACGCATGAAGAAGCTCCATGTAGATGGATCTTTGGACTCACTCGTTTTTGAAAGGATTGAGACATGCGAACCATGTCTATTGGTATACATGCGTGAAGAAACTCCATGCAGATGGATCGTTTGGACTCACTTGATTTCGAATCACTTGAGACATGCAAATCATACCACATGGGTAAGATGACTGAAAGGCCTCGTTTTCAGTAAGATGGAACAAGAGAGCAACTTATTGGAAGTAATACATTTTGATGTATGCAGTCCAATGAGTGCTGAGGCATGCAGTGGATATCGTTATGTTCTTACTTCACAGATGATTTGAGTAGATGCTGAGTGTATTTACTTGATGAAACACAAGTCTGAATTATTGAAAGGTTCAAGTAATCTCAGAGTGAAGTTGAAGATCGTCGTGACAAGAGGATAAAATGTCTGTGATATGATCATAGAGATGAGTATCTGAGTTACGAGTTTGGCACACAATTAAGACATTGTGGAAAGTGTTTCACAATTAATACCGCCTGGAACACCATAGTGTGATGGTGTGTCCGGACATCATAACTGCACCCTATTGGATATGGTGCATACCATGATGTTTCTTATCGAATTACCACTATCGTTTATGGGTTAGGCATTAGAGATAACCGCATTCACTTTAAAAGGGGAACCACGCAATTCCGTTGAGACAACACCGTTTAGAGAAACCTAAGTTGTCGTTTCTTAAAAGTTTGGGGCTGCGATGCTTATGTGAAAAAGTTTCAGGCTGATAAGCTCGAACCCAAAGCGGATAAATGCATCTTCATAGAAAACCCAAAACAGTTGGGTATACCTCCTATTTCAGATCTGGAAGCAAAAGTAATTGTTTCTAGAAACGAGTCCTTTCTCGAGGAAAAGTTTCTCTCGAAAGAATTGAGTGGGAGGATGGTGGAGACTTGATAAGGTTATTGAACCGTCACTTCAACTAGTGTGTAGCAGGGCACAGGAAGTTGTTCCTGTGGCACCTACACCAATTGAAGTGGAAGCTTATGATAGTGATCATGAAACTTCGGATCAAGTCACTACCAAACCTCGTAGGACGACGAGGATGCGTGCTACTTCAGAGTGGTACGTGATCCTATCTGAGATATCATGTTGTTGGACAATACTGAATCTACGAGCTATGGAGAAGCGATGGTGGGCCCATATTCCGACAAATGGTTAGAAGCCATGAAATCCGAGATAAATGGATCTTTGAGAAGAAGACGGACATGGACGGTAATGTTACCGTCTGTGAAGCTCGACTTGTGGCTAAGAGTATTTCCACAAGTTCAAGGAGTTGACTACGATGAGATTTTTCTCATCCGTAGCGATGCTTAAGTCCGTCGGAATCATGTTAGCATTAGCTGCATTTATGAAATCTGGCAGATGGATGTCAAAACAAGTTTCCTTACCAGTTTTCGTAAGGAAAGGTTGTATGTGATACAATCAGAAAGGTTTTGTCGATCCTAAGGATGCTAAAAGGTATGCTAGCTCCAGCAATCCTTCCATGGACTAGAGCAAGCATCTCGGAGTCAGAATATAAGCTTTGATGGAGCGATCAAAGTTTTTGGGTTTATACAAAGTTTGTTAGAAACTTGTATTTACAATAAAGTGAGTGGGAGCGCTACAACATTTCTGATAAGTATATGTGAATGACATATTGTTGATCCGAAATGATGTAAAATTTCTGGAAAGCATAAAGGGTTGTTTGAAAGGAGTTTTTCAAAGGAAGACCTGGATAAAGCTGCTTTCATATTGGGCATCAAGATCTATAGAGATAGATCAAGACGCCTGATGATACTTTTAAAGAACGCACACCTTGACATGATTTTGAAAGAGTTGAAAATAGATCAGCAAAGAAGGAGTTCTTGGCTGTGTTACAAGGTGTGAGTATTGAGTAAGACTCAAGACCTGACCACGGCAGAAGATAGAGAAAGGACGAAGGTCGTCCCCTATGCTTTAGACGTAGGCTCTATAGTATGCTATGCTGTGTACCGCACATGTAGTGTGCCTTGCCATGAGTTGGTCAAGAGGGTACAATAGTGATCCGGGAAAGGATCTCATGACAGCGGTCGAACTTATCCTTAGTACCTAGTGGACTAAGGAATTTTCTCGATTATGGAGGAGAAAGGGAGTTCGTCGTAAAGGGTTACGTCGATGCGAACTTTGACACTAATCCGGATGACTCTGAGTAGTAAACCGGATTCGTATAGTAGAGCAATTATTTGAAATGGCTCCAAATAGCGCGTGGTAGCATCCACAAGATGACATAGATATTCGTAAAGCACACACGGATCTGAAAGGTTCAGACCCGTTGACTAATAACCTCTCTCACAAGCATAACATGATCAAACCAAAACTCATTGAGTGTTAATCACATGGTGATGTGAACTAGATTGTTGACTCTAGTAAACTCTTGGGTGTTGGTCACATGGTGATGTGACCTATGAGTGTTAATCACATGGTGATGTGGACTAGATTATTGACTCTAGTGCAAGTGGGAGACTGTTGGAAATATGCCCTAGAGGCAATAATAAATAGGTTATTATTATATTTCCTTGTTCATGATAATCGTTTATTATCCATGCTAGAATTGTATTGATAGGAAACTCAGATACATGTGTGGATACATAGACAACACCATGTCCCTAGTAAGCCTCTAGTTGACTAGCTCGTTGATCAATAGATGGTTACGATTTCCTGACCATGGACATTGGATGTCGTTGGTAACGGGATCACATCATTAGGAGAATGATGTGATGGACAAGACCCAATCCTAAGCCTAGCACAAGATCGTGTAGTTCGTTTGCTCAGAGCTTTTCTAATGTCAAGTATCATTTCCTTAGACCATGAGATTGTGCAACTCCCGGATACCATAGGAATGCTTTGGGTGTACCAAACGTCACAACGTAACTGGGTGGCTATAAAGGTGCACTACAGGTATCTCCGAAAGTGTCTGTTGGGTTGGCACGAATCGAGACTGGGATTTGTCACTCCGTGTAAACGGAGAGGTATCTCTGGGCCCACTCGGTAGGACATCATCATAATGTGCACAATGTGACCAAGGAGTTGATCACGGGATGATGTGAGTTACGGAACGAGTAAAGAGACTTGCCGGTAACGAGATTGAACAAGGTATCGGGATACCGACGATCGAATCTCGGGCAAGTAACATACCGATAGACAAAGGGAATTGAATACGGGATTGATTGAATCCCCGACATCGTGGTTCATCCGATGAGATCATCGTGGAACATGTGGGAGCCAACATGGGTATCCAGATCCCCCTGTTGGTTATTGACCGGAGAACGTCTCGGTCATGTCTGCATGGTTCCCGAACCCGTAGGGTCTACACACTTAAGGTTCGATGACGCTAGGGTTATAGGGAAAGTATGTACGTGGTTACCGAATGTTGTTCGGAGTCCCGGATGAGATCCCGGACGTCACGAGGAGTTCCGGAATGGTCCGGAGGTAAAGATTTATATATGGGAAGTCCTGTTTTGGTCACCGGAAAAGTTTCGGGTGCTATCGGTAATGTACCGGGACCACCAGGAGGGTCCCGGGGGTCCACCGGGTGGGGCCACGGGCCCCAGAGGGCTGCGTGGGCCAAATGTGGGAGGGGACCAGCCCCAGGTGGGCTGGTGCGCCCCCCCACAAGAGGCCCAGGGCGCAGGAAAGGGGGGAAGGGGGAAACCCTAGGCACAGATGGGCCTAAGGCCCATCTAGTGGGGCGCCCCCCTTCTCTCCCCCCTTGGCCGCCCCCCAAGCCCCATCTAGGGCTGGCCGCACCCCTTGGGGGGGAACCCTAGATGGGGGCACAGCCCTCCCCCTCCCCTATATATATTGGGGTTTTGGGGCTGCCATACACATGAGAACGTCTCTCTTTCGGCGCACCCCTACCCCTCTCCCTCCTCCTCCTCTCCCGCGGTGCTTGGCGAAGCCCTGCGGGATTGCCACGCTCCTCCATCACCACCACGCCGTCGTGCTGCTGCTGGATGGAGTCTTCCCCAACCTCTCCCTCTCTCCTTGTTGGATCAAGGCGTGGGAGACGTCACCGGGCTGCACGTGTGTTGAACGCGGAGGCACCGTTCTTTGGTGCTTAGATCGGAATCAACCGCGATCTGAATCGCTACGAGTACGACTCCTTCATCCGTGTTCTTGCAACGCTTCCGCATCGCGATCTACAATGGTATGTAGATGCACTCCCCTTCCCCTCGTTGCTAGATTACTCCATAGATTGATCTTGGTGATGCGTAGAAAATTTTGAATTTCTGCTACGTTCCCCAACAGCACCACCCCTTAGTGGGCTGGTTTGCCCCTTCCCCTTTGGCCCATGAGGCCCTCCAACACTTGCCGGGGCTCCCGAAACACCTTTCGGTCATGCTGGCCATAGCCTGGTACCCCCGGAACACTTCCGGACTCCAATACCCTTCGTCCAATATATCGATCTTCACCGCCGGACCATTCCGGAACTCCTCGTCACGTTCGGGATCTCATCCGGGACTCCCGAACAACCTTCGGTAACCACATACTATTTCCCATAACAACTCTAGTGTCACCGAACCTTAAGTGTGTAGACCCTGCGGGTTCGGGAACCATGCAGACATGACCGAGGCACCTCTCCGGCCAATAACCAATAGCGGGATCTGGATACCCATATTGGCTCCCACATGTTCCACGATGATCTCATCGAATGAACCACAATGTCGGGGATTCAATCAATCCCGTATACAATTCCCTTTGTCTATCGGTATGTTACTTGCCCGAGATTCGATCGTCGGTATCCCAATACCTCGTTCAATCTCGTTACCGGCAATTCTCTTTACTCGTTCCGTAACGCATGATCCCGTGACTAACTCCTTAGTCACACTGAGCTCATTATGATGATGCATTACTGAGTGGGCCCAGAGATACCTCTCCGTCATACGGAGTGACAAATCCCAGTCTCGATTCGTGCCAACCCAACAGACACTTTCGGAGATACTTGTAGTGCACCTTTATAGCCACCCAGTTACGTTGTGACGTTTGGTACACCCAAAGCATTCCTACGATATCCGGGAGTTGCACAATCTCATGGTCTAAGGAAACGATACTTGACATTAGAAAAGCTCTTAGCAAACGAACTACACGATCTTGTGCTATGCTTAGGATTGGGTCTTGTCCATCACATCATTCTCCTAATGATGTGATCCCGTTATCAATGACATCCAATGTCCATGGTTAGGAAACCATGACCATCCATTGATCAACGAGCTAGTCAACTAGAGGCTTACTAGGGACATGTTGAGGTCTATGTATTCACACATGTATTACGGTTTCCGGTTAATACAATTATAGCATGAACAATAGACAATTATCATGAACAAGGAAATACAATAATAACCATTTTATTATTGCCTCCAGGGCATATTTCCAACAATGCGATGCTTATGTCAAGAAACTTCAACCTGAAAAGCTCGAACCCAAGTCAGAAAAATGCGTCTTCATAGGATACCCTAAGGAAACTATTGGGTATACCTTCTACCTCAGATCCTAAGGCAAGATCTTTGTTGCCAAGAATGGATCCTTTCTAGAGAAAGAGGTTCTCTCGAAAGAAGTAAGTGGGAGGAGAGTATAACTTGATGAAGTATTGCCTCTTGAACCGGAGAGTAGCGCAGCTCAAGAAAATGTTTCTGTGGTGCCTGCACCGACTAGAGAGGAAGTTAATGATGATGATCATGAAACTTTAGATCAAGTTGCTACTGAACTTCGTAGGTCCACAAGGACACGTTCTGCACCAGAGTGGTACGGCAACCCTGTTCTAGAAATCATGTTGTTAGACAATGGTGAACCTTCGAACTATGAAGAAGCGATGGCGGGCCCAGATTCCGATAAATGGCTTGAAGCCATGAAATCCGAGATAGGATCCATGTATGAAAACAAAGTATGGACTTTGATGGACTTGCCCGATGATCGACGAGCCATAGAAAATAAATGGATCTTTAAGAAGACGGACGCGGATGGCAATGTGACCATCTATAAAGCTCGGCTTGTCGCTAAGGGTTATCGACAAGTTCAAGGGGTTGACTACGATGAGACCTTCTCACCCGTAGCGAAGCTGAAGTCTGTCTGAATCATGTTAGCAATTGCCGCATTATATGATTACGAGATATGGCAAATGGACGTCAAAATGGCATTCCTTAATGGTTTCCTTAAGGAAGAATTGTATATGATGCAGCCGGAAGGTTTTGTCGATCCTAAGAATGCTGACAAGGTATGCAAGCTCCAACGTCTGATCTATGGGCTGGTGCAAGCATCTCGGAGTTGGAACATTCGTTTTGATGAGATGATCAAAGCGTTTGGGTTTACGCAGATTTATGGAGAAGCCTGTGTTTACAAGAAAGTGAGTGGGAGCTCTGTAGCATTTCTCATATTGTATGTGGACGACATACTATTGATGGGAAATAATATAGAACTCTTGGAAAGCATAAAGGCCTACTTGAATAAGTGTTTTTCAATGAAGGACCTTGGAGAAGCTGCTTATATATTAGGCATCAAGATCTATAGAGATAGATCGAGACGCCTCATTGGTCTTTCACAAAGCACATACCTTGACAAGATATTGAAGAAGTTCAATATGGATCAGTCAAAGAAGGGGTTCTTGCCTGTATTGCAAGGTGTGAGATTGAGCGCGGCTCAATGCCCGACCGCAGCAGAAGATAGAGAAAAGATGAGTGTCATCCCCTATGCCTCGGCCATAGGGTCTATTATGTATGCCATGCTGTGTACCAGACCTGATGTAAACCTTGTCGTAAGTTTGGTAGGAAGGTACCAAAGTAATCCCGGCATGGAACACTGGACAGCGGTCAAGAATATCCTGAAGTACCTGAAAAGGACTAAGGATATGTTTCTCGTTTATGGAGGTGACGAGAGCTCGTCGTAAAGTGTTACGTTGATGCTAGCTTCGACACAGATCTGGATGACTCCAAGTCACAAACCGGATACGTGTATATTTTGAATGGTGGGGCAGTCAGCTGGTGCAGTTGCAAGCAAAGCGTCGTGGCGGGATCTACATGTGAAGCGGAGTACATGGCAGCCTCGGAGGCAGCACATGAAGCAATCTGGATGAAGGAGTTCATTACCGACCTAGGAGTTATTCCCAATGCGTCGGGCCTGATGACTCTCTTCTGTGACAACACTAGAGCTATTGCCCTTGCCAAGGAGCCCAGGTTTCACAAGAAGACTAGGCATATCAAGTATCGCTTCAACTCCATTCGTGAAAATGTTCAAGATGGAGACATAGAGATTTGTAAAGTGCATACGGACCTGAATGTCGCAGATCCGTTGACTAAACCTCTTCCACGTGCAAAGCATGATCAACACCAGAACTCTATGGGTGTACGATTCATCACAATGTAACTAGGTTATTGTCTCTAGTGCAAGTGGGAGACTGTTGGAAATATGCCCTAGAGGCAATAATAAAATGGTTATTATTATATTTCCTTGTTCATGATAATTGTCTATTGTTCATGCTATAGCTGTGTTATCCGGAAATCGTAATACATGTGTGAATACATAGACCACAACATGTCCCTAGTGAGCCTCTAGTTGACTAGCTCGTTGATCAATAGATGGTTACGGTTTCCTAACCATGGACATAGGATGTCATTGATAACGGGATCACATCATTAGGATAATGATGTGATGGACAAGACCCAATCCTAAGCATAGCACAAGATCGTGTAGTTCGTCTGCTAAAGCTTTTCTAATGTCAAGTATCTTTTCCTTAGACCATGAGATTGTGCAACTCCCGGATACCGTAAGGGTACTTTGGGTGTGCCAAACGTCACAACGTAACTGGGTGGCTATAAAGGTACACTACGGGTATCCCCGAAAGTATCTATTGGGTTGGCACGAATCGAGACTGGGATTTGTCACTCCGTATGACGGAGAGGTATCTCTGGCCCACTCGGTAAGACATCATCGTAATGAGCTCAATGTGACTAAGGGGTTGGTCGCGGGATGATGTGTTACGGAACGAGTAAAGAGACTTGCCGTAACGAGATTGAACAAGGTATCGGTATACCGACGATCGAATCTCGGGCAAGTGCTATATCGGTAGACAAAGGGAATCGTATACGGGATTGATTGAATCCTTGACATCGTGGTTCATCCGATGAGATCATCGTGGAACATGTGGGAGCCAACATGGGTATCCAGATCCCGCTGTTGGTTATTGGCCGGAGAGATGTCTCGGTCATGTCTGCATAGTTCCCGAACCCGTAGGGTCTACACACTTAAGGTTCGATGACGCTAGGGTTATAGGGAATAGATGTACGTGGTTACCGAATGTTGTTTGGAGTCCCGGATGAGATCCCGGGCGTCAGGAGGAGTTCCGGAATGGTCCGGAGGTGAAGATTTATATATGGGAAGTCCAGTTTCAGTCACCGGAAAGGTTTCGGGGTTTATCGGTATTGTACCGGGACCACCGAAGGGGTTCCGGGGGTCCACCGGGAGGGTCCAGTTGCCCCGAAGGACCTAATGGGCTGTAGTTGGGTGGGAACCAACCCCTTAGTGGGCTGGTGCGCCCCCCAAGGGCCCAAGGCGCCTAGGGTTGGAAACCCTAGGGGCCCGCTGCCCCCCCGGGGGGCGGGCGCCCCCCTAGTTGGAAACCCTAAGGGGGCCGCTGCCCCCCCCCGAGGGGCCGCCGCCCCCCCTCTAGATGGATCTAGGGGGCCGGCCCCCTCCCCTTCCCCTATATATAGTGGGGGTTTTGGGGCTGCCAGAGACACGAGTCTCCCTCTCTCTTGGCGCAGCCCTATCCCTCTCCCTCCTCGTCTCTCGCAGTGCTTGGCGAAGCCCCGCTGGAGTGCCACGCTCCTCCACCACTACCACGCCGTCGTGCTGCTGTTGGACGGAGTCTTCCCCAACCTCTCCCTCTCTCCTTGCTGGATCAAGGCGCGGGAGACGTCACCGGGCTGCACGTGTGTTGAACGCGGAGGCACCGTTGTTCGGTGCTTAGATCGGATTCGGCCGCGATCTGAATCGCTTCGTGTACGACTCCACCGACCGCGTTCTTGCAACGCTTCCGCATCGCAATCTTCAAAGGTATGAAGATGCACTCCGCTCTCGTTGCTAGTAAGCTCCATAGATTGATCTTGGTGATGCGTATAAATTTTTTAATTTCTGCAACGATCCCCAACAATTGCATACATGTAGGGGGAGCCTATGCATGTTACATGTCTTTCCAAAGTTTTACTTGTTTATATGCATATCTATAATCTAAAGTTTTGATGTATGTTGTCATCAATTACCAAAAAAGGGGGAGAGTAAAAGCACAAGTGCTCCCTGGGTGATTTTGGTAATTAATGACAACATGTCTCTTGTTGGACTAATACTTCTATCTAGTGTATTTTAGACAAGTTCAACAATGGTGTGGCCAGGACAAGAGGATGTGGAACCCCTTCAAAATGCTAAGGACACATATTGGCAAAAGCTCAAGACTCTTCATTTATATTTTAGTGATCCAAGATCACATTGAGTCCATAGGAAAGCCAATACTATTAAAAGGGGATGAGGTGTTGCTTAATGGTCTACTTGCTCAAAGTGCTTAGTGATATTGCTCCAAAGCCCTCAACCACTTTCTCATTTCCAAATATGTCCAAAACTCAAAGTCAAACTCGGCCCCACCGATTTGATCTATCCGGCGCCACCGAGTTCACTTGACATAGCCACTGCCAGAAACCCTAACTCCTCGATCACACCGATACGGATCTCGGTCTCACCGAGATGGGCCTGCAAACTCTCGGTTGCCCGTTGTAATTATTTCATTCTCATCGAAATGTGCAATCGGTCCCACCGAGTTTGCTTGACCAACTCTCTATTTGCTATGTGCTGAAATCGGTCTCACCGAGTTCAAGCAATCGGCTTCACCGAGATGAGGTTTTGCCCTAACCCTAGCACATCGGTCCCACCGAGTTGTTCCAGTCAGTCCCACCGAGATTCCTAACGTTCACATTTTGAACTAAATCAGTCTCACCGAGTTCTTCTATTCGGTCTGACCCAGTTGGGTCAAATGTGTGTAATGGTTGGATTTTGTGTGGAGGCTATATATACCCCTCCACCCCCTTCTCCATCTGAGTGAGAGGCATCAGAACGTGCCTACACTTCCAGCCTACATTTTGTGAGAGAGAACCACCTACTCATGTGTTGATATCAAGACATTCCAATCCAACCACAAGAATCTTGATTTCTCGCCTTACCCAAGTTGCTTTCCACTCACCATATCCAAATCTGTGAGAGAGAGTTGAGTGTTGGGGAGACTATCATTGAAGCACAAGAGCAAGGAGTTCATCATCAACACACCATCTATTACCTTTTGGAGAGTGGTGTCTCTTGGTGTCGCTTGGGAGCCTCCGACAAGATTGTGGAGTTGAACCAAGAAGTTTGTAAGGGCAAGGAGATCGCCTACTTCGTGAAGATCTACCCGAGTGAGGCAAGTCCTTCGTGGGCGATGGCCATGGTGGGATAGACAAGGTTGCTTCTTCGTGGACCCTTCGTGGGTGGAGCTCTCCGTGGACTCGCGCAACCGTTACCCTTCGTGGGTTGAAGTCTCCATCAACATGGATGTACGATAGCACCACCTATCGGAACCACACCAAAAATCTCTGTGTCTTCATTGCGTTTGCACACTCCAATCCCATCCCTTTACTTTCTTGCAATTAGTATGCTTTACTCTTTCCGCTGCTCATACTCTTGTCATGCTTAATTGAAATGTATTGTGAATGCTTAAACTTATGCTAAAGCTCCACCTCAATTTGAAGAACTTAAAAATTGCCACTTTTACTTGTTGAGGGTCTAATCACCCCCCTCTAGACCCATCTTCTCAATCCTTTCAGTTCCCACATATTCCACGAAGATCTTTATCGGTCGAACCATGATGTCGAGGATTCAATCAATCCCGTATGCAGTTCCCTTTGTCTAGCGGTATGTTACTTGCGCGAGATTCGATCGTTGGTATCTCCATACCTAGTTCAATCTCGTTACCGGCAAGTCTCTTTACTCGTTCTGTAATACAAGATCCCATGACTAACTCCTTAGTCACATTGCTTGCAAGCCTGTTGTGATGTTGTATTACCGAGTGGGCCCTGAGATACCTCTCCGTCACACAGATTGACAAATCCCAGTCTTGATCCATGCCAACTCAACAGACACCCTCGGAGATACTTGTAAAGCATCTTTATAGTCACCCAGTTACGTTGCGACATTTGATACACACAAGGTATTCCTCCGGTGTCAGGGAGTTGCATGATCTCATGGTCTTAGGAACAGACACTCGACATGAAGAGAGTAGTAGCAATAAACTAATACGATCAAATGCTATGCTTACGATTGGGTCTTGTCCATCACATCATTCTCCTAATGATGTGATCCCGTTATCAAATGACAACTCATGTCTATGGTTAGGAAACCTTAACCATCTTTGATCAACGAGCTAGTCAGAGGCTCACTAGGGACACGTTGTTGTCTATGTATCCACACATGTATCTGAGTTTCCGATCAATACAATTCTAGCATGGATAATAAACGATTATCATGAACAAGGAACTATAATAATAACCAATTTATTATTGCCTCTAGGGCATATTTCCAACAGAAACATCAGAAGCCAAATATTGGTGCCGGACAAATCATGAGACAAAAGGTCAAAGAGACCTTTCGTCCCAGTAATTTGCGGGGCTATCCAGGCACAACATCGCCAGACCGTCCGGCGGCTGGAACATTACTTTGTGTCATGTGCGGACTTGAGCCAGTGTCAATAGTCATACTGTAGGGGCAGTTTTCTGCCGGATTGTCTAACCATTTGTTTTATACACCATACAACTAGTTCTCTCTCGTCGTCCCTTCACCACTCTATGGAGGGGTTGACCAGCACTTAAAACACAACCCTACATGGAAGGTTTCCTCTCATACTCCCTACACCAAATCGAATATTTTCTTGGAGATTCTTGAGAAATTTCACCCAAACATTACTGTTGAAGATTTCGACCAAAGCAAGTCGCGAATTGAGCAAGTATTGATCATTTTCCTTTGTTCTTGTTACTCCTGGAGGTTGGAGTCTTATAGGTGGTAGGAGTCTTCGGTGAGAAATCAACTTGTGATTTGCCACCATAAAGTTTGTGAAGGTTTGGAGACCGTCTCAATATCAGAAGGCGATTTATGACACGTAGGGGCAGCGGCATGCAGATAGTCGACCGCCGATCTGGACAAGATTTGTAAACTTGTTTGTGTATGTAGGTTATTTGTGTTCGTATAACATTCATTATATGTGTGCAATGAATTTGTAAATCGGGGCGGTATACTTGTTGATGTGTGGTAGGGTACTTTGGTGGGGCATCGCCTAAACACTGGATTACATAATGTAACATAGACAAATAGCATGCATGAGCAAAAACGATTCATTCTGCCCATTCTTCGTGTTGTTTTTGTTGCTTGTTGTCTGTTCTTGTACTACCCTATTCTCATGCAAGAGCAATCATCTTGTACCAGCATTTTTGTAGAAGAAAGAGTAGACATTAGTTTCTTCTTTAGCAATTGAAGGACATCAACAGTATCAACAAGAGGAGCAAAGTTTTATCTAAAGATTTTGCTTAAAATGTTGGTTCTTCTTGTATATTTGGTCTGCATAGTTGTTTGTTGCTCTAGACCTCCTTAATATATCTAATACTTGTTGAATCTCAATGTTGATGTTTATGTTGCTACCTAGGCCCCGTTTGGATGCAAAGTATTTTCAAAGTATTACTAGAATACCACAGTTTTTTTAAAAGTTGTAGTTTTGAATACTTAGAGAGGTGTTTGGCTATACCAAAAACCGTAGCTTCATAAACAGTGGTATTCTTGATACTGTGTTTTTTTGGAGTATTAAAAAAAGTGGTCAGGACCTCTTTTTTCTCAAACTGAGGAAAACTCGCTCTTGTCATCCGCTCATTGACCACCGTGCAGCTTGGTCTGTAAGCATAACTAGCCACATGGCAATATCCTTTCGTAGTATTGATTCATTCCTCTTCAATCTCCATGGCATGCACCACACTAGTTAAACAGGATACTGATTCCTATTCTTTGTAATTAGCTACGGCCGATCAAGTCTCCAACTTCCTAGCTCAGAGATCTAAAGGTCATACAACGTTGCATGCAGCCGGGTGGTTGTTAGCACACACTGATTGATCCGGTCGTGTAGCTCGGTAGGTGCAGGAAGTTAGATTAAGTTGTATAACTATTGGTCAAAACTACAGTAAAACAACAACAGCCAAACATATCGGTAGTTTTCCTAAAGCCGAGAAAATTGCTGTTTTTTAAAATCCGGAGCATTCATTGCACATGCTTTGCAATACCCAAGTTTTGAAATACTATGGTATTTTGAAAACTACGCTGCCAAACTAGGCCCTGTTTGTTATTCTACTTGCTTGTTTTCTTCGAAGAACCCCGTTGTTAGACATATTAAGTCTGTGTAGCATGAAATATTTTGATCTGAAATCTTACAACATAATAAAAATGGCGCTAGTACCTTTATGCATGTAAAAAGTATTGCATTAAGTTTCTGGGACCGAAACTTAATATTCTGACACTTAACTGGTTAGTTCATTTTAACGAAACTTAATTAATTCATCATTTTGACTTATTTCTTAGTTCAACTTTATATTAATAATATTAGAACGATCCTCATGATATTAATAATATTACAACGATCCTTATATGCAATTCTTTTGATTAAAATGAAAATGATACCTGTAGTTACATGTACTTAAAAAGTATTGTGTTAAGTCCCTAACAGTGAAACTCACTGTTATGAGATTGTATTAGTAACTTATAAACTTCTACCACTTAATGGACATATAATTTCATTTTATTTATTAAATTTAGTTCATTAGATTTCAGTGGAAAAATTAATAATGGCAATGTAGACACCAGTTATTACTGGTCACACCAGTTATTACTAATCACCTGTGTTGAGTATTGTTTCACAAAACTTAATACTGAAATATTTGTTTTCTGTTTACTTGTTTTTAGGTTGTTGATATAACATGTCATCTAGATCCAATTATCCAGTCTTGTGTTAAGTCACTGCCACTGAAACCTACTGTTATGAGATTGTATTAGTAACTTACCTTCTCTCACTTAATGGATATATAATTTGGTTTTGTTTATTAAATTTAGTTCATTAGACTCCGATGAAATATTTAATAATGGTAATGCAGACACCAATTATTACTAATCACCTGTTATGAGTTTGTTTAAGTTGTACTAAAGGAGAGCCAATTAATATGGATCGGAGGGAGTACTAAAATATTTGTTTTCTGTTTTCTTACTATTAGGTTGTTGATACAACATGTCATCTAGATTCAGTTATTCTGTAACTACGTCATTGATCACGGAAGAGGGTGCCCCGGGCGACATCATGTTCTGCCGTCGAGGAAGACCGAGGATAAGGTCGCCGACCACTGCAGCGGCGATGGCAGGTCCGGCGTCCTCATCATCCGTCTCTCTTCTCTCATCCATGATTTAGCTTGTACTGCGTTTGAGCTGACACTTATGTCTGCATCGGTTTCTGTCTGCAGCCGAGAACGCCCGTATCGTGCTTTTACAGGGGTAGCAGAAGTTCATGCTCACTGCTGGAAAAAGGAAAACGATTTATTACATTCAATTTTTTTTTAACAACGAGTAGGAGAAAATGAAAGATTTTTAGACCAGCGGGCCGTGGGCTTTGCACGCAAAGGCCAGCAGGGCTCGAACCATGAGATCCGGCGGCTGGGGCAGCGAGCCGCCCCCGGCCCCCGCATAAAGCCAGTGGCAGACCACGCTCCCTCCCCATCTCACACTCGGCGGCCACTCCCCCAAAATTTTGAATTCCGCCCTCCTCCCTCAACCCCACGCCACCGCCCCGCTCCGCTCCGCCCCGAAAGTTTCCGAATCCCCCCCACGCCGCACCGCGGAACGGGTGAGATTTCGAAATCTCCCCGGCCGCCGCCGCCGTCGCCATGTCGCGGGTGGACAAGGAGAAGTCGGTGAACGTCCAGGTCCTCCTCCGCTGCAGGTACGCCCGCCGCCCTCGCGGGCCTCCTCACCCCAGATCCGCAGCCCTAACCGCCTCCTCATGCGCTTCCTGCTCCCAGGCCGTTCAGCGACGACGAGCTCCGGAGCAACGCGCCGCAGGTGGTCACCTGCAACGACTACCAGCGGGAGGTCGCCGTCACGCAGACCATCGCCGGGAAGCAGATCGACAGGGTCTTCACGTTCGACAAGGTCTGGATGGGGTTTTCTCGCGGTGATTAAAAGCTTTGGTAGCTCGTAGGAATTTGGTGCCTAGGGTTAGTTCCAACTAGCGTGTTCGCATCTGAACGAGCTGGGGGTCGCGTTGTCCGCGAATTAAAGCAGCTGCATTGCAGTTGACACCATGCTGCGCATTTCCTGTCACTATTTTCAATAGCTCCAGCATGTTGAGTTAATCTTGGCTAACTGCTGATGCTTCTGGGAGTGGCTGGAACTTGCAATCCATTTTAGGGTTGTTTGCTCAGTGCTGTGATGTAACATAAAGCCCCCATCTTCATTTGCAGGTTTTCGGCCCAACAGCTAGGCAGAGAGACTTGTATGATCAAGCCATCATTCCCATCGTGAACGAGGTGCTGGAAGGGTTTAATTGCACCATCTTCGCTTATGGCCAGACAGGCACGGGGAAGACTTATACCATGGAAGGAGAATGCCGGAGAGCCAAGGTAAGCCTATCTTGAGTTGGTGTATTGTTGTGTATATGTCCATGTTGGGGTTACTCAGCTGTTTGGTATCTTGTGTTGAAATGCTTGCAGAGTGGACCGGAGGGACAGTTACCTTCAGACGCTGGGGTCATACCTAGGGCCGTTAAGCAGATATTTGATACATTGGAGAGGCAGAATACTGAGTACAGTGTTAAGGTCACATTTTTGGAACTGTACAATGAGGAAATAACAGATCTTCTTGCACCAGAGGAGATATCTAAGGTTGCTCTGGAAGAACGGCAGAAAAAGCCATTGCCACTCATGGAGGACGGGAAAGGTGGGGTGCTTGTGAGAGGTTTGGAGGAAGAAATAGTCACTAATTGTAGCGAAATATTCTCTCTTTTGGAAAGAGGATCTGCGAAGCGCCGCACGGCAGAGACTCTTTTGAACAAGCAATCAAGGTTTAGTTTTACTCATTTTCCTCTATTGATCTCTAGCCCTTGCATAAACTTAAAATCTTATTTCATCTGTAATATTTCAGTCGTTCACACTCGCTTTTCTCAATCACAATTCACATAAAAGAGGCAACCCCTGAAGGAGAAGAACTGATAAAATGTGGGAAGTTAAATCTGGTTGATCTGGCTGGGTCCGAGAACATCTGTCGTTCTGGAGCTAGGGAGGTACATCGTACAGTATAGTTAGCTTGTGTCTTACCGTTTCATTTAGCATAAATCTTTTGTCAGTTCTATGGTAATCTTGAGTTAGACATTCTCTTTTGATTGTAGGGCCGAGCAAGAGAGGCTGGCGAAATAAACAAAAGTTTGCTTACTTTAGGCCGTGTCATCACGGCATTGGTTGAGCACCTTGGACATGTTCCTTACAGGTGTGTATCAGTGGTCAAGGATCCTTGCATGCAGTAGCCTTTCTTACCTTACTGTGAATTCTCTTTGCCTTTCAGAGACAGTAAGCTCACAAGGTTGCTTCGTGATTCACTTGGAGGGAGAACAAAAACTTGCATTATTGCTACTGTTTCGCCTTCTGTACATTGTCTTGAGGAGACATTAAGCACATTGGATTATGCACACAGGGCAAAGAGCATAAAAAACAGGCCCGAGGTAAACTGACATTGTTTTTCCCCTCCATTTTCAATCATTGTTTCATGAGTTCCCCTAAAGATTGAAAACCATCTCATTTTTTGTGTATGCCAGTGCCATTTAGTTTCACTTTGTCATATCTGATCAATTGCTGATATTTATCTATATCACAGGTTAACCAAAAAATGATGAAATCAACGTTAATCAAGGATCTCTATGGAGAAATCGACCGACTAAAAGCAGGTATTTAGTGAACCCACACTCAACTTTTGTAGTTCAGATAGTTGCAGAATGTCCTCACAATATTGACTCCTCCCCAGAGGTCTATGCTGCACGTGAAAAGGTTGGGGTGTACATTCCAAAAGATAGATACCAGATGGAGGAGAATGAGAGGAAGGTACCAGTTCACACGATCTCTCGTATCTATTTGAATCCGAAGTAGACACATATTCCTTTTCCATTCTTGAAAACCGAAATTTCTCACAAACCTTAATCATCGAAACTAGACCCTAACCAGTAACTTTAACCAGATATTAAACATGTATCTTCACATTGTCTTTTCTTTACGGAAATGTGGTAGCTTCCTTGTATCTTTATACCAACTAACTTTTCCTTTATTTCTTTTGAAGGCCATGGCTGATCAAATTGAGCAAATGACCGCCTCTTTAGAAACAAATCAGAAGGTACAGAAACTACTCAGTTGCTGGAAAATTCCATGTCCCTGTCCATGTTTAAAAAAAAAAATCAATGTTTTGCTTTTGGTTTCAGCAAATCACTGATCTGCAAGAAAAGTACGATTCTGAGCTCCAACATTCTGCTGATTTGAGCAAAAAGCTCGAAGCCACAGAGGTAAATTATATTTCCTATTTATAATCATCTGATGATTTTTTGTACTGTAAGATTAATATCTTGTTCAACAGAAATGTCTGGACCATACAAGCAACCTGCTCTCAACGACAAAAGAGGATTTAAAACAGGCCCATTATAATCTCAAGGAGAAAGAATTCATTATATCTGAGCAGAAAAAAGCAGGTTTGGTTTTATTTCCCATTTTTCATTATTGCAAACACATCTTTTCTTAGTTCTAACTGTATTTTAATGCACCTTTGCACATCAGAAAATGCTCTAGCACATCAAGCCTGTGTTCTGAGATCAGAACTTGAAAAATCTAGCCGTGATAATGCTTCACTGCATTCGAAAATAGCTAGAGGAGATAAACTAAGTGCTGCAAATAGGTCGGTGGTGAACTCGTTCCAAGCTGATCTTGCTTCAAAGTTGGATATTCTCTCCAGTACTCTCACTGCATCCATAGATCAACAAAACAAACACCTAAAGGCTGTGGAAGTCCTATGCCAATCTTGCGTTGATTCCCATGACACGGTACACATTTACACAATAATTGTCTGGGCTCATACTCCATGTTGCATGCTATTTATTCTTGGTTTAACTTTTGAAGGCTACATTGGAGATAAAGAAGAAGATCTTAGCTTCGAAGTCGTTATATATGTCGCACATGGAAGCTTTTCAAAATATTGTGCTCCTACATAAGGCAAACACAAATTCTACATTGGAGGATGTATCATCTCTGTCTGCAGCAAGCTGTTGCAGTCTTGACCAGGCATGTTGTGACCTGCTTTTTCAGTGAACACTTTTTTGTTTGTCTCACATGCTTATCCTTTGCTTCTATTCATTCTCACGGGGATATTCTTGCTGACAGCTTCTAGCATGTGTTGAGGGAGAGGCACTGAAGATATTTACTGATATTCAGAGTTTGTTAGCCGACCATCGAAGCGAACTGGCGCACTTCACTAAGGAATTGCGTGATGTCAGTTACTTGATCCGACTGTCAACAGATTTTCATTATAATTTAGCTATGATTAGCTGAAAGTTAAACTTTGCTCCTGTTGTCAACAGAGTTTCTGCATTAGCTTGGATAGGACGAAGGATATGTCCAGCTTCATTCTTGGGCTCTTTGAAAAGTACACGGAGGAAACATCCAAGTTGCAGAACCACTCGAACCACACTCATGAAGCACAGGTCAAAAGCCTTGAAGAGTTTCAAAAGGCTTATGAGGTGATCCATTCCCCTTTTGTTCACTACTCACTGGCAAAATCATGTTGGTTTATCTAATACCATCACTTCGTGCAGGAACAATCAAAGTCCGAGGAACAGAGGCTTCTGGCGGATATCACCAGTTTGGTGTCCAAACACATTGTTCGACAAAGAGAGCTGGTGCGTCTGGACTTGCATGTACCACTTGGGCAATTTGTTTGTAAATGACCAATCAACCTACGAAAATCAGAATAAACCTGATGTTTGTTTCCTGCAGGTGGATGTTAGATTAAACTCTCTTGGCGATGCTGCTCGTGGTAACAAGACATTTCTGGATGAGCATACGTCTGCTATGGAGGGTGTCACAAAGGATGCCAAGAGAAAGTGGGAAATGTTTGCAGAGCAAGCGGAGAATGACTGCAAAGTTGGCTCCAGCTTCTCTTCAGCTAAGCATTGCCGCATGGAAACAATTATGCAGGAGTGGTATGCCTGAACAGTTGCATGAAATGTTTCAACATTCACTGATTCATTTTAATTTGATGAAATTTTGTAACTAATGATCTTTATTGGACTTGTCCAGTGCATGCACTGTCGACTCTGCTGCTCAACAATGGAAAAAATCCCATGCTGCAGTTAATGATTTGTGCACAAAACAAGTGGCTGAAGTTGAAGTACTTGTCAGGCAAGTAGATTTGTTCTCATCACTTTTGTTTTTGCTTACATGTCAAGCCTGTTTTGTTCAGTTAGATTTCGGTTTTCCCTGATTTTGCTGTATAGATAGTTCAACCCGCTTTAGCACTCTTCATGCTGGTTTTATCTAAGTTAGCTTGAGTTAAGGCAATTTGGGTGCCAATTTGACATGTCAGTGCATAAGTTTGGATCAAAAGAGCACACCTCTGAATTTCTCAAAACCATGTCTTGTGTTAATCCCATATTTTCAACATGGGGGTCTAATTAGCTCTGCTTTCTGGATATTTCAGGGGTGCAATCGAAAACAACGAGCAGCATGAAGCGGAGATTGCATCATCTCGCGCCTTGGCTGAAGAGCAAGCATCCAACAGTAGCAAAGAAATACTCCAGGATATCGACAGTAATTTCTAAGTGCTCAACATGACTGCTTATTCAATAAGAGTGTTCCCCATCTAATCTTGACTTGCTTGTGTGTCCCTTTGCCTCAGATCTACTGGAAGAGGCACGTAATTCAACATCGAGAGTTGTGTCGACGGTGGAAGCACATTCGGTAGAGATACAACATTTGCAGGAGAACCACTCTGGGCAGACTTCAGGCGTCAACACACATGCCGAGAAGGCTTTCCAAAGCAGCTACAGGGTGAGATGAAAATTCTGTGAAGAACTGTCATCTTTCCCCAATGCCCCAAGTTATCTTGACTGAACTCCCCTACCATGCTGTTTTCTTGCAGGACTATGAGCCGACTGGCGAAACTCCGATGAGGTCTGAGCCGGAAGTCCCGAGCAAAGGCACGATCGAGTCGTTGCGAGCGATGCCAATTGAGTCCCTGATGGATGAGTTCCGTGAGAACCATCCCTATGAATCGAGCAAGGAACCCAAGCCGTCGCTCATCCCTCGCTCGCCACTTGCGACACTCAACTGAGAAACAACGATATACTTTTCTGTGTGCAGTGTAATCTTATTAGGACATCAAATCGCTGCTGGCTTTGATGTCCTTGTTGTGCTATGTGTTTTGTGGGATGCGAGCTATCTTAGCCCTCACCCATTGTCTTTCACATTCCTGCTAGAATGTAGTATCAATTTGTTGTGTGATATTGTGGAGCTGCCGATTATTCTTGTTGAAATTCTATGAAGGGACATTGCATTGGAATCTGAGATTGCATTGCATTTCATTGCTTGGAATTGGGAAAGATTGCATTGCATTTCATTTCAAAGCACACACAGACGAATAAGGTTTTGAGGGAGGGTTCAGGTGGTGATACACATAGCAGCTAACTGAGGTCAGGTTAGGTAGAGCTGCATCTCGGAGCGGTTGTCCTGCTCGACGACCTCGAGGAAGACGGGGTCGACGACGATGTGGCTGTCGATGCGGACGGAGAAGCGGCGCGACCAGAGCAGCACGACGGCCTCGCCCGCGATCTCCACGACGGCGTCCAGCTCCATGTGGCGGCGCGTGGCGTCGGCGAGGATGGCGCCGGCGTGGTGGGCGAGCTCCATGGCGTCGAGCCGGGCCGGGAGGTGGAGCAGGCGGCACGATGTGGCGGGCTGCTGGCCGGCGTCGAGGCGCGCGGTGCCCAGGAGCGTGCCCCCGTAGAGGATGGAGACGTTGGAGGCGCCGTAGCGCACGGGCACCACGTTGGGGTTGGTGGCGTGGACGGTGAGGGTGAGGCCGATGTCCAGCGCCGCCGGCGGCCGGAAGTGGAAGGTGGACAGGTTCATGGAGATGAGCTCGAAGCTCGGGTCCCTCGGCCTGCAGACCAGCACGCCCGCCGCCGCCGCCGTGGTGACGGCGCCGGCGAGGGCCGAGCCCCAGCTCCACTGCCGGGGGGACGACCTTGACGGCGCGGACCCCATGGGCGAGGTCTGGATTTGGTTTCCTTCCATCTCCATGAGCCCTGCGCTGTTTTTTTACTCCCGAGCAGGAATGAATCAGGCTCTTGGCGTGCCACTTTTGTGTTAGGCTGTTGGGCCATTGGGTGTTGGTGGTCTTTTGGATGTAGTGGGCTCGCCACTGGAAACGTCCAAACGTAGGCGAAGGTTGGGAGCTGGGCTGGGACGCTAACATTTTGTCACTATTGGACCCACGAGGAACGGGTAGATCGACTTCTCTCGAGGGAATCTCAAGGTTCTAATTGTTACGTTCAAAGAAAAAAAAAGGATTGTTACGCTAGTGTTACTCAAAAAAAAAAGATTGTTAAGCTACTTTTTTGAATGTAATCGTTGTATCGAAAAAAAAGTTGAATGTAAATCGGAACTAACAAGCAGAAACATCCCGTGAAAGAAACAACAAGACTCCCATTTCTGGATTTTATTTCACTTTTCTACAGCCTCAAATTCAGTGTTTCTTAGATAGACGCTGTCTCAGCTGCAGCGAATAGAATTTACACCTTATATAATCTAGGATGCACCATTTTCCTAGTAAAGAATGTGATCAACTACATGAGAAGAGACATGGCAGGCTATGAGCTCAATATTTACTGAGAAAAGATAGTGCCAGGGATTCTCAAGCAGCATATGTTGCCCTCAGATACTCTACAATGTCGGCGCTCTCGAACATCTTTACCCCCGTGTTAGGATCCTCGATATAAGGCGCCTGTCAAGACGGTAAGATTAAATCAAACAGAGGTTATGTGGAGAAAGGTTACCAGCAGAAGCATAAATCGCGACGATGCAAACCTGGAAAAGGCCATATTTCTTGAAAAAATCCTGTCGCTTGGGGCTGCCACGCGCACAGCTGAAGCAAAAGTTTTTTGTTACTTACATTGTTGTGTCTGTCATGCTACATATATGGATAGTATCAACAAGTTGTTCTTATGGTAGAATATTCAGCTATTTAGCTGCTACGCTAGTCGCTTATACAGGAGTTCTGGCTGTTAGCATATTGTTGAATGGCAGAATATTCATTGATTTGTTCACGAATGTAATGCTATACTAATGCTACTGGTCATTTATACAACTGTTATGCACTGTTATAAATGCTCTGATGGTAGAATATTCAGCTATTTGTTTACGGATGTAATCCAAAGTTTCAAGCATTCAAATACCTGTGTAGCAAGTGTGGCAACTCCAATTCGACAAGGGTCTCACGCGCTATTTTACAGAAAGGAGATCCCTGATAATAAAGGTTGCAACAATCAGATCCTGGAAATGGTAATACACTACGACAAACAGCAAATAATAACATAATGCTGTGAATAATGACAAGTAGTGAGGGTTAGACCTCGTATGCCCATATCTCTATTGGCTGGGATGGAAGCTTTGCAGGAGTGTAGGAAGATCCCTGTAATCAATAATGGAAATGGTTCAAGCAAAACTTTCAGACGATTACATGGAATAAACAAATGTGCATGGCTTGTTGGTAATTTACCTTCCCGCTACGCCCACTCAATGCAAGCCCTGCCGTTATTGTCTACAAAATAAATAAATAAAGTTACGCAAGAGGCACGACTGCATGCTAATTAACAATAATCAATCCTGGTCTCCTCGATTATCAATTACTTAGTTACTTACTGTCAATAGACCAAGTTTTAGCATAATTGGAACACTTCCATCACCTGAAAAACAAGTGCAAGTAAAGGGTTTAGAACAAGCTTGGAAGGCTAGGGAAGGTATGCACTGTAAAAAAACAAAAAACAATGGAATACAAACCGTAAGTTTTTGCCAGGTAATTTATGATGTCATCTGATTCATACATAGCAACTCCTGTGTTTGGATCGACCTGCAACATAAGAGTGATGTTATCTCCATCATGTATCGTTCATTTCAAAGAAGGGAGCAAAATTCCCTGATTTAGTTTAGTAATGATGAACAAATCATGCCAATGTGACAAAATTCAATCTTGCCCAGGAATAAAAAGTTCAGCAACATGAGTATGGTTAATGGTAAATCTCCATCAAATCTCTAAAGTAACATTTCAAAGATATGTAGAACTGGAAACCACAACCATCAATGATGTTTCGCATACCATGTAAGGAAACTGTCTCTTTCCGCCCATCTCTAGAACCTTTGGGCGGAAGGTTGGGCTGCCTTTAGGACAAGGATAATATAAAACATCAAGGTCCAGAACGGATACCATCTCTCTGACCTGTAAGATTTACATGGTGACTATAAATACCAATGTTGAATAAATGAAGAAGGAAACTACATAACACAGATATAGTGAACCAAAGATTATTCACCTTTCGACAAAATGGACATCTGAGGTTTTAGCCACGATGCACAAACAATTGAAGGAATAAAAAGATCAGCTTGACTAGTCAGAAGAAAACATTAGCGCTTGATACAAAAACTAGGTGCAATTAGAAACATGAAGGACAACGAGTTTGAACCTCCGTGGAAAGAAATAACATACCCTTCAAACTCGTATATTTCAATAGGCTTAGCAGGTCGAGGGCACTGCCCCACCTTCGACGTTTCTTTCACCTTCCGACCTAAATAATAAACACATGTAGTTGTAGTATAACTAAAGTTCTAGACTGGTACTGGACAGGTACACACAATGGTTGTTTACGTCAAATAATGGTATTAATTACGCCTTATTCTTTCACTCTTAATATTTCCATGCAGCTGTTGTATCTAACCAAACAGTGGGAACTAGAGAAGGAGTTCACCTTGGCCAGATACACACATAGTTGCCATGTTTCCGGTACGGTGGGAACGAGGAACGGGAACGGGGGACGAGAGTCGGAGGCTGGAAAAAATAGGGTGCAACGGGGGTATACATCTCTAGAACGATTTTTCTAAAGCGGAAACACGATTCAATCAATTCCGGTACGATGAATCCGGTACGGTACCATGGAACGAGGAACGTGAATCTTTACTAGTTGGGACTGGCTGGGCTGGGAGCAACTGGCTGGGCTGGGAGCAACTGGCTGCATCGTTGATCCATGAAGACTAAAATAAATCATCTCCTTCCCAATGGAAAATTTATTAGCAGCCTTGGAGTAATTGAAGAGCAGAACGAGGAGTTATTTAGGGGAGTGGAAAAGAACGGGGCAGAGAGTAAAACGAGGAGTACGTGATTGATATGGCTGACCTTTTGCTTACTCGAACGATTCAAGAACCAAGACTGTCGAGTCGCCGAACCTGAATCGATGATCCGGCTGCGGAAACGCCGAATCCGCATCGAATCTTACCGAATCGACCCTCGTTCCCGAATTTGATTCTGGGTCGATGAATCCGGACCGAGGGACGGCCCACCCTTCCCCGTTTCCGGCTACTTTGGATACACACAATGGTTGCTTACATCAAATAATTATATTTTGCTAAGTACGCTTCATTGTTCCACTCTTGATATTCACGTGCTGCGGTTGTATTGTACCGAATAAAACTGTGGGAATCAGAGGAATTCACCTTGGAAATCCAAAGCATATTGATCTGGTGATATCTCGTTAGCGTCAACAAGTGTCACTCCATATCTGCACATTGCAGGCACATACAAATCAAATAAAACCCACCTGAAATTGCTAGGCATATGCACAAAGCAATGGAATTCACACATCCGGATGGCGAAAGTAAAAGCATGTTTTGTTGGACGACTAAAGTAACAAAACACTGTGAGCTAGTCAATGAATTTGAAGCAGCTCAGCTGAAACATAGTACATAATTGGCTAGGACATAAACATTTCCCAATTCCATTCAAATTGGAGAGAAACGTTAAATTCAAAATTCAAATTCAATTGAGGTGTTCAATTAATTTGGTCTGCTTGGCTAACTAGATTGGCACGGTATATTCCAATTTCGACGGGGATTGAAGGGGCTGAATTACCCGAGGACGAAGACCCCGGTGCCGAGGCGGAAGGGCAAGGCGAGGGCGGCGCCGGCGATGTTGTTTGACTGGCCGGGCTTGACCTCGAACCGCTTGGGAACCGGGGGCGTGAACCCGGCGGGCGGAGCCGGCGTGGTGGAGGTGGTGGCGGTGGTGTCGTCAGGCTGCGCGGCGACCCTGTGAGTGAACGATCCTGCCCGATTCCCCCGGATGGTAGCGCGAGCGGCGGTGGTAGGGGCGGCGCGGGAGGAGAGGAGAGACGGGAGGCGGAGCGCCGTGGCCATGGATCACCCGCTGCGGGAGTGGGAGTGAGAAGCTGGAAGTGGGAGTGGACGAGTGGAGTGGGGTTGTCCGCACGGAGAAGAGGAAAATATCAGAAAATTTCAGTTCGTTCGTCCGTTTATTATTACGTGGCGAGACCGATAGTGAGGGTAGCAACAGGGATGATACCTGCGCAACGAAGGAGCGGAGGGACTTGTGCACGCAAGGGCGAGGGAACGCCGTCAAGGTTTGAAAATCTGTTTGTGTACATAATAATGTTTTCGTCTCGTATAAAATTTGGTATCTGTGTGTAATGCAACTGTAAATCGAAGCCGTATACCTGTCCTTGTGGAGTCGCGTAACTGTTCGTGTGGAGTAGTCTATAATATACGATAAGTGAATAAAACGTAGACAAGTAACAACACAAGAAAAACTATTCATTCAGATCCTTTATTTTGATTTTCTTCTTGCTCGCTCTCGTCCTACAAGAAACACCATCTTAAAGCAAGATTTGTTATTCTTGGGGTATGTAAAAAATTTGCAGGTTATCAACAACACCAGTGGACTTCTATCTGAAGGTTTTGCTAAAAAATGTTTGTTGTCTTGTACTCCCTTCGTCTCATAATGTAAGACTTTTTTGACACTACACTAGTATAAAAAAATGTCCTATATTATGGGACGGAGGGAGTACATTTCTTGTCCATAGTTGTTTGTTCTTATACAACAATTTGAAGTGTATATATTTTTTTTACGGAAAAACTTTCAATCTATTCATCTCCAATCATGGCAGTACAACGAACTTCAGAAATAAAAATTACATCCAGATCCGTAGACCACCTAGGGGCGACTACAAGCACCGAAGCGAGCCGAAGGCGCGCCGCCGTCATCGCCCCTCCATCGCCGAAGCCGGTCACAACTTATTGTAGTAGACAGTCGGGAAGTCGTCGTGCTAAGGCCTCATAGGACCAGCACCCCAGAACAGCAACCGCCGCCGATGAAAAATAACGTAAATCGGAAGGATCCAAACCGAAGACACATGAATGTAGACGAACAACGACGAGATCCGAGCAAATCCACCAAAGATAGATCTGCCGGAGACACACCTCCACACGCCCACCAACGATGCTAGATGCACCGCCGGAACGGGGGCTAGGCAAGGAGACCTTTATTCCATCTTTAGGGAGCCGCCGCTGTCTCGCCTTCCTGAGCAGGACACAAACCCTAGCAAGATTGAGAAAAATGACTAAAATCGGAGCCCTCCCGTCGGCCCTTACTAATCAAACTTCATCGTTGATGTTATTCTTGGGGTATGTATGATTCAACTCGCTTGTTTAGTTTATAGTTACTTTCTTTCGAGTAGGGCATTTTGGAGACCGAGCTCCGTGGAGCCTTTTATTTTGAAAAATTCAAAATTCAAAAAATTCAGTTTTAAAAAATTCTGAAAAATGCACATGTATGCAAGGATGCAAAGTGTATGTGTGAAATTTTTCAGATGAAATACATTGAATTGCGAGCTGCAAAAAAAGAAAGAAAATCATGGACTTACATATGCTAAAAAGCCCCGGATTTGTCTTTTTTGTGTAGCTCACATTTTAATGTATTTTGATGTGAAAATTTACACACATGTACATTATGTATCTACGTATGTGTGTATTTATTTTCAGAATTTTTTGAAACTGAAATGTTTGAATTTTGAATTTTTCAAATAAAAGCCTCCATGGAGCTCGGTCACCGTTTGGCATTTTCGCTTTCTGTTGGATATATTAATTCGGTGTGCTACTGTTGGAAATATGCCCTAGAGGCAATAATAAAGTAGTTATTATTGTATTTCCTTGTTCATGATAATTGTCTATTGTTCATGATATAATTGTATTAACCGGAAACCGTAATACATGTGTGAATGCATAGACCACAGCATGTCTCTAGTGAGCCTCTAATTGACTAGCTCGTTGATCAATAGATGGTTGTGGTTTCCTGACCATGGACATTGGATGTCGTTGATAACGGGATCACATCATTAGGAGAATGATGTGATGGACAAGACCCAATCCTAAGCATAGCACAAGATCGCGTAGTTCATTTGCTAGAGCTTTTCTAATGTCAAGTATCATTTTCTTAGACCATGAGATTGTGCAACTCCCGGATACCGTAGGAATGCTTTGGGTGTATCAAACGTCACAACGTAACTGGGTGGCTATAAAGGTGCACTACAGGTATCTCCGAAAGTGTCTGTTGGGTTGGCACGAATCGAGACTGGGATTTGTCACTCCGTATGGCGGAGAGGTATCTCTGGGCCCACTCGGTATTGCATCGTCATAATGAGCTCAATGTGACTAAGGAGTTAGCCACGGGATCATGCGTTACGGAACGAGTAAAGAGACTTGCCGGTAACAAGATTGAACAAGGTATGGAGATACCGACGATCGAATCTCGGGCAAGTAACATACCGATGGACAAAGGGAATTGTATATGGGATTGATTGAATCCCTGACATCGTGGTTCATCCGATGAGATCATCGTGGAACATGTGGGAGCCAATATGGGTATCGATATCCCGCTATTAGTTATTGGCCGGAGAGGCATCTTGGTCATGTCTGCATGGTTCCCGAACCCGTAGGGTCTACACACTTAAGGTTCAGTGACACTAGAGTTGTAATGGGAATTGTATGTGGTTACCGAAAGTTGTTCGGAGTCTCGTATGAGATCCCGGACGTCATGAGGAGTTCTGAAATGGTTCGGAGGTAAAGATTTATATATGGGAAGTCCTATTTTGGCCACCGGAAAATGTTTCGAGATTTTTCGGTATTGCACCGGGAAGGTTCTGGAAGGTTCCAGAGTGGGGCCCACCTGCATGGGGGACCCACATGAACGTGGGTAGTGGGGGCAAGGCCCCACACCCCTAGTCAAGGTGCACCAAGATCCCCCTTAAAGGAATAAGATCATATCCCGAAGGGATAAGATCAAGATCCCTAAAAAGGGGATAACAATCGGTGGGGAAGGGAAAGGATGGGATTTCTTTCCTCCCACCTTTGCCAACGCCCCAATGGATTTGGAGGGCAAGAAACCAGCCCCTCCACCCCTATATATAGTGGGGAGGTGCATGGGAGCTGTACCCCTTGCCCCTGGCGCAACCCTCCCCCTCCAACTCCTCCTCCTCCTCCGTTGAGCGTAGCGAAGCTCTGCCGGAGAACCACGAGCTCCACCACCATGTCGTCGTGCTGCCGGAGTTCTCCCTCAACTTCTCCTCTCCCCTTGCTGGATCAAGAAGGAGGAGACATCCCCGGGATGTACGTGTGTTGAACGCGGAGGCGCCGTCCGTTCGACGCTTGGATCGGATCATCCGCGATTTGAATCGCCGCGAGTACGACTCCATCAACCACATTCTTGTAATGCTTCCGCATAGCGATCTTCAAGGGTATGAAGATTCACTCCCTCTCTATCGTTGCTAGCATCTCCTAGATTGATCTTGGTGAAACGTAGGATTTTTTTGAATGATTACTACATTCCCCAACAATGCCATCAGAGTTAGGTCTATGCGTAGATTCTATGCACAAGTAGAACACAAAGTAGTTGTGGGCGATGATTTGGTCAATTTGCTTACCGTTACTAGTCTTATCTTGATTCGGCGGCATTGTGGGATGAAGCGGCCTGGACCGGCCTTACACGTACGCTTACGTGAGACAGGTTCCACCGACTGACATGCACTTGATGCATAAGGTGGCTAGCGGGTGTCTGTCTCTCCCACTTTAGTCGGATTGGATTCGATGAAGAGGGTCCTTATGAAGGGTAAATAGCAATTGGCATATCACCGTTGTGGCTTTTGCGTAGGTAAGAAACGTTCTTGCTAGAAACCCATAGCAGCCACGTAAAACATGCAACAACAATTAGACGACGCCTAACTTTTTTTTGTAGGGTATGCTATGTGATGTGATATGGCCAAAAGGATGTGATGAATTATATATGTGATGTATGGGATTGATCATGTTCTTGTAATAGGAATCACGACTTGCACGTCGATGAGTATGACAATCGGCAGGAGCTATAGGAGTTGTCTTAATTTATTGTATGACCTGCGAGTCAATATAAACGCCATGTAATTACTTTACTTTTTGCTAACCGTTAGCGATAGTAGTAGAAGTAATAGTTGGCGAGACAACTTCATGAAGACACGATGATGGAGATCATGGTGTCATGCCGGTGACGATGGTGATCATGCCACGCCTCGAAGATGGAGATCAAAGGCGCAAGATGATATTGGCCATATCATGTCACTTTATGATTTGCATGTGATGTTTATCCTGTTTACATCTTATTTGCTTAGAACGACGGTAGCATAAATAAGATGATCCCTCACTAAAATTTCAAGAGATGTGTTCCCCCTAAGGGTGCACTGTTGCGAAGGTTCGTTGCTTCGAAGCACCACGTGATGATCGGGTGTGATAGATTCTAACATTCGAATACAACGGGTGTAAGCCAGATTTACACATGCGAAACACTTAGGTTGACTTGACGAGCCTAACATGTACAGACATGGCCTCGGAACACGAGAGACCGAAAGGCCGAACATGAGTCATATAGTAGATGCGATCAACATGGAGATGTTCGCCGTTGATGACTAGTCCGTCTCACGTGATGATCGGACACGGCCTAGTCGATTCGGATCATGTATCACTTAGATGACTAGAGGGATGTCTATCTGAGTGGGAGTTCATTAAATAATTTGATTAGATGAACTTAATCATCATGAACTTAGTCTAACATTGTCTTTACAATCTATCCTGTAGATCCAATAGCCCACGCTAATGTTGCCCTCAACTTCAACGCGTTCCTAGAGAAAACCAAGCTGAAAGATGATGGTAACAACTATACGGATTGGGTCCATAACTTGAGGATCATCCTCATAGCTGCCAAGAAAGCATATGTCCTTGAAGCACCGCTAGGTGACGCACCCATTTTCCCAGCAACTCAAGACGTTATGAACGCCTGGCAGTCGCGTAGTGATGATTACTCCCTGGTTCAGTGCGGCATGCTTTACAGCTTAGAACCGGGGCTCCAAAAGCGTTTTGAGCAACACAGAGCATATGAGATGTTCCAAGAGCTGAAAATGGTTTTCCAAGCTCATGCCCGGGTCGAGAGATATGAAGTCTCCGACAAGTTCTACAGTTGTAAGATGGAGGAAAATAGTTCTGTCAGCGAGCATATACTCAAAATGTCTGGGTTGCACAACCGCTTGTCTCAGCTGGGAGTTAATCTTCCAGATGACTCGGTCATTGACAGAATCCTCCAGTCGCTTCCACCTAGCTACAAGAGCTTTGTGATGAACTACAATATGCAAGGGATGGAGAAGTCCATTCCTGAGTTATATTCAATGCTGAAATCAGCGGAGGTGGAAATCAAAAAGGAACATCAAGTATTGATGGTGAATAAGACCACTAGTTTCAAGAAAGGCAAGGGTAAGAAGAACTTCAAGAAGGACGGCAAGGGAGTTGCCGCGCCCGGTAAGTCAGTTTCCGGGAAGAAGAAGCCAAAGAATGGACCCAAGCCTGAGACCGAGTGCTTTTATTGTAAGGGAAATGGTCACTGGAAGCGGAACTGCTCCAAGTATTTAGCGGATAAGAAGGCCGGCAACGCCAAAGTCATATATGATATACATGTTATTGATGTGTACCTTACCAGCGCTCGTAGTAGCTCCTGGGTATTTGATACCGGTGCGGTTGCTCACATTTGTAACTCAAAACAGGAGCTGCGGAATAAGCAGAGACTGGCGAAGGACGAGGTGACGATGCGCGTCGGGAATGGTTCCAAGGTTGATGTGATCGCCGTCGGCACGCTACCTCTACATTTACCTTCGGGATTAATTTTGAACCTTAACAATTATTATTTAGTGCCAGCTTTGAGCATGAACATTGTATCTGGATCTCGTTTAATGCGAGATGGCTACTCATTTAAATCCGAGAATAATGGTTGTTCTATTTATATGAGAGATATGTTTTATGGTCATGCCTCGCTGGTCAATGGTTTATTTTTGTTGAACCTTGAACGTGATGTTACACATATTCATAGTGTGAATGCCAGAAGATGTAAGGTTGATAATGATAGTCCCAGATACTTGTGGCACTGCCACCTTGGTCACATTGGTGTCAAACGCATGAAGAAACTCCATGAAGATGGACTTTTGGAGTCTCTTGATTATGAATCATTTGACACGTGCGAACCATGCTTCATGGGCAAAATGACCAAGACTCCGTTCTCTGGAACAATGGAGCAAGCAACCAACTTATTGGAAATAATACATACTGATGTATGCGGTCCAATGAGTGTTGAGGCTCGCGGTGGCTATCATTATGTTCTCACCCTCACTGATGACTTAAGCAGATATGGGTATGTCTACTTAATGAAACACAAATCTGAGACCTTTGAAAAGTTCAAGGAATTTCAGAGCGAGGTAGAGAATCAACGTGATAGGAAAATAAAGTTCTTACAATCAGATCATGGAGGAGAATACTTGAGTCACGAGTTTGGCACGCACTTAAGGAAATGTGGAATTGTTTCACAACTCACGCCGCCTGGAATACCTCAGCGTAATGGTGTGTCTGAACGTCGTAATCGCACTCTATTGGATATGGTGCGATCTATGATGTGTCTTACCGGTCCACCGCTATCATTTTGGGGTTATGCTTTAGAGACAGCCGCATCACTTTAAATAGGGCGCCGTCTAAATCCGTTGAGACGACACCGTATGAATTATGGTTTGAGAAGAAACCTAAGCTGTCGTTTCTGAAAGTTTGGGGATGCGATGCTTATGTCAAGAAACTTCAACCTGAAAAGCTCGAACCTAAATTGGAAAAATGCGTCTTCATAGGATACCCTAAGGAAACTATTGGGTATACCTTCTACCTTAGATCTGAAGGCAAGATCTTTGTTGCCAAGAATGGATCCTTTCTAGAGAAAGAGTTTCTCTCGAAAGAAGTAAGTGGGAGGAAAGTAGAACTTGACGAGGTACCCCCTCTTGAACCGGAGAGTAGCGCAGCTCAGGATGATGTTTCTGTGGTGCCTGCACCGACTAGAGAGGAAGTTAATGATGATGATCATGAAACTTCGGGTCAAGTTGCTACTGAACTTCGTAGGTCCACGAGGACACGTTCCACACCAGAGTGGTACGACAACCCTGTCCTGGAAATCATGTTGTTAGACAACGGTGAACCTTCGAACTATGAAGAAGCAATGGCGGGCCCGGATTCCAACAAATGGCTTGAAGCCATGAAATCCGAGATAGGATCCATGTATGAAAACAAAGTATGGACTTTGATGGACTTGCCCGATGATCGGCAAGCTAGAGAGAATAAGTGGATCTTTAAGAAGAAGACTGACACGGATGGTAATGTGACCATCTATAAGGCTTGGCTTGTCGCTAAGGGTTATCGACAAGTTCAAGGGGTTGACTACGATGAGACCTTCTCACCCGTAGCGAAGATGAAGTCCGTCCAAATCATGTTACAATTGCCGCATTCTATGAATATGAGATCTGGCAAATGGATGTCAAAACAACATTCCTTAATGGTTTCCTTAAGGAAGAATTGTATATGATGCAGCCGGAAGGTTTTGTCGATCCTAAGAATGCTGACAAAGTATGCAAGCTCCAACACTCCATCTATGGGCTGGTGCAAGCATCTCGGAGTTGGAACATTCGCTTTGATGAAATGATCAAAGCATTTGGGTTTATACAGACTTATGGAGAAGCCTGTATTTACAAGAAAGTGAGTGGGAGCTCTGTAGCATTTCTCATATTATATGTGGATGACATACTATTGATGGGAAATGATATAGAACTTTTGGAAATCATAAAGGCCTACTTGAATAAGTGTTTTTCAATGAAGGACCTTGGAGAAGCTGCTTACATATTAGGCATCAAGATCTATAGAGATAGATCGAGACGCCTCATTGGTCTTTCACAAAGCACATACCTTGACAAGATATTGAAGAAGTTCAATATGGATCAATCCAAGAAGGGGTTCTTGCCTGTATTGCAAGGTGTGAGATTGAGCACAGCTCAACGCCCGACCACGACAAAAGAAAGAGAAAAGATGAGTGTCATCCCCTATGCCTTGGCCATATGCTCTATTATGTATGCCATGCTGTGTACCAGACTGGTAATTAATGTCAACATATCTCTTGTTGGACTAATACTTTTATCTAGTATATTTCAGATAAGTTCAATAGTGGAGTGGCGTGGACAAGAGGATGAGGAACCCCTTCTAGATGCTAAGGACAAAGGATTGGCTCAAGCTCTAAATCTCAAGACTCTACATTTTAATTTTAGTAATCCAAGATCACATTGAGTCCATAGGAAAAGCCAATATATTAAAAGGGGATGAGGTGTTGCTTAATGGCTTGCTTGCTCAAAGTGCTTAGTGCTATGCTCCAAAGCCCTCAACCACTTTCTCATATCCACACATGTCCCAAACCAAAAGTCAAACTCAGCCCCACCGATTTGTTCTATCCGGCGCCACCGAGTTCATTTGACATAGCCACTGCCAGAAACCCTAGTCACTTTGGTCTCACCGATGGGATCCCGGTCTCACCGAGATGGGCTTGCAAACTCTCTGTTGCCTGTTGCAATATTTCGGTTCCACCGAGATAGGCAATCGGTCCCACCGAGTTTGCTTGACCAACTCTCTGTTTAGCTTATTACCAAAATCGGTCCCACTGAGTTTGTGTAATCGGTCAAACCGAGATGAGGTTTTACCCTAACCCTAGCACATCGGTCCCACCAAGTTGATCATATCGGTCCCACCGAAAAGCCTAACGTTCACATTTTGAACTAAATCGGTCTAACCGAGTTTTCTGATTCGGTCCCACCGAGTTTGGTGAATTGTGTGTAACGGTTAGATTTTGTGTGGAGGCTATATATACCCCTCCACCCACTCTTCATTCGCGGATAGATCCATCAGAACATGCCTACACTTCCAGCATACATTTTCTGAGAGAGAACCACCTACTCATGTGTTGAGACCAAGATATTCCATTCCAACCACAAGAATCTTGATCTCTAGCCTTCCCCAAGTTGCTTTCCACTCAAATCATCTTTCCACCAAATCCAAATCTGTGAGAGAGATTTGAGTGTTGGGGAGACTATCATTTGAAGCACAATAGCAAGGAGTTCATCATCAACACACCATCTATTACCTTTTGGAGAGTGGTGTCTCCTAGATTGGTTAGGCGTCACTTGGGAGCCTCTGTCAAGATTGTGGAGTTGAACCAAGGAGTTTGTACGGGCAAGGAGATCGCCTACTTCATGAAGATCTACCCTAGTGAGGTAAGTCCTTCGTGGGCGATGGCCATGGTGGGATAGACAAGGTTGCTTCTTCGTGGACCCTTCGTGGGTGGAGCCCTCCGTGGACTCGCGCAACCGTTACCCTTCGTGGGTTGAAGTCTCCATCAATGTGGATGTACGATAGCACCACCTATCGAAACCACGCCAAAAATCTCGGTGTCTCTAATTGCGTTTGCACACTCCAATCCTATCCCTTTACATTCTCGCAAATTGCATGCTTTACTTTCCGTTGCTCATATACTCTTGTCATGCTTGCCTGATATGTATTGTGAATGTTTAAACTTGTGCTAAAACTCCAACTTAACTTGAAGAAAATAAAAACTGCAACTTTTCTTTGCTAAGAGTCTATTCACCCTCTCTAGACACCTCTTCGCGATCCTTTCACAGACCTGATGTGAACCTTGCCATAAGTTTGATAGGGAGGTACCAAAGTGATCCCGGAGTGGAACACTGGACAGCGGTCAAGAATATCCTGAAGTACCTGAAAAGGACTAAGGATATGTTTCTCGTTTATGGAGGTGACGAAGAGCTCGTCGTAAAGGGTTACGTCGATGCTAGCTTCGACACAAATCTAAATGACTCCAAGTCACAAACCGGATATGTGTATATTTTGAATGGTGGGGCAGTCAGCTGGTGCAGTTGCAAGCAGAGCGTCATGGCGGGATCTACATGTGAAGAGGAGTACATAGCTGCTTCGGAAGCGGCTCAGGAAGGAGTCTGGATGAAGGAGTTTATCACCGACCTAGGAGTGATTCCCAATGCATCGGGCCCGATGACTCTCTTCTGTGACAACACTGGAGCTATTGCCATTGCCAAGGATCCCAGGTTTCACAAGAAGACCAAGCACATCAAGTGCCACTTCAACTCCATTCATGAATATATTCAAGATGGAGACATAGATATTTGTAAAGTACATACGGATCTGAATGTCGCAGATCCGTTGACTAAACCTCTTTCACGAGCAAAACATGATCATCACCAGAACTCTATGGGTGTTCGATTCATCACAATGTAACTAGATTATTAACTCTAGTGCAAGTGGGAGACCGTTGGAAATTTTCCCTAGAGGCAATAATAAAATAGTTATTATTATATTTCCTTGTTCATGATAATTGTCTATTGTTCATGCTATAATTGTATTAACCGGAAACCGTAATACATGTGTGAATGCATAGACCACAGCATGTCCCTAGTGAGCCTCTAGTTGACTAGCTCGTTGATCAATAGATGGTTGTGGTTTCCTGACCATGGACATTGGATGTCGTTGATAACGGGATCACATCATTAGGAGAATGATGTGATGGACAAGACCCAATCCTAAGCATAGCACAAGATCGCGTAGTTCGTTTGCTAGAGCTTTTCTAATGTCAAGTATCATTTCCTTAGACCATGAGATTGTGCAACTCCCGGATACTGTAGGAATTCTTTGGGTGTATCAAACGTCACAACGTAACTGGGTGGCTATAAAGGTGCACTACAGGTATCTCCGAAAGTGTCTGTTGGGTTGGCACGAATCGAGACTGGGATTTGTCATTCCGTATGACGGAGAGGTATCTTTGGACCCACTGGGTAATGCATCATCATAATGATCTCAATGTGACTAAGGAGTTAGCCACACGATCATGCGTTATGGAACGGGTAAAGAGACTTGCCGGTAACGAGATTGAACAAGGTATAGGGATACCGATGATCGAATCTCGGGCAAGTAACATACCGATGGACAAAGGGAATTGTATACAGAATTGATTGAATCCCCGACATCGTGGTTCATCCGATGAGATCGTCGTGGAACATGCGGGAGCCAATATGGGTATCCAGATCCCGCTATTGGTTATTGCCGGAGAGGCATCTCGGTCATGTCTGCATGGTTCCTGAACCCGTAGGGTCTACACACTTAAAGTTCGGTGACGCTAGAGTTGTAATGGGAATTGTATGTGGTTACCGAAAGTTGTCCCGAGTCTCGCATGAGATCCCGGACGTCACGAGGAGTTCCGGAATGGTCCGGAGGTAAAGATTTATGTCCTATTTTGGCCACCGGAAAATGTTCAGGATTTTTTGGTATTGTACCGGGAAGGTTCTAGAAGGTTCTGGAGTGGGGCCCACTTGCATGGGGGACCCACATGAACGTGGGTAGTGGGGGCAAGGACCCACACCCCTATTCAAGGTGCACCAAGATCCCCCCTTAGAAGGAATAAGATCATATCCCGAAGGGATAAAATCAAGATCCCTAAAAGGGGGGGATAACAATCGGTGGGGAAGGGAAAGGATGGGATTTCTTTCTTCCCACCTTTTCCAATGCCCCAATGGACTTGGAGGGCAAGAAACCAGCCCCCTCCACCCCTATATATAGTGGGGAGGTGCATGGGAGCTACACCCCTTGCCCCTGGCGCAGCCCTCCCCCTCCAACTCCTCCTCCTCCTCCGTTGAGCGTAGCGAAGCTCTACCAGAGAACCATGAGCTCCACCACCACGCCGTCATGCTGCCGGAGTTCTCCCTCAACTTCTCCTCTCCCCTTGCTGGATCAAGAAGGAGGAGATATCCCCGGGCTGTACGTGTGTTGAACGCGGAGGCGCCGTCCGTTCGGCACTTGGATCGGATCTTCCGTGATTTGAATCGCCACGAGTACGACTCCATCAACCGCGTTCTTGTAACGCTTCCGCTTAGCGATCTTCAAGGGTATGAAGATGCACTCCCTCTCTATCGTTGCTAGCATCTCCTAGATTGATCTTGGTGACACGTAGGATTTTTTTTGAATTATTACTACGTTCCCCAACAGCTGCTAGGCTTGTTGTCATGTATCAAAATTCTTTTACGTTAATAAGTTATAGAGGATGAAACATAATATTTGGAGTCTTAACTTTCTGTTATTCTTGATGAAACTTAATTTGTTCAAATTTTAGTTAGTTTATTGGTTTGACTTCATGATTACTAAGATTACTGTGTTCTCGTTTGTTTAGTTTGTAGTATATATCAATTCGACATATTATTTCTCTGTGTTATTATTACAATCTTGAAACTTACAATAGCAATACAACTGTTAGGCCTACGGTTATGTATGTACAAAACAAATTTGTATTAAGTTACAGATAGTGAAACTTAATATTTGAGTCTTAAGTTGCTAGGTCATCTCAATGAAACTTAATATTTGAGTCTTAAGTTGCTAGTTCGTCTCAATGAAACTTAATATATTGAAACTTTTAGTTAATTTATTCGTTTTCCTCCATGAAGATAATATTCCAATGGTCCCCGCGTGCAATTATTCCAATTGAAATGAAATTGATTGGCCTGATTCACGCATGTAAGCATTGTTATATCCAGGTAACAGTAAATTTACTTATGTCACATGATACATATAAAGATTCACGTGATACATATAAAGATTTATTTATTAAGTGTATGTATTGATCAATTTAATATTTGTTCTAACAAACTAAGAGTAATCTCACTATTAATGACATGTTTCGAGTTATGTTTAACAAGACTTAATACATAAATATATGTTTTCTGGTTACTTTTTGTTAGGTTGTTCACACAAAATGTCATCTGGCAACATTAATGTTGGAAAAAATCAAAGTTTTTGTTCCAGATATTGAAGATTGGGAGTGTATTTTAAAATCTACATTTGACGTTGATCACGTACGGGTTGTTTTGGATGCATTTTTATACTACAAAAAATGATGTTTACGGAGATCAACTTCGAGGGATTGTTGAAGTTGCCTAAATTGATAGATATTGACCTTAAATACACTAATTATCTTATCAATGTGACCAACATAGGGAACCTTGTTTGAATTTGTTAGAAGATAGGCAAGTCAATTTTTATTCCAATGATTTGCAAAAAGTATTAGCATCTATTTTATTTTTTATCAAAAGTAGTAGGGAAAGCCCCTATGTAAGTTTTTTCATTATAAATTAGTAGGTCGACATATACAAGAGTAACATCAAGAGTATGTTACAGGGTCAGATAGTTAGAAAGTAATGGTTATGCTACTCAATACATTATCAATCCATGACCTCATGCCTTGGACACCTCCCCCAAGCTTGGCAGTTGCCAAGGGGAGTGCCCATACCCATGTATTTATGTTTCTTTCTTCGGAGGTTATGATTTGATATTCTTGGAGATGATGCCCCTCAAGATGCGATTCTCCTCCTCGAGCTTATTATTTTGCTGCTTAAGATCCATTATCTCCTTGCAAAGCTTACCCGTGACGGCTAGAGCTCCAATCACCCAAGGATGTTTCATAGCCGCGGGAGAAAAACTAACACTCTTTTTCATATTTTCATAAGAGAGGAATCTAGCATTAGGAGGGATTAACGAGTTTGGTATTGCTGAGCTCTGAAGTTCCTCTAGTATGAATCCAGCTTGAAGACGAGAGGTAACTTCCTAATCCACCTCCATGGCATCCACTCTTTTCAAGTCATCCTCCATCTCTTCCTCTGTTGCTTGCCCGAAGTGGTTAGCTTCGCTATATGCTCTTGGGCCTGGTGTCGGGTGTGATACACGACTCTCCTCGACCAACTCTTGCAAAGACATCTTGCTCCAAATCTGCTGCAGAAACAACTCGAAACGAAAACAGGGGATTTTGTTGTGGTACTGTGGTCAAAACCTTTGGGAGATTATATAATGAATTTTTACAGACAAAAGAAGTATTGTGCAAGAAAACGGAGTCCGGAGGGCACACGAGGTGGCCACAAGGATGGGGGGCGCGCCCAGGGGAGTAGGGCGCGCCCTCCACCCTTGTGGTGGCCTCGTGTCTCTTTCGGACTACTTTTAATTTTCCTAATTTTTTAAATAATCCAAAATGGAGAAATATTGCTATTAGAACAGTTTTGGAGTCGGTTTACTTACCGTACCACATAGCTATTCTTTTTGGAGTCTGAAACGTTCTGGAAAGTGTCCCTTATGTACCCCTCCGGTGTTACAGTATTAATTATATTGGTCTCAATATTTATGGGAGTACCTGAGATATAATGCTTGATTCTTTGACCATTTACCACCTTCGGATTTGTGCCTTCGACGTTGTTGATTTTTATGGCACCGGAACGATAGACCTCCTCGATGATGTAAGGACCTTCCCATTTAGAGAGAAGTTTTCCTGCAAAAAATCTTAAACGGGAGTTGTATAGCAAAACATGATCACCTACATTAAACTCACGCTTTTGTATCCTTTTATCATGCCATCTTTTAACTTTTTCTTTAAATAACTTGGCATTCCCATAGGCTTGGGTTCTCCATTCATCAAGTGAGCTAATGTCAAATAACCTCTTCTCACCGGAAAGTTTGAAATCATAATTAAGCTCCTTAATAGCCCAATATGCCTTATGTTCTAGTTCAAGAGGTAAGTGACATGCTTTTCCATAAACCATTTTATACGGTGACATACCCATAGAATTCTTATAAGTAGTTCTATAAGCCCATAATGCATCATCAAGTTTCTTAGACCAATTCTTTCTAGATCTATTAACAGTCTTTTGCAAATTAATTTAATCTCTCTATTTCTCCATTCTACTTGACCACTAGACTGAGGATGATATGGAGATGCAATTCTATGGTTGACATCATATTTAGCAAGCATTTTACGGAAAGCACCATGAATAAAATGTGAACCACCATCGGTCATTAAATATCTAGGGACTCCAAACCTCGGAAAAATAACTTCTTTAAGCATCCTAATAGAAGTGTTATGATCAACACTACTAGTTGGAATAGCTTCTACCCACTTAGTAACATAATCAACAACAACTAAAATATGTGTATACCCATTAGAGGAAGGAAAAGGTTCCATATAATCAAAGCCCCAAACATCAAATGGTTCAATAACAAGTGAATAGTTCATAGGCATTTCCTGACGTCTACTAATATTACTAATTCTCTGGCATTCATCACAAGACAAGATAAACTTAAGAGCATTCTTGAAGAGAGTAGGCCAATAAAAACCAGATTGCAATACCTTATGTGCAGTTCTATCTCCAGCGTGGTGTCCTCCATAAGACTCGAAGTGGCACTTGCATATGATCTGTTCCTGTTCATGCTCAGGTACACAACGTCTAATAACACCATCTACTCCTTCTTTATTAAGATGTGGGTCATCCCAGAAGTAATGTCTTCAATCATAGAAAAACTTTTTCTTTTGCTGGTATATGTGAAATTAGGTGGTATAAATTTAGAAACAATATAATTAGCATAATCAGCATACCATGGAGTATTACGAGAAGCAATTATGAGAGCTAATTGTTCATCAGGAAAGCTATCATCAATAGGTAGTGGGTCATCGAGAACATTTTCTAACCCAGACAAGTTGTCCGCAACGGGGTTCTCAGCTCCCTTTCTATTAATAATATTCAAATCAAATTCTTGTAGCAAGAGAACCCATCTAATAAGTCTAGGTTTAGCATCTTTCTTTTCCATAAGATATTTAATAGCAGCATGATCAGTGTGAACAGTTAATTTGGAATCAACAATATAAGATCTGAACTTATCACAAGCAAAAACAACTGCTAAAAATTCTTTTTCAGTAGTGGCATAATTTCTCTGGGCACTGTCTAGAGTTTTACTAGCATAATAGATAACATTCAGTTTCTTATCAACTCTTTGTCCTAGAACGACACCAACAGCATAATCACTAGCATCACACATAATTTCAAAGGGTAAGTTCCAATCAGGTGGCTGAATAATAGGAGTAGAAATCAGGGCTTTCTTAAGTATTTCAAATGCTTCTACACAATCATCATCAAAAACAAAAGGAACATCTTTTTGTAAGAGATTAGTGAGAGGCCTAGAAATTTTAGAGAAGTCTTTAATAAACCTCCTATAGAAACCAGCATGACCAAGGAAACTTCTTATACCTTTGATATCTTTAGGACACTGCATCTTTTCAATAGCATCTACTTTAGCTTTATCAACTTCAATACCTCTTTCAGAAATTTTATGTCCCAAGACAATACCTTCATTAACCATAAAGTGGCACTTTTCCCAATTCAAGACAAGATTAGTTTCCTCACATGTTTGCAAAACTCGATCAAGGTTGCTTAAGCAATCATCAAAAGAAGTTCCGTAAATGGATAAATCATCCATGAAAACCTCAAAATCTCTTCACAAAAATTAGAGAATATAGCAGTCATACATCTTTGAAAGGTAGCAGGTGCATTGCATAAACCAAAAGGCATACGTCTATAAGCAAAGGTACCGAAAGGGCAAGTAAAACTGGTTTTCTCTTGATCATCTTTTGACAAAGGTATTTGAGAGAAACCAGAATAACCACCTAGAAAGAAAAAATGAGTATGTTTGGATAGTCTTTCTAGCATTTGATCAATAAAAGGTAGAGGGTAATGGTATTTTCTAGTAGCTTTATTCAATTTGCGAAAATCAATTACCATTCTATAACTTGTAACAATTCTTTGTGGAATCAATTCATTCTTATCATTAGGAACAATAGTAATTCCTCCCTTCATAGGGACACAATGAACAGGGCTTACCCATTGACTATCGGCAATAGGATACATTATACCTGCCTCCAGAAGCTTTAGTATTTCATTTCTTACCACTTCTTTCATCTTAGGATTTAACCGTCGTTGGTGATCAACAACTGGTTTAGCATCTTTCTCCAATTTTATTTTGTGTTGACATAGAGTGGGACTAATGCCCTTAAGATCATCAAGAGTATATCCAATAGCAGCACGGTGCTTCTTCAGAGTTTTCAATAATTTCTTTTCTTCATGCTCTGAAAGGTTAGCACTAATAATAACATGATATATCTTCTTTTCATCAAGATAAGCATATTTCAGAGTATCAGGTAATTGTTTAAGCTCAAACACGAGATCACCCTTGGGTGGAGGAGGATCCCCAAGGATTTCAACAGGAAAATTGTGTTTCAAAATAGGCCCTTGATTAAAGAATACATCATCTATTTCCCTTCTTTCATTGATAAACATATAATTTTCATGGCCTAGCAAATATTGTTCTAAAGGATCAGCAGGAGGCACGACAATAGAAGCAAGACCAATAATTTCATCCTTACTAGGCAATTCTTTATCATGGGGTTGTCTACGAAATTTAGAGAAACTAAAATCATGAGACATATCTGTAAACCAACAATAACAATATCTTTCTCGCAGTCTATCTTAGCATTAACAGTATTCACGAAAGGTCTACCAAATATAATGGGACAAAATTATCTTGTGGGGAACCAAGAACAAGAAAATCAGTAGGGTATTTTATTTTCCCACACAAGACTTCAACATCTCTAACAATCCCAATTGGTGGTATAGTATCTCTATTGTCAAGCTTAATAGTAACATCAATATCTTCTATCTCAGCAGGTGCAATATCCTTCATAATTTCTTCATACAAGGTATAAGGAATTGCACTCACACTAGCACCCACATCACATAAGCCATGATAACAATGATCTCCTATTTTAACAGAAACAACAGGCATGCCAACGACAGGTCTATGTTTATCTTTCATATCGGGTTTAGCAATTCTAGCAGCTTCATCACATAAATGAATAACATGCCCATCAATATTATCAACCAAGAGATCTTTAACCATAGCAATACTGGGTTCAACTTTAATTTGCTCAGGGGGTGTAGGTGTTCTAGTATAACTCTTACGAAACACAGTTGAAGCTTTCGCATGATCCTTTATTCTAACAGGAAAAAGTGGTTTCTCAATATAAGCAGTAGGAACAATAGGATCAACATTGTAAGTAATAGTTTCTTCTTCAACTTTAATAGGTTCTACTACTTTAACTTCAATGGGAGGATGATATTTAAACCACTTCTCCTTAGGAAGATCAATATGAGTAGAAAAATAATCTCAGGAAGAAGCTACTATCTCAGCGTCAAGTCCATATTTAGTGCTAAAATCATGAAAAGCATAAGTATCCATAAAATATTTAACACAATCAAACTTAAGGTTTATACCTGACTCTTTACCTTCGTCCAGCTCCCAATCTTCAGAGTTGCGTTTAATTCTTTCCAATAAATCCCATTTGAATTCAATATCCTTCTTTATATAGGAACCCGTATAAGAAGTATCGAGCATGGATCGATCATTATGAGAAAGCCGAGCATAAATTTTTTGAATAATAATTTCTCTTGAGAGCTCATGATTGGGGCATGAATATAATATTGACTTAAGCCTCCCCCAAGCTTGAGCGACACTTTCTCCTTCACGAGGCCAAAAATTATATGTATAATTCCAATCACGATGAACCAGATGCATAGGATAAAACTTCTAATGAAATTCCAATTTCAATTGGTTGTAGTTCCATGATCCAATATCATCATGTAGCCTATACCATGTCAATGCCTTTCCCTTCAAATATAAATGGAAGACCTTCTTCTTGACAACATCCTCGGGCATACCTTCAAGCTTAAATAATCCACAAACTTCATCCACATAGATTAGGTGCATATCAGGATGTAATGTTCCATCTCCTGCATAAGGATTAGCTAGCAGTTTTCTATCATACCTGAAGGAATTTCATAATAAATATTTTCAGTAGGTGCAGTAGGTTGAGGAGAAACTCTTTGCTCTTCCGGTCGAGGTGAAGATACCCCAAACAAGCCCCTCAAAGGATTATTTTCCATAGTAACAAGTGACGGTAAATTTCAGCACACTATATAATGTTTCCTTACCAAATTCCACTTACCAAAGGCGCTTCACTCCCTGGCAACGGTGCCAGAAAAGAGTCTTGATGACCCACAAGTATAGGGAATCTTTCGTAGTCCTTTTGATAAGTAAGAGTGTCTAACCCAACGAGGAGCAGAAGGAAATGACAAGCGGGTTTCAGCAAGGTATTCTCTGCAAGCACTGAAATTATCGGTAACAAATAGTTGTGTGATAAGATAATTCGTAATGGGTAACAAGTAACAAAAGTAAATAAGGTGCAGCAAGATGGCCCAATCCTTTTTGTAGCAAAGGAAAAGCCTGGACGAACTCTTATATAAAGCAAAGTGCTCCCGAGGACACATGGGAATTGTTGTCAAGTTAGTTTTCATCATGCTCATATGATTCGCGTTCATTACTTTGATAATTTGATATGTGGGTGGACCGGTGCTTGGGTGCTGCCCTTCCTTGGACAAGACTCCCACTTGATTAACCCCTCTCGCAAGCATCCGCAACTACGAAAGAAGAATTAAGATAAACCTAACCATAGCATGAAACATATGGATCCAAATCAGCCCCTTACGAAGCAACACATAAACTAGGGTTTAAGCTTCTATCACTCTAGCAACCCATCATCTACTTATTACTTCCCAATGCCTTCCCCTAGGCCCAAACAATGGTGAAGTGTCATGTAGTCGATGTTCACATAACACCACTAGAGGAAAGACAACATACATCTCATCAAAATATCGAACGAATACCAAATTCACATGATTACTAATAACAAGACTTCTCCCATGTCCTCAGGAACAAACGTAACTACTCACACAACATATTCATGTTCATAATCAGAGGAGTATTAATTATCATTAAGGATATGAACATATGGTCTTCCACCGAATAAACCAACTAGCATCAACTACAAGGAGTAATCAACACTACTAGCAACCCACAGGTACCAATATGAGGTTTTGAGACCAAGATCGAATACAAGAGATGAACTAGGGTTTGAGAGGAGATGGTGCCGGTGAAGATGTTGATGGAGATTGACCCCCTCTCGATGAGAGGATCATTGGTGATGACGATGGTGATGATTTCCCCCTCCCGGTGGGATGTTTCCCCGGCAGAACAGCTCCGCCGGAGCCCTAGATTGGTTCTGGCCAGGTTCCGCCTCGAGACGGCGGCACTTCGTCCCGAAAGCTTCCTTCTGATTTTTCCAGGTCAAAACACACCATATAGCAGAAGATGGGTGTCGGAGGCCTGCCAGGGCCCACAAGGACGGGGGGCGCGCCCAGGGGAGTAGGGCGCGCCCTCCACCCTTGGCTGGCTGGTGGCCCCCCTCTGGTGCTTTCTTCGCCCAATATTTTTATATATTCCAAAAACATGCTCCGTGAAGTTTCAGGACTTTTGGAGTTGTGCAGAATAGGTCTCTAATATTTCTCCTTTTCTAGTCCAGAATTCCATCTGCCGACATTCTCCCTCTTCATGTAAACCTTATAAAATAAGAGAGAAAAGGCATAAGTATTGTGATATAATGTGTAATAAAAGCGCATAATACAATAAATATCAATATAAAAGCATGATGCAAAATGGACGTATCAAGTGTCTCTCTGTGTGCCCTACCGGATCATCAGGACCAGGTCCCGCCTCGTCTGGGCGTTGCCCGGATCATACACCTAGAGCATCAGAAACCAACAGAAACGTATCCCCAGAGTCTGATCAACCGAACCAGGTCCCGGATCTTCTGTGCTTGCCCAGATCATCCGGTCACAGTCCCGGATGATCCGGATAGGGGTCCAGGAACCAAAAGAAGCTTGCGGCTCGAGCCAAATCTAATGGATGGGCTTCCAGATCATTCCCGGATCGTCCGGACGAAGTGCCGGATCATCCGACAGTCTCTCAGTATTTCCCCTACACAAAATTCATCTGGTGTTCCTTCCGGACATCCGGACTCCCTGTTATTGCATTCTGTTTTCAACCTATCCGGATCATCCCATCCAGATCATCCAGGCATTCACATATCATCTAGGGGGAGGGGCATCCGGATCATCCGGGAAGCTAAAACAACTGCTGAAAAATGGCTATATTCTCTTGGGGTATAAATAGCTGACCACTATATTCATATCATCCCCAAGAACACAAGTTCTCCCTCTCATACTCTCCCGCACTAAATCCTAGACGAGAAGATTTGTGAGAGTTCTTGAAGTTGTTCCAATCAAAAGAAATATATACTACCTCTCCTTCCTGTGACCAAAGAAAATTGTGATTTGATCAAGTCTTGAGTGTTTCCCCTTTGATCCTATTACTCTTGGAGGTTGGAGAATCATAGGTGGTAGGAGTTCTTCTGTGAGGAATCAAGCATTGTGATTGCCCCCGGAAAGTTTGTGAAGGTTTGGAGATCACCTCAAGGTCTACCACTAGTGGTTGAGAAACGCCTTCATGGTGCCGTCTCAAGGGTAGAATAGGGTGAGCCTTCGTGGTAACATCCACCTCTCTAATGGTGACTAGTTTTCCTCCAAGGAAGTGAACATCAGTATACATCCTCGTCTCTCGGGGTTGCGGTATCCCTAACCCTAGTGATACGTCTCCAACAAATCTATAATTTATGAAGTTTTCATGCCATGTTTACAACAATTTTATATGGTTTTGGTATGATTTTATTAGAACTAACCCGGACTGACGCTGTTTTCAGTAGAACTACCGTGGTGTCGTTTTTTGTGCAGAAATAAAAGTTCTCGGAATGGGCTGCAAATTTACGGTGATTTTTATGGACCAAAGGATACCCTCGAAGCACCGGAGCTAGGCCAGAAGAGTCCCGAGGAGGCCACAAGCCTCCAGGGCGTGCCCTGAGGGCTTGTGGGCCCCTCGGGCACCCTCCTGACTTGTTTCCGACGCCAAAAATTCTTATAAGTATAGAAACCTCCGAAAAGATCCCTAGATCGAAAGTTCCGCCGCCGCAAGCCTCTGTAGCCACGATAAACCAATCGGGAGCCCGTTCCGGCACCCTGCCGGAGGGGGAAATCATCACCGGAGGCCATCTTCATCATACCAGCCTCCATGACGAGGAGGGAGTAGTTCACCCACGGGGCTGAGGGTATGTACCTGTAGCTATGTGTTTGATCTCTCTCTCTCATGTTCTTGATTTGGCACGATCTTGATGTACCACGAGCTTTGTTACTATAGTTGGATCTTGATAACCCACAAGTATAGAGGATCAATTGTAGCCTCTTTTGATAAGTAAGAGTGTCGAACCCAACGAGGAGCTAAAGGTATAATAAATATTCCCTCAAGTTCTATCGACCACCGATACAACTCTACGCACGCTTGACGTTCACTTTACCTAGAACAAGTATGAAACTAGAAGTACTTTGTAGGTGTGATATGATAGGTTTGCAAGATAATAAAGAGCACATAAATAAAATCTAGGGGCTGTTTAGATAAAGACACAACTAAGTTAGTTTTAGTAGAGAGCTTTTGTCAACAAGAAAGTTATTTGTCCCTAGGCAATCGATAACAAGTACCAGTAATCATTCTTGTAATTTTATATGAGGGAGAGGCATGAGCTAACATACTTTCTCTACTTGGATCATATGCACTTATGATTGGAACTCTAGCAAGAATCCGCAACTACTAAAGATCATTAAGGTCATGAAACCCAACCATAGCATTAAGTATCAAGTCCTCTTTACTCCCATACATCATAGCCCACCTACTCGTGTTTAAGTTTCTGTCACTCTCACAACCCACCATAAGCAAACCATGAACATATTGCAACACCCTACAGCGGGGACCCCTCAAATTTGCGCGAGACGGAGGGCACCGTAGGACAGCACCATAAATAAAATATACAATCATACCAACCAAGATCACGATTAACCCATAGGACAAAACGGATCTACTCAAACATCATAGGATAACCATAGATCATTGGGAAATAATATATGGAGTTGAGCACCATGTTTAAGTAGAGATTACAGCGGGGGAAAGAGGTGTTACACCGCTGCATAGAGGGGGAGAGAGTTGGTGTTGACGGTAGCAAGATTGTTGATGTAGATCGCCTTCCCGATCGTTGTCCCGGTGGCACTCCGGCACCACCGGAACAGAGGGGGAGAGAGCCCCCTCCTTCTTCTTCTTCCTTGGCCTCCCCCTAGATGGGAGGAGGGTCCCCCCTGTGGTCCTTGGTCTCCATGGCGCCGGAGGGGCGGGAGCCCCTCCGAGATTGGATCTCCCTCTCTGTTCTCTTTTGTTTCGCGTTTCCTAGATCTAGCTAAAAACCGTTTCTTATATTCCGGGAGATCCGTAACTCCGATTGCGCTGAGATTTAACACGATTTTTTCCCCGGATATAAGCTTCCTTGCGCCCGAAGTAGAGATCCAACCGACGTTCGAGGAGGGCACAACCCACCACCGCGCGCCAGGGGCCTCTGGCGCGCCCTGGTGTCTTGTGGGCTATGTGGGCCTCCGTTTGCGGTGATTCCAACTCCCAAAAATCACAAATATTCCAAAATAATTCTCTGTGAAATTTTATTGCATTTGGACTTCGTTTGATATGGATACTCTGCGATACAAAAAACATGCAGAAAACAGGAACTGGCACTGGATCAATAGGTTAGTCCAATAAATCATATAAAAAGTTGCCAAAAACATGTGAAAGTTGAATAATATTGGCATGAAACAATCAAAAATTATAGAAACGACAGAGACGTATCAGCATCCCCAAGCTTAATTGCTGCTCGTCCTCGAGTAGATAAATGATAAAAAAGATAATTTTTGATGTGGAATGCTACCTAGCATAAACTTGATCATATATCTAATCATAGCATGAATATTAAGACATAGGTGATTCAAAGCAATAGTCTATAATTTGACATAAAGACATCAATACTTAGGCATCCCAACAAACAATCATGTCTTTCAAAATATCAACGCTAAAGAAAGCTATCCCTACAAAATCATATAGTCTTGTCATGCTCTGTCTTCTTAACACAAAGTATTTATCATGCACAACCCCTATGACAAGCCGAGCAATTGGTTCATACTATTTAGCGCGCTTCAGCTTTTTCAACCCTCACGCAATACATGAGCGCAAGCCATGGATATAGCACTACGGGTGGAATAGAGTATGATGATAGGGGTAAATATAAAGAAGACAAAAAAGTAAGAAAGTCTCACACCGACGCGGCTAACCAACGGGCTATGGAGATGACCATCAATTGATATCATCGTGAGGAGTAGGGATTGCCATGCAACGAATGCACTAAGAGCTATAAGTGTATGAAAGCTCAATATGAAAACTAAGTGGGTGTGCATCCAATCCTATAATGAAAAATTCCCACTAGTATATGAAAGTGACAACATAGGAGACTCTCCATATAAAAAACATGGTGCTACTTTGAAGCACAAGTGTGGTAAATGATACTAACAATGCCCCTTCTCTCTTTGTTTATTTCTTTTTCTTTTTTTTTTCTTTTTATATTTTTTCTCTCATTGTCCGGACTCTCATCCCGACTTGTGGGGGAATCATAGTCTCCATCATCCTTTCCTCACTGGGGTACTGCTCTAAAAATGAATAATGATGATCATCACACTTCTATTTACTATAACTCAAAAGAAATAAAAATTACAACTCGATACCTATGACAAAGTATGACTCTATATATGAATGCCTCTGGCAATGTACCAGGATGTGTAATGATCTAGCGTAACATGTATGAAAAATGATGAATGGTGGTTGAGCCACAACTACTATGTCAGCTATATGATCATGCAAAGCAATATGACAATGAATGCTCAAGTCATCAAACGGAAGCGGTGGAAGTTGCATGGCTATATATCTCGGAATGGCCATGGAAAAGCCATAATAGGTAGATATGGTGGCTGTTTTGAGGAAGATATAATAAGGCTTATGTGTGATAGAGCGTATCATATCACGGGGTTTGGATGCACCTGCGAAGTTTGCACCACGTCTCGATGTGAGAAAGGGCAATGCACGGTACCGTAGAGGCTAGCAAATTGCGGAAAGGTAAGAGTGCATATAATCCATGGACTCACATTAGTCATAAAGAACTCATATACTTATTGCAAAAGTTTATTAGCCCTCGAAGCAAAGTATTACTACGCATGCCCCTAGGGGGATAGATTGGTAGGAACAGACCATCGCTCGTCCCCGACCGCCACTCATAAGTAAGACAATCAATAATAAATCATGCTCCAAGTTCATAGCATAACGAGAGACTATACGTGCATGCTTCGGGAATCACAAACCTTAACACCAATATTCCTACTAAACACAACCATTCACTAGTACCTCCCACATATTACCATCTCTATATCGCAAAACTATTGCAAGGAATCAAACATATCATATTCAGTGATCCACAAGTTCTATGTAGGATTTTATGACTAACCATGCAATTGACCAATTCCTGTTGACTCTCTAAATAGATATAAGTGAAGCATGAGAGTTTAAATATTTCTACAAAAGACCATGCTCTAACAAATATAAGTGAAGCAAAACAACATTCTTCAAACAAAGGTTTTCCATGTGAAGAGAAACAGGCAATCCAAACTTCAAATGACATAAGTGAAGCACATGAAGCATTCTATAAAGCCACACTCAAAAGATATAAGTGAAGTGCAATGAGCATTCTATAAATCAACCATGGACTATCTCATACCATCATGGTGCATAAAAGAAAAATGGAAAAGCTAAATGCAATAGACGCTCCAAGATTTGCACATGTCATGTGAACGAAACGAAACCGAAAACATACCGATACTTGTTGAAGAAAGATGGGATGCCTTCCGGGGCATCCCCAAGCTTAGACGCTTGAGTCTCCTTGAATATTTACTTGGGGTGCCTTGGTCATCCCCAAGCTTGAGCTCTTGCCTCTCCTCCTTCTCCTCATATTGAAACCTCCTCGATCTTTGATCACTTCATCCACACAAAACTCAACAGAAAGTTCGGTAAGATCCGTTAGTATAATAAAGCAAATCACTACTCTAAGTACTGCTGCAAACCAATTCATATTTTGTTTTTGCATTGTAGCTACTGTAATATAACTTTTTCATGGCTTAATCCACTGATAGAATCGATAGTTTCATCAAAACAAGCAAAACAATGCATCAAAAACAGAATCTATCCTAAATAGGACAGTTTGTAGTAATCTGAACATTCACCATACTTCTGGTACTCCAAAAATTCTGAAAAAATTAGAAAAAAACAATTTGTATAGAAAGACATTGCAAAATGTTTCAGAACCGTTTGACATGCCAGTAAAAAAATGTAAAATCGCGCACTACAACCAAAGTTTCTGTTTTGTACCGCACAAACCAACAAGCAATCTAAACATCCTAAAGGCAAACCTTGGCACATTATTTTTGTAATACAATGGAATTGTACAAGGGGATAATTATTTTTGTGATAATCTTCATGAAAAATTCTACATTGTTTCCATGAGCATGAACACAAGTGTTCAAGGTCGGCCCTCACTTCTCCAATGCATAACTTCCAATCGCTTCTCTTTTGTGAAAAAGTTTTAAGTTCCCCTCTATATTTTTTTGTTTTTAAACTTTATAAAAGCACTCAACAGAAATAAATGACTCTCTAAAACTTCCGGGTTGTCTCCCTGGCAGCGCTTTCTTTAAAGCCATTAAGCTAGGCATAAAGTGCTCAAGTAATGAATCCACCCGGATCCCAAGGTATATCAAAGCCAATTTTAATTAACAATGATTTAGCATTTAGTAGTGAGAACAAAGCAACATATATCAAGCAATGACGAAGTCTAACTCTCTTCCTATGCATCGACATGTCATACAAGAACAATTCATGCACATCAAGTAAAGGCCAATACATAGCATAAGCAGTTTCTTGCAATTTTGTTGTGTTGTAAACATAGAGAGGTGGAGATGTAGTCCCTCTCTCATAATAATTGCAAGTAGGAGCAACAAGCAGATGCATATTATATTCATCAAAATCAGCATGTGAAATAGTAAAAGGCAACCCATCAACATAATCCTTAATAAGAGCAAACTCTCCGACATAGTGTAGTTCGGAGAATTCAAAAAGATAATAGGACTATCGTGTGTGGGTGCAATAGCAACAATTTCATTCTTAACATAAGGAACTATAGCAAGTTCATCTCCATAAGCATCATTCATATTGGCATCATGGCCACAAGCATAGCAAGCATCATCAAAAAGGGATATTTCAAACGAATCAATGGGATCATAGCAATTATCATGGCATTCATCCTTCGGTAAGCATGAAGGGAAATTAAATAATGTATGAGTTGAAGAGTTACTCTCATTAGAAGGTGGGCATGGGTAGCTAATCCGATCTTCCTCCTTTTGTTCTTCGTTCTCCTCATCATCTTTTTCATCCAATGAGCTCACAGTTTCATCAACTCCTTCTTCCATAGACTCCTGCAAAATATTAGTCTTTTCTTGGACATCGGAGACTTTCTCAAAAAATTCATCAATATCAGAATTGTATTTATAATTATCATAGCAATATTTAAGGATGGCAAAATTTTCAGGTCTATAAACATCATCATCAAAAGCTTCGTATTTTTCAAACAAATATTCAATTTCATAAGCACCCTTAAAAGCAACAAATTCTTCTATTCGTTCCACATCGTAGTAATCATATATACCTCTAGCATAAGAAGCCAAGGTTTCATTATCATTAAATTCACATGAAAAGGGAAGATGTGGAGCGTTCATCCTAGAGCAACAAGTATAATCATATCTCAAGCATAGATCCCAAGCATACCAATGCAACATATGAATTTGATCCCATAAAAGTTTACCCTTTTGAGTCAAGCGATAATCCCTAAAGTATTCACGTTGATCCAACGTTACTCCCATTATATAGTTGATGGGGTTTTCTCAGGATTATCAAAGTAGTGCATAATATCTTTTATATAACGGGCATGGAGGGTTTTAGCAGGTTCCCCATCTCCACGAGTAGCAAGTACCACTAATTTTTTTGGTGTTTCGTGTTCCATATCCATAACTATAGATAGAGTACAACTTAGAACAAGAAATAAAAACTACTTAGTGATAAAGCAAACAAGCACACACGAGAATATTCACCCCACGCTATTGCTCCCCGACAACGGTGCCAGAAAAAAGTCTTGATAACCCACAAGTATAGGGGATCAATTGTAGCCTCTTTTGATAAGTAAGAGTGTCGAACCCAACGAGGAGCTAAAGGTAGAACAAATATTCCCTCAAGTCCTATCGACCACCGATACCACTCTACGCACGCTTGACGTTCTCTTTACCTAGAACAAGTATGAAACTAGAAGTACTTTGTAGGTGTGATAGGATAGGCTTGCAAGATAATAAAGAGCACATAAATAAAATCTAGGGGCTGTTTAGATAAAGACACAACTAAGTTAGTTTTAGTGAGAGCTTTTGTCAACAAGAAAGTTATTTGTCCTTAGGCAATCGATAACAAGTACCAGTAATCATTCTTGTAATTTTATATGAGGGAGAGGAATGAGCTAACATACTTTCTCTACTTGGATCATATGCACTTATGATTGGAACTCTAGCAAGCATCCGCAACTACTAAATATCATTAAGGTCATGAAACCCAACCATAGAATTTAGTATCAAGTCCTCTTTACTCCCATACATCATAGCCCACCTACTCGGGTTTAAGTTTCTGTCACTCTCGCAACCCACCATAAGCAAACCATGAACATATTGCAACACCCTACAGCGGGGCCCCCTCACATTTGCGCGATACAGAGGGCACCGTAGGACAGCACCATAAATAAAATATACAATCATACCAACCAAGATCACGATTAACCCATAGGACAAAACGGATCTACTCAAACATCATAGGATAACCATAGATCATTGGGAAATAATATATGGAGTTGAGCACCATGTTTAAGTATAGATTACAGCGGGGAAAAGAGGTGTTACACGGCTGCATAGAGGGGGAGAGAGAGTGGGTGTTGACGGTAGCAAGATTGTTGATGTAGATCGCCGTCCCGATGGCACTCCGGCGCCACCAGAAGAGAGGGGGAGAGAGCCCCCCTCCTCCTTCTTCTTCCTTGGCCTCCCCCTAGATGGGAGGAGGGTTCCCCCTCTGGTCCTTGGTCTCCATGGCACCGGAGGGGCGGGAGCCCCTCCGAGATTGGATCTCCCTCTCTGTTCTCTTCTGTTTCGCGTTTCCCAGATCTGGCCGAAAACCGTTTCTTATATTCCGGGAGATCCATAACTCCGATTGCGCTGAGATTTTAACACGATTTTTTTCCGGATATAAGCTTCCTTGTGCCCGAAGTAGAGATCCAACCGACGTTCGAGGAGGGCACAATGCACCACCGCGCGCCAGGGGCCTCTGGCGCGCCCTGGTGTCTTGTGGGCTGTGTGGGCCTCCGTTTGCGGTGATTCCAACTCCCAAAAATCACAAATATTCCAAAATAATTCTCCGTGAAATTTTATTGCATTTGAACTTCGTTTGATATGGATACTCTGCGATATAAAAAACATGCAGAAAACAAGAACTGGCAGTGGGCACTAGATCAATAGGTTAGTCCAATAAATCATATAAAAACTTGCCAAAAACATGTGAAAGTTGAATAATATTGGCATGAAACAATCGAAAATACGATGGAGACGTATTAGATCTTATGGTGTTCTTCCCCCTCTACCTTCTTGTGATGAATTGTGTCTTGCTCTTTGAGGTTTCGTTATGTTGGATTGAGTATTGGATTTGAGAACACTTGATGTATGTCTTGCGATGGGATATCTGTGGTGACAATGGGATGTTCTATTGATTCACTTGATGTATGTTTTGGCACTCAACTCGCGAATTCCTGAGGTGACATTGGGGTAATCTATGCATAGGGGTTGATGCATGTTTTCGTCCTACATTCTCCAAATCTGAAGGTCGCTCCAAGCGCAAACATGATCCCAGCGCAAAGCGAAAGAGTGCATCGAAGAAGAGGTCGGCTGAACCAATTGATAAAAATGTCGAAAGTAATCCTTCCGATAAAGACGATCCTCCGCTCATAAAGGATGAAGTTGAAGCTACTCTTAGCGAGCAACTGAACATCACAACTTCAACGGTGTTGCCTGATCTTCGGGTTCGTAAAGTTCCAATCGCACCACCGAAGAAGATTGTTGTTAGAAAAACTCCTCCTACCACTGTCACCATGAAAGATCATTTGGACACGACTCCTCATCCACATGCTATCAACTTGAAGGATTTGGTAGTTGATGCCCCTGTCAGCACTACTAAGCCGGGCGAACAAATTCCCAAGCCGAAAGTAAAGAAAATCAAGGCACCTACCACCGAGCCGAGTGCTCCTTAAGACACTGCTCCGAAGGAAAAGGCTGCTAAATTTGCTCCCACTCTGACTCAGCCGTTGGCTTCAAAACCTCCTTCCGAGCAAGTTCATATGCCATCTGTTCCAGTTGCCAAGTCTGATGCACCTCACTATTACAATCATGTGTTCATCATGGAACAACTTGATAAATTTGTGGACAATCCTTTTGAGGTGAAGTGGCCTCTTTTGCCTATCCCTCCTGAAGTCATCTCACAAGTCAATTGAAATCAAAACTCTCACTGCCGAACTCAATGACCTGGATGGTCGAATGAAAAGTACTTCTTCCAAGTTTGTTATTCGACAACTCGAAGACTCCTATAAGGATATCAATCGTGCTTTGACTCTTATCCACAACATAAGGTTGCGTTTTCAAAAAGATCTCGATGAAATTGTTCGCAAGATCTGCGATGAGCACCAAGCACAAGTCACTAGGTATAATGATCTAGTCAAGGGTCCTATCGACCAAACTGCTCAGCAAACGGAGAGGCAACGAAAGAGAACCGCGAAGAAAAATATACCTCATGCTTCGACTGAAAAGTCGCCTGATCGCCCAGAGACTGTGGCTCAGAAAGAAAAGTCTCCAGAGCCAGCTATTCCATCACAACCCCCAGTCAAAGTCTCAGATGCTCCTCACTCGCCAAGGCCAACAGAATCAGTGCCTGTGGCCTCCCCTGTTCATGATGATGTTCCTTCCGAGCCACATGTTTCAAAGGAAGGTGAAATCCCTCAGTCCGAGCCCCAAGCTTCTCCGGCTCGTGTAGAACTAAGAGTTTCGATGCCTCAAACTTATCAGCAACCACAGGTTCCCGAGGAGCAACCTCCACCTGCTCAAGTACCTGATTCAGGCTCAGTGCCTACCGAGAAAGAATCTGCTCAGTTTCCAACTGCCTCTGCGGCTCCCACTATTGTGCCACCAGCTCCGTCACCACTCAAGTTATCCATCGACACAACGATTAGAATGCAGGATGTTGGTCCATCCGAACAAAAATCTATTTCTGCTCATTGTACCGGCTCCGTTGTGTATGACGATGAAGTTCTGTCAGTTGAATAAGAACTCAAGTATCCATTCCCTCATGAAGAACTGCCTTTGTTTTCATGAGGAGAAGGCGCCAAAGGTCCTAATTTCAATCGGAATGCACATCCCCAATTCTTTCAAGAAAGTCCATATGCAGGGCCGCGCACTTCTAAATCGCCTCGTTTCTGGACAAGAGAACATGCCATCTATTACTCTTGGGTCCTCTATGAGAGCAGAAAGATATTTCCCCATGAATTTCCAAACATTCGTGCTATACAAAATATTGGATGTTTCAATCAAGTGCTGCAAGATCTGGATGATTTTTGCCTCACCAAAGTACTCGAGTTTGAGCATCCTTTGGAATAGAGGGATTGTACTTCAGTTCTATGCCACCTTTATATCACTGGTGATGAATCTTACAGTTCCAAATGGATCATGGAATGGATGACCGAAGGAAAACGCATCAAGTGCACTGCAACAGATTTTGTCTCGTAGTTCCATTTCCCTCCCTTTGGGCATGGTGAACATGAAATTCGGGTGCACAACATTGAAGTTTTTTGATGCACTATGGATCAGGATTCGTGACTATACTGGTCCTCCCCTGCCTGAGCACTTGACCTTTGAGAATCAGACTCTTTATCACATGCTCACATACACCATCTGCCCTCTGGCCGGAATGAATTCAGACAGGTCCATTTATGATATTCTTCGGAATGCCATATATGCAATCTCCAAGCGTTATATCTTCGATGTTGAAGATATGTTCTTGCGCATTCTGAAGGATTCTGCTCAGCATCCCTTCCGCGTCAACGTCTTTGCGCCATGGATCCGGAAAATTGTTGATCATGTTATGCACACTGAATATCTGGCAAAGGAAAGTCACAAATGTTTCATACCTCTTGTTCGCGACACACTGCAAGTTATGGAATATATTTCTTCAGGAAAGTCGCCCGTGTCAAGCCCTCATGACTATCACAAGCAATTCGATAGGCCAAGTCTCCCTCAGGGCGACCAAAATTTTACGCCTCAACCTCCATCGCAACTCGGAGTTAGTTTGCGTACACAACAATTGCTGTTGCAGCACATGGCCGAGGATCAAAGAGAAAAAGAACACCTCGCCGCCGAGCTAAATGCAATCAACAATCGAACCAAGATCGTGCATATGATTGCGGATGAGAACACGAAAAGGCTCTGGAAATTGCTTCGCAAGTTCTTTATCGAGAAACAACTCCGGAATGGCAGTCTCAAAGAATTATATGATTACATTGACAAAGGCTTCTCTATTGAAGATTTCCAAGATCGAAGTACTCCTTCGTTGCCTGATCATGAACCAACTACTGATCTTTTGCATCTCAAACTCCGTAAATTGATCGAAGAATCTTAAGCCACCTCACCAACAGATAAACCTCCCGAAGGCAATGTGCTCTCCCGTGGTCCTCATGTGGCAGACCCCAATATGCCCTCGTCTTCTTAGCATCAAGTTGTCATTCCCGAAGGAAAATCAACTGCTGCTGAAGCCGAAGATGACCCAGTCACTTCCGAAGTAGAACTCTCCTCCGACAGTTCTTTGGGAGATGCCATCAAGTGATTCAAGATTCGCGCTTTTGCACTACTGTTATTCGTCACCTTTTTTACACTAGTTGACAAAAGGGGGAGAATTACATCGAGTCTCAATAGATTTGCCTTTTGTGTTTCTTTGGTTTGCTTTCGTGTGCGTTTGAAACTTCAATGTTAAGACTATCAGTGCTAAGTTGTATGGCTTCCATCCTGTAAGGTTAATAACCCCGCCTGCTGCACCATTTCTCTGGAAGCATTTGTTTTGTAGGTGGAATTATTATCAGAAGTTATGATTGATTGCACTACAATCTCGATGGATTATATGTCATCACTGCGAATCAATATCTCGAATGATTGAAATATCCTTTGTATAATTCATACTTGCACGAGAATTTATCTCATATTTGTTACCCTGCATACATCTAGGGCGAGTCTATTTCATCATCGAGAAAATTAACACTAATTCACTCTTGTTCGATTTATTTTTCACTTATCTATCTTCACTTTATGTTTATCTATTTTGTCAACAACCGTCCAAAAAGGAGGAGATTGTTGGTGCTATGATTGCCCCCTTATGTTTTTGGAGTTTGTTGACATACACAGTATGGGACTTATGTGTTTGCTAGTGCACACAGAGTAATAGGTCCCTATGAATGATAACCCACAAGTATAGGGGATCGTTTGTAGCCTTCTTCAATAAATAAGAGTGTCAAACCCAACGAGGAGCTAAAGGTAGAACAAATATTCCCTCAAGTTCTATCGACCACCGATACAACTCTATGCACACTTAACGTTTGCTTTACCTAGAACAAGTATGAAACTATTTTGCAAGAATAAAACTACGAATAAATTGCAAGGTGATAAAAGTGGATAGCTTTTGTCAACAAGAAAGTCATTTATCCCTAGGAAATCGATAACAAGTACCGATAATCATTCTTGCAATTCTATATGAGGGAGAGGCATGAGCTAACATACTTTCTCTACTTGGATCATGTGCACTTATGATTGGACCCCTAGCAAGCATCTGCAACTACTAAAGATCATTAAGGTCATGAAACCCAACCATAGCATTAAGTATCAAGTCCTCTTTATCCCATACGCCATAACCCACTTATCCACGTTTAGGCTGCTGTCACCCCCGCAACACTAACAATAAACAAACCATGAACATATTGCAACACCCTACAGCAGGGTCCCTCCGCTTGCGCGACATGGAGGGCACCGTAGGACAGCACCTTAAAGAAAATATACAATCATACCAACCAAGATCACGATTAACCCATGATACGTCTCCAACGTATCTATAATTTTTGATTGTTCCATGCTGTTATATGATCATTCTTGGATGTTTTACAACCATTTTATACCATTTTTTGGTACTAACCTATTGACATAGTGCCAAGTGCCAGTTGCTGTTTTCTGCATGTTTTTTACATCGCAGGAAATCAATACCAAACGGAGTCCAAACGCAACGAAACTTTTTGTGGGATTTTTATGGACCAGAAGACACCCAATGGGCTAGAGAAACACCTGGGGGGTGCCCTAAGGGGGGCATAACCCACTAGGGCGCGCCTGGGCCCCCAGGCGCGCCCAGGTGGGTTGTGCCCACCTCGGTGGCCTCTCGAACCGCCTCTTTACTCTATAAATACCCCAATATTCCAGAAACCCTAGAGGAGTCGACGAAAATTAATTCCAGCCACTGCAAGTTCCAGAACCACCAGATCCAATCTAGACACCATCATGGAGGGGTTCATCTTGTCCATTGGTGCCTCTCCGATGATGCGTGAGTAGTTCTTTGTAGACCTATGGGTCCGTAGTTAGTAGCTAGATGTCTTCCTCTCTCTCTTTTGATTCTCAATACAATGGTCTCTTGGAGATCCATATGGTGTAACTCTTTTTGCGGTGTGTTTGTTGGGATCCGATGAACTTTGAGTTTATGATCGTATCTATCTTTTTATCCATGAAAGTTATTTGAGTCTTCTTTGATCTCTTATATGCATGATTACTTATAGCCTCGTATTTCTTCTCCGATATTTGGGTTTTGTTTGGACAACTTGATCCATTTATCTTGCAATGGGAAGAGGTGCTTTGTGATGGGTTTGATCTTACGGTGCTTGATCCCAGTGACAGAAGGGGAACCGACATGTATGTATCGTTGCTATTAAGGATAACAAGATGGGGTCTATTTCTACATAAATATATAACACTACAAAAAAAGACACATCCGTGACATTTTGGGCCGAATGATTTTTTTTCTGTCATGCTTATGAGACTGCTATGACGATAATTTTGACAAAATCCGGCATCATCATAGATGTGGTGGGCTCCTACTTCTATGAGAAAAAATCATGACAGAAAATGGGCTTTTCATCCTGGGCGGGCCAGAGACGCAGCTGCATGACATTCTTTGGGCCGTCCATGACAGAAAAAACCATGGTAGAGGCGAGAGCGAGGAAAATATCGGGGAGTTCCCGGTTATGGTGGGTGGTCGGGGGCCGAGCGATGCACGTTTCTCTTGTACACGTATGCGCGTGGGTGCGAGGTGTTGGGCTCTAACTGAACCCAAGCGAGGCGTTTGCCTACTGAACCTGTCATGGTTCTGTCACGGCAGATGTCCTAGAGAAAGGACTTAGTCGTGGAGCCATCGCTACGGGTTAACTTAAAGGGGTCAAAGCGAACAAGGGACGCAAGAGAGTTTATACTGGTTCGGCCCCCTTGCGGTGAAGGTAAATGTCTACGATCCAGTTGTTGTGGGATTGCTTGGGTTTCGATGACCAGGGAGCGAATATGCTTTGCCTGAGTCTCGAGTTGTTGTTTGTCGTCCTTGAACCGGCGCCGGGTCGTCCCCTTTGTATACATGGGTTGACGCCCGTCGGTTTACAGAATCCCGAGGCCGACTCATAGACGTGTCCAGCTCGGTCTCTGCTCTTTCTATCTTACAACACAAGTTTACATATTAATACCGATTTATGTCTACAGGCCTTAAACCGGCTTTGGGCCCAGGGCCTTCATAAAGCGTCACCGTCTGTCTTCATGGGCTTCAGATATAATGAACTACTTATGGGGTTAACCCGGCCTCTCCTGGCCGGTTTACGCCCAGTGGTAATATCCCCAACATTAGGCCCCAGATTGATTTGAACTGGTTCATGTCAATCCTCAATACTTAAGAAAATTTCTTATTCAACATCTTCACATAATCTTGTAAACCGCCGTGACGTCACCTTCCAAGATCATGGTAAACTGCCATGACGTCATCTGTTATTTAAAACTGTATATAACCCATCCTCTTTAATGGGCCTCCGAGGATCGAGGCAACAGAGCTGTCACACACCCCATTTTTCGGGCTCCTCGATCTCGCGCCTACCTTTTATCTTTTTGCCTTTATAAATAGGGTCAAGGGGTCTTTCCATTCCCCCCCGTATCTCTTCAGCTCATCTTCTTCCTCACGCTGCCCGACCTTTGGAGCTCCGCCGCCACCATCGACCTTCGTTTCTGCCTCCGCAACGGCCGCTGCATCAACTTGACCAGACCAGAAAAGTGCGGCGCTCCTCCGCTGTTCCCTCATCATCAGTGAATTCTTCCTTTCTTTGCTCTAGATCCACCATTAGGGTTTCAAGGTTCATCGAAGTCTATCCAATCTCCGCCATTGTTCTTTCCTGTTCCTTTCATTAGCATGAACAACTAGCTGGATCCGATATTTCTTACGCGGCCATAGCCATAATCCCCTTTTCATTAGATCCGTTCCTTTACACAAAATTCATCTGAACCTTGCTGAACCGTTCAAACTCTTGAAATTAGGTTACGCTGTAGGCTACGCGTTACTGAACCCGAGCGATCGATCGATCTGGCTGTTCACTGAACCCGATCAAGCGATTCCTTCGCTACTGCTGCTAACTGAAGCCAATCGAACCTATTGCCTCCTTCTCTTGATGAACAGTGAGTGTTGTTGGGGGCTTGGATGAACAGTTCCCGGTGTGGGGGGGGGGGGGGGTTGGATGAACAGGACCCCGTGGTGTTGCCGCTGGATGAACAGGACCCCGATCGATCGATCCAGTTGGGGGTGGATGAACAGGACCCCGTGGAGGGCTGAATGAACAGGACGACCGCGTGGAGGGCTGGTTGAACAGTAGTCAGTGGAGGGCTGGATGAACAGTAGCCCGTGGAGGGGTGGTTGAACAGGACCCCGTGGAGAGGGCTTGTTGAACAGTAGCCGATGGAGGAGTGGTGGAGGCTGGATGAATAGGAGCCCGTGGATGAACAGGAGGAGGTGGAGGCTGGAGGAGGTCGACGGTGGATGAACAGTAGCTCGTGGAGGCTGGAGGAGGTCGACGGTGGAGATAAACAGTATCCCGTGGAGTCCCGTTTTGCGGTACGCCACACCCCTCCCGATGAACAGGACCTCCGTTTCGACCGTAGCGCTCCAAAACAAGTCCGTTTCCTCCATTTTGCGGTACGCCACACCCCTCCCGATCAACAGGATCCCGTTTCGACCGTAGGAGGTCCAAGAGAAGTCCATTTCCCCCGTTTTGTGGTACGCCAGACCCCTCTCGATGAACAGGATCCCGTTTCGACCGTGGCCGGTCGAACACAAGGCCGTTTCCTCCGTTCTGTGGTACGCCAGGCCTCATTTTGGTCGGCTGTTCCGTCCAAGCCGGTTGGCTCCCAATGAACACGACGCATTCCGACCGAGTCGGTTGCCGCCCGATGAACAGGACGCTGTTTCTCCGTTCTGACCCAGCCGCTTCGCTGCCCAATGAACAGGACGCCGTTGCTGCCGTTCGTTTCCTCTCCATGTGCACAAGCCCTGTCCATCCGTATATATATGCGCGAGTACGCGCTCGAGACCCCGCCCGTATGTACGGACGTGGCCATATTTTTTGCCCTGTGGCTGTACGTACGTGTACAGGACTTAGACAGGACTGCGTGAACTGCTATGTCGGGTGCTCTACAACGACACGTGCCGCTACTTACTCGGCCACGGTTCATACTTGCAGAGAGACCGATCGAGCGGTATGTACGTACACGTTCGTGACCAGACAGACAACACTACGTACGCTTTGACCGGGTGGGTCCCAGCGGTCAGGGAGGATAATGACGCACTTCCTTGCGTGCAAAGATATAGCTGCTCGGTCCCATCTGTCAGTGGGAGGAATCGTTTTTATTTTGTGAGTAATAAGGAGACACTTCCTTGTAATCGAAGACGTAGCTGGTGGGTCCAGCTGTCAGCCTCACCGCCTAAAGTCCTCTTTCGATGGCTGTCCTTCGTTGACCACGTTGACCATGCCGCGCCGAGAGCACCAAGGTGGTGGACGATGACGAGGCCTAGGAAGGGAACGACGCGGAGCCGGGGAAGACGCGACAGTGAATGCCCACGCGGAGGGGAGTACGCGGGTTGACCGCTTCGGCTGCGGTGTGAGTCTGCCGTCGCCGGAGAATAACAGGAGGTGTGGGTGAGTATAGAGGGATGGCATGGCCAGCGGTGGCAGCACAGCCGGACATGGGAGACAGGAGCAGGCGGCACGGCTGGCACTGGTTTGGGCGGCTGGAGCAAGAAGACCAGAGGTTGAAGAAGCACGACGGCTGTTGGATGGACATTGTACAGTCACTGCAGCTAGAATCATTTATATTGACTAAGTTGACAAAGCCCTTGGTACGCGTCAACTTAGTAGGCCCACAGGCGAGCCTCCGAAACGGTGCACCCCAGATGTCAGGGGGAGGAATCATTTTTTGGGCGGCTGAAGCAAGAATATCCGAGTTTGAAGAAGAAGCACGACATCCGTTGGATGGACATCCAACGGCCACTGCTGCTAGAACCGTGTGTTGACTATAAGTTGACAAAGCCTTACATACGCGTCAACTTAGTTTTTTTTAGGGGACGCGTCAACTTAGTAGTCCCACAAGTGTGTGTCAGAGAACATATAGCCCATTTGCGATTTGTAAGAATGTACAACCCATTTTTGAATTCTAATGGAATTTACTACAGCCCATTTACAGTTTGTTAAAAGTACAACCCATTTTCTAGTTAGGACAACGATTAATAATTTCAACCAACTGCTCAAAACAGAATTCAATAAAATTTCCCACATTTTGATGGGATCTGAAATATTTTTATCCCGAAATTTCTAGTCAGATTAAATATAATTTCAAAATAAATTTGTATTATGTAAAAATCCAACGAAATATTGCGCGCGCAACAAGTAATGAAATTAAAATTTTCAAATTCCAAAAATAATATATTTATTAAACTAATTACGTGTTTGGTGCATTTTTTATAGTTACTGCCCAGTTTTTATAATTACATCCCATTTATTATTTGTTAAAGCCCATTTTCTTGTTAAGCCTAATGCATCCCTCCTAGGAAAGATTTGCAGCCCAGCGGGGCGGAGAATAACAAGTTGACCCAAATATTGTGTACAACTGTCGGCCCAGTTGCATTGCTGATGTTGAAAAAAAGGCATGCGTAGTACAGTACAACCTTACATGGCTACTCAGCCCACATTCAGCGACGCCGGAAAGGCCCAAACAAGGCTTCTGTACAACTTTTTGAAGTCACTGAGCTCAATTAATAACTTAAGAAAAAAGTTAGAGTACAGTGGAACCTAATTAAAAGCTATCACGAGCGAAGAAATAATTCAACGGGTCCCACTTGTGCGTGTGTGTGTGTGAGAGAGAGAGAAAGACCCATCGGTCGATGCCCGTAAATACATCTTTCAGCCATATGCATTGCTGATGCTCAGTAAAAACTTATATAGTTGACACAATCATATAGAACATCATAGCACACTGAACTTGCATACAAAATTTCACGCAGGTGTCACAATCAGGGTGGAAGCAGTGGATCGCTACGGGTAGGGCTATGTTGAAACCAACGAACTTGTACATAACGGTTCATCGTCTTTATCAATGACGGGGAAATATCTTGAATGATGTGCAAAGAAAACAGATAGACAACACAATATATAAGTTCTGCCAGAACATTAAGTTGACGTACAACCCTTTCTAAAAAAAGTCCAGGTAAAAAAGTAGAACAGGTCACAATCAAATGTACTGGCACATCAGTGCTTCACACCCATAGCTCGGATTTAACTAGTATCTGACAAGATTCAGTTGTTACCTCAAATTAGAGCACATCCAGGCAGCCAGCCTTGCCTCTTCTCCCAAAGAAGCAGTGGCCTCCGCCGCGAGGAGTAGGCCCTGTGCCATCCATCGTTCCGAGCAACACGAGGAAAGTCTGACGTTGACTCCTATAATGGACGTCGTCGACGGACCCGGGCACCAGCGACGGCGGCAGGACTTCGATTCATGGATTGACCACTTCTTCGACATGCACGAACACTCGATACAGGTACATCCCTAACATGGTCCGCGGCGGCCTTGGTGGCGACGAACAGTACAACCCCGGTTCCTGCACCGGTATCTCAACACCAATCACCTTTGGTATGGTGGACGGCTTCTTCATCCATGCCATAACCGTCAGAGCCCAGCTTGTCGGATCACGGGTTCCGGCAAAACCCTCAAGGTTCAAACACTGGGGTGCGCACGAAGATCTCCCCCTATCGATCCACGTCCTAGCTTCGCTAAGATCTCAAGGGCTAACTCGACGAACTAGCAACACAAGGGACACAAGATTTATACTAGTTCGGGCCACCTTTGTGGTGTAATACCCTACTCTAGTGTGGTGGTGGTGGATTGCCTCTCGGGCTAAGGATGAACAGTTACAAGGGGAAGAACAGCCTCCTGAGGTTGAGGTGTTCTTGTGCTCGGGGTGTGGCTATGGATTGGCTCAAGATCCGATGCCTCCTACTATGGTGGCAAGTCCTATTTATAGAGGCCCTGGTCCTCTCCCCAAATATTGAGCGGGAAGGGAGCCAACAACGGCCAATTTGAAAGGGGACAACTAGTACAGCTTATCCTGACAAAAGCAGTCTTCGCCTGCAAAAGGCTCTGGTGGTGACGCCGCCTTGGGCTCCATGGTGACCTCCGTCCTGCCGTCCTTCTAGTCTTGGTCTCGTTGCACTGATATGGAAACCTTTGCTTGATGCCTCGGTACTCCGCGCCTGCGCTTGCCTCCTTAGCACCAAAGAGGAAAAAAGGACACTGTGCACGCTGGCGCCCGCCTGATCTTGATCATCATGGCTCACGTCACGGGAACCTTGCGAGGTTTGCCTTGCCTTGATCTCTCCCTCCCTCGCGAGCCAACCTGGTGAGGATGCTCCCGAGGAGGTCTTGTGTTGTCTGCCTCGCGAGGCTTGGCCCCTCGCGAGGGTCTTGAGTACTTGTTGGTGAAGATGGGCCATATGGGCCCGCTCGCAGAGCCACGCCATGGGCCGCAGGCAGGCAAGTCTAGGGACCCCCGTTCCCAGAACGCCGACAGTAGCCCCCGGGCCCAAGGCGCGCTCAGGCTTGGCTTCGAGGTGAAGCCAAAGGTCAAGTGCGGAGCGCCGCGGCCCCCAATAGCCTGCGGCCTTGGTCGATGTGTGGCGGTTGATTGGACGTGGGCGTCTCCACTTCCCCACGCTGCCTCGGCAACTGCCTGACTTGACAAAAGGCTGGCGTGGACAGCGCTTGTCTTCACCGCTCCCCTTCGCCTTGCTCCAGATCCCCTTTCTCGCTTCTTGCAACCGAAACCTCCAGATCTGCTCCAGTCCTCCCCCTTAGCGACCAATGGCGCCCCGGAAGGTCAAGCTTGCCTCATCGATGGCTTGGTACGAGCCGGTCCTCGACGCGCCCAGCGTCACGGAGAAGAGCCTCGCCGCCACGCGCCTTCTGACGGCGGGGGAAAGCAACGAGAGTGGGAAGACTGAGCTCCGTCCTGGCTCTGCCGTGCTGGAGCCGGAGGGAAGTACCTTCTTCCCCTTCTTCATGAGCAGCATCACAGCGGGGCTGGTTCCCCCCTTTTCTGACTTCTTCTATGAAGTCCTCGGCCACTACGGGCTGCACGCGCTGCATCTTCATCCCAATTCTATCCTTTTGCTGTCGATCTTTGCCTTCTACTGCGAGGCGTATCTGGGTGTGATGCCGTCCGTGGCTCTGCTGTGCCACCTCTTCTTCCTCCGCGTCAACCTGGGTCACATCTCCGGGTGCGCCAATTTCATCGCGGCCGGCAAGGCCAACTCGATCTCGAAGACCGGGAAGAAGGCCGACAACTTCAGGGCCAAGTGGGTCATGATGGACGCCAAGTGCGTCCACCCGCGTTTGGCGCCGCCGACGGAGATGCCCCAGTCCGACAAGGGGTGGTCCCATGCGAAGCTTACTGATGAGCGGGCGGCCCTGGTGTTGGAGAAAATGAACGTCGACCTGAAGCCGGGCAACACGAAGACGGCGAAAGTGACAGGGGCCATGCTCCTGAGGGAATTCTTGATGCTGCGCGTAGCCCCGCTTCAGGCGCGTACACGCCCCTTGTGGAGGCTTGGAGATGAAGAAGACAAGATTCCTTGAGCCCGGAAGCTTTGCCTGGCGACGAGCTGGCTACAGTTCCGCGCCTCCTGGTCGGGGATGACCAAGAGTACCCGCCAAGCATCTTTGTTCCTTTGTTCCACCGCAAGGACTGAGAGCAGGTCGTGGCCGCCAGGCCCACCTTCGACGAGCGCGGGCTGGTGCCGCCGACGCCCACTAGAGCCTCTGTGGCGCTGCTGCCGGTGGGGCTGGTGCCGCCGACGCCCACTAGAGCCTCTAGGGATGGGGGAGACCTTCCCCTTGAGCAAAGCCGACATCCTCCACGCCTTCCCTGATGATGACGAGGCCGGCGCCCACCAGGAGGAGGGGGAGCGGCCCGTTATTCCGACGAAGGGCAGGTCGTCGCTGGTCTCCCGAGATGTTACTCCCACCTTGACGCCGCCTGAAGCTGCTCCCGGCCCCTCTGCTGCGCCGTCTTCTGCTCCTAGAGTCCGCGCGCCCAGTCCTCAGGCTTCAAAGCTCTCAGGCTTCAAGCTTCCCAAGCGGAGGGTGGACTACACTGCGGTGGACCAGTAAGTGCTCGAGCTTTGTCTTGCTCTTACTTATACTGCTGTTTCCTGACGCTCGTCCTTGGTTGACCAGGCCGCTGCCTTCGGCGAAGAAGAGGAAGGAGGGTGCAGCGCCCACGCCTGGGACCGAGCCATCTGCGGCGGCTACACCCCCCTCCGTGGAGAAAGGAAACGACAGCTCTCGTGCCTCTCCGGCCCTGTCGCCCCCGCGAAGCCAGGAGGAGCGTCGTCGGGAGGAGTCAGCCCCCGAGGCCCCGCTGGCTCCGGAAGTGCCGATGTCCAGCTCAGCTGCTGAGGTCCCAAAGGCTCAGGAGCCCTTGGTTTCCCAGGCTCTGGTGACGACGTCGCCTCCTCCTCCTACTGCGCCACTACTCCCAAGTTCTTCTGCCTCCTCTGCTATCTTGGAGCGTGCCCTTTCGGAGATGGCCCAGTGCGAGAAGATCTCCTAGGCGCGAACCCGCGCCTGGTAGCCGGGCGCCTAGAGCTGGCCTCTGGCTGGCTTCACACTGACTTGGCGGTTCAAGCGACACTAAGCCAAGCCGCGACGGCCTCCGAGAAGGAGAAGTGGGCCGCCGCCCAAGCTGCGGCCGATCGCGAGGCGGCGCTGAAGGACGCCGGGGCCACCCGCGACCGCTGCCGAGCGCTGGAGGATGAGCTGAAGAGTCTGCGCGACCAGCACACAGAAGAAGCTCGTGGCCGCCAGGCGAAGGAGGAGGAAATGAGGGCCTGGGAGGACGCCACCAGGGACCGCGACGCCGAGCTGGGAGAGTTGGCGAAGGCGCAGGCCGCGGAGCGCGGCCGGCTGGAGGAGCTGGAGCGGAAGGTGAAGGCGAAGGAGGTCGATCTTGACGCTAAAGCGAAGGTCCTGGCTGAGGACCGTGCGGCCTTCGCACTTCGAGAAGAGGTCTCGTGTGGCGCTGAAAGCACTTTACGAGAAGGGCCTGGAAAAGCCGCTGACCACCGACGAGGATGGCCCTGCTCAGCTGCTTCCCTACTTGGTTGCCGCGCTTGAGGAGGTTGTGAGCGGCATTGGTCCTATGGCCGAGGCCTAAGCCCGCGTTCTTTCCTCAGCTGCACTGACGCGTGTCTTCAGTCACCTCCATCTTCGCGATCCAACTGCCCGCCTGGACGAGCTGCTGGAGCCTGTGGACGAGGAGCGTTGTGCGGCTGCTGCCGCAGCCGTGAAGGGCCAGGTGGAGGCCTTGCTGAAGAAGTTCCGCGGCTTCGCTCTCGCGCCTTCGACCGGCGGGGCCACTGATCCTGCGGCTCCGGCTGGCGGTGCAGGCGAAGGCGACGCCACCAAGGGGGGAGCACCTTCTGCGGCGCTGGCGGTGTCCAGGGGTGACTTGCTTGCGGCAGCTTTCCTGTTTTACTCCTGCAACATGTATCGTGCCTCGTGGAGGCGTTTAAACTTGTGCTTGATGTTTGAGAGAACAATATGTCTTGTAATATTTGTTTTGAGATTTTGCGATTTTCTTCCTATTTGCTTTATGTTCTACGTCGGTAGAGCCCGGCCCCGCGCATACCTCAACCGCCGTTGGGCCGACCGGAGACCAGGACGGAACCAAGGAGTGGGGGGCTACGTGACCAGTTAGGCTCCTGAGTCGCGATGCTCAAGAATCCCCCTTGACGCGCAAACAGCTTATAGGAAAGATACGCGAGGGTGGGTTTAGTGTTCTACGTCAGCAGAGCCCGGCCCCACGCATACCTCAACCGCTGTTGGACCGACCGGAGACCAGGACAGAACCAAGGAGTGAGGGGCTACGTGACCAGTTAGGCTCCTGAGTCGCGATGCTCAGGAGTCCCCCTTAACGTGCAAACACCCTTCATAACTTTACCCTCGCCGAGGCTCGGGAGGGGCGCACGACGACCGGGTCCTGGGGACCCGGTTGGGTGGCGTACACTTGGGCGTGACCCGAGCGCAGCCCCCGTGGCCAGCCCCCTCGCGCGACTCTCCCGAGGGGAGGCGTTGCAGTGAGGCCGAACACTGAGCTCTGGGGCTCACTGAGGTTGGTACGGCCGTGAGGCCGCCCTCAGTTGTTTATCACCAGCACGAAGCGTAGTGCTTCCGCTTGTGCACGGGCATAGCCGCTCCTCGGCAGTGTCGACGGCCAGCGCGGAGCATGGTGCTTCCACTGGTACGTGGGAGGGGGACTCCCTACTGCGGAGAGCCCCCGGGGCGTGTACAGCCCTGCCCTGACACGTGGCTTGCACGACAGGGCTAGACGAGGTGCATCTGGGCACTCGTGAGCCAGCGCGGGACTCACGAGGCCCTACCTCAAGGCGGGTTGCGCCTGGTCTTGGTTTCTGTTCGCTGCGCTGGTCCTGCGAGGTGGTCAGGCAACCTGCGCCGAACGAATCTCCTGAGGTCATCGCATGAGAAGGCCAAGCACCAACGGCCCCAGGAGGTGACGTGAATGGGGCCGGCCCACCAGACAGAGCTCAGCCGTTGGATTTATCGACGCTGCAGGGACGGGCCCGAGCACAGATGCTGTGCTTAACCTACTCACGTGAAGGATCCTGAAGAAAGACGGCCGGCGCGCGGCTCCCATGGTGGGTGACGACAATCAAGCAGGTGATAGCCATAGGTAGATTAAGCATGGAAAGCATACTAGCTTAAGTAAATGCAGGGAAGATACATGCCACTAGGTCAGGCCCGAGCGGCTTGGGGATGATGCAGCCCGAGGGGCGCCCCCAGCAAGGTAAGCTAAAGACATGGAAAGGGATACATGCCACAGGGACGAACCCATGTGGCCTAGGAATGATGCAGCCCGGGGGGCGCTCCCAGCTAAATAAACTTGGAAAATATCACCTGGTTCTGTTGATGAAGGGATGTTGGGGCAGCTGAAGGTACGCGGCGAAGCGGTCGCTCCTCACGAGCCACCGGGGCCCTGAGCCTCGGGAGGCTCTGGGGGTCCAGGCGGTTCCTTGAGGACCGTCTCCATCTCCACCAGGACGGCGTGGTGCCTGGCCTCCTGAGTCGCCAGGGTGCTCTGCAAGTTGCGCTGATAGGCGGACACCACGCTCGGCAGGCCAAAAGGCATGCGAACGTAGCTGTGCGGTGGGTCCTCGCAGCGTCCCACGCGCGAAGGCCGGAAGGGCTCCTGAGACGCGGCCCTGTTGAGCCCTGGGACGTCGATGCAGACGCGCAGCCCGGCATCCTCGCCTGGATGGGGAGCTGCGCCTGGTGAGCGGCGGTCGCCGCACATGGCCCTTGCGTCGTGCAGTTCCTGAGTGGTCTTGGTGATGAACTCCTGAGCGGTGGGCGCTCCTCGCCCTGTGTTCTCCTGAGGGAAACGTGCCATGAAGCACGCCTCCAAGTGGTGCCCGAGCGCCTCCCTCGTGATGTTGGCAAGGTATGAGGCCCTCCAGAAGAGAGCCCCCGAGCCCTGCCCGAGAAAGGCGCCGGACGCGTTTTCCTATGCGATGGAGGGAGGCGCCCGAGGTGCAGGCGCTGATCCACGTCAGGACGCCACCCTCCTGAGGTCCTGCACGACATAGCTGCTTCTTCTTCTTGGGGTGGCCTTAGGAGGGCACTCGCCCTTACTGTCGGGGTCGTCGATTGCTGCAGCTTGGAAGGCACGCTCGAGGGAGCACACCGCGTCTCTTTCTTCGCACGGGACTGTGATGATTCCGCCGCTTCCTGGCATCTTGAGGACATTGTAATCGTGGTGCGTCACCGCCATGAACTTGGCCAGGGCTGGATACCCGAGGATGGCATTGTACGACAGACGGATGTGTGCGACGTCGAAGTCGATGAGCTCGGTGCGGTAGTTGTTGCGTTCTCCGAAGGTGACGGGAAGGCGAACCTGCCCGATTGGGGTAGTGGAGCCGTCGATCACTCCTGAGAAAGGCTTGGTGGGCTGAAGCTGGTCATACGACACTTGGAGGTTGTCGAACGTGTCGACGGCCAGGACGTTGAGCCCCGTGCCGCCATCGATGAGAGTCTTGGTAACTTGCACGTTGCTGATGACTGGCGAACAAAGCATCGGGAGGGCCCCAGCGGTAGCCGCACACTTGAGCTGATCTGCCGAGATGAACGTGATGGCGCACTTGGACCATCTGAGCGGGCGCGTGACCTCGAGCTTGGGGAGGACTGCATTCACTTCACGAGCAAACTGTTTGAAGATACGCTGCGAGGCTGGGGCTTGAGCTCCGCCCAAGATGTAGGCGATAGCACGCGACTCCTGGAAGCCCCTAGCCCCCTCGTCTTGATGGTGATCGTCATTCCTTCTTGGTGGTGGAGGTAGTGGAGGAAGACCGGCGTTGCCCTGAGGATGATCCTCACGAGGCTGATCCCTCCAGGCGCCCTCGCGAGGCTGATCCTGCCAGCGGTCCTCATGAGGCCGGTCGCGCCACTCCTGGCGCAGGCCACGGTCATCCCAGCGTCCGCCACCACGTCCTCCTCCTCGGCCGTTGCGCTCGGGGCGTCGACCGAAGCGTCCTTCTCGAATGGCTCTGAGCTCTTGACAGTCGTTGGTGTTGTGGCTATGCAGGTTATGGAAGGCGCAGAATGGTTGACTGCTCTTGGATGACTCGGGCTGGTCTCTGCCGCGCTTGGTGTCTGGATCCGCCGCGAGCATGGCTGCTCCCTTGCGCTTGACGTCCTTGGCCTTGGCTTTCTTCTCCTCCGGGTCCGCAGCCGGGAGCTCGAGGAGGGAGAGGCGCCCCTCCTCAGCTCTTGCGCACTTGGTCGCCAGGTTGAACAACCCCAGGGACGTGCACAACTCCTCGTGGATGGCGAGCTCCTCCTTCATCTTGACGTCGCGGACGCCATCAGAGAACGCGGAGATGATGGCCTCGTCCGTCACCTTGGGGCTCTTGAGGTGAACGTTGTTGAAGCGCTGGATGTACTTCTGGAGGGTCTCTCCTGGTTGTTGCTTGATGTGGCGTAGGTCACCCGCGGCCGGTGGGCGGTCGCGAGTGCCCTGGAAGTTGGCAACGAAACGGTCACGGATCTCGTTCCAGGAGGAGATCGAGCCTGGAGGCAGGTTCAGGAGCCAGGAGCGGGCACTATCCTTGAGAGCCATGGGGAACCAGTTCGCCATGACTTTCTCGTCGCTGTTGCCTGCCTCGATTCTCAGCTCGTAGAGCTGCAGGAACTCCGCGGGGTCGGGGGTGCCGTCATAGCGAGGAGGTAGATCCGGCTTGAACTTTCCCGGCCAGGCGACGCTACGCAGCTCGGGGGTGAAGGCGCGGCAGCCGGCCGTGGTCATCGGGGCCCGTCTTGGAGGTGGGGCTTGGTCTTGGCGCCCGCGCACCGCCACGGCAAGCGGCGCGGGGCCCTGCCGCAGCAACCGATCCTGGCGTGGCGGTGCGGGGAGTGGTGGAGCGTTCTCTTGCGGTCGAGGGACTTCTTGACAGCTTCTTTCTTCATGCGCGGGCGCCGGACGCGGTGGGTCGCGCCGTGGAGCCGCGCGCCTTGGCGTTAGGGCGCCGTCTTGGTGCAGAGGTGGTGGAGGTGCTCCGTGAGCTACGTCGCCCGTAGCTGGCGGAGGGCGAGGCAGCGAGAGGGACTGTGCAGGGGAGCCCCCTGCGGTGCTGACAAGCTCGGCGATGCGGTCGAGCCAGTCCTCGTAGAGGTCATTGACGGGGCGGTATCACAGGAGCTTGTGCGCCATGAGGTGCGCGGCCCGCGCGTCTGTGGGAGCGCGACGAGCGTGAGACGACGAACCAGCGGGAGTCAGTGACGGAGTGGCGATGCGGCCGTCCTGCCACACCGAGGGGTGCAATGAGGAGGCTTGCTGCTCATTCCCCGCCGGGCCGGTGGCGGCGTTGGCGGCAGGCAATAGAGAATGACGGGGTGGCCCGCCGATGGGAGCCGTCTGAGCAACGCGGGTGGCGAGGGCAGCCCGGCGCTCAGTGCGAGCGCGGCGTGCGTCCGCCATGGAGACGATGAAGCAACAGGACGCGGGGCGACGGAAGGGAAGCTTCGACGCACCCCTACCTGGCGTGCCAAATGTCAGATCACGGGTTCCGGCAAAACCCTCAAAGTTCAAACACTGGGGTGCGCACGAAGATCTCCCCCTATCGATCCACGTCCTAGCTTCGCTAAGATCTCAAGGGCTAACTCAACGAACTAGCAACACAAGGGACACAAGATTTATACTGGTTCAGGCCACCGTTGTGGTGTAATACCCTACTCTAGTGTGGTGGTGGTGGATTGCCTCTCGGGCTGAGGATGAATAGTTACAAGGGGAAGAACAGCCTCCTGAGGTTGAGGTGTTCTTGTGCTCGGGGTGTGGCTAAGGATTGGCTCAAGATCCGATGCCTCCTACTATGGTGGCAAGTCCTATTTATAGAGGCCCTGGTCCTCTCCCCAAATATTGAGCGGGAAGGGAGCCAACAACGGCCAATTTGAAAGGGGACAACTAGTACAGCTTATCCTGACAAAAGCAGTCTTCGCTTGCAAAAGGCTCTGGTGGTGACGCCGCCTTGGGCTCCATGGTGACCTCCGTCCTGCCGTCCTGCTGGTCTTGGTCTCGTTGCACTGATATGGAAACCTTTGCTTGACGCCTCGGTACTCCGCGCCTGCGCTTGCCTCCTTAGCACCAAAGAGGAAACAAGGACACTGTGCACACTGGCGCCCGCCTGATCTTGATCATCATGGCTCACGTCACGGGAACCATGCGAGGTTTGCCGTGCCTTGATCTCTCCCCCCCTCATGAGCCAACCTGGTGAGGATGCTCCCGATGAGGTCTTGTGTCGTCCGCCTCGCGAGGCTTGGCCCCTCGTGAGGGTCTTGAGTACTTGTTGGTGAAGATGGGCCGTACGGGCTCGCTCGCAGAGCCACGCCATGGGCCGCAGGCAGGCAAGTCTGGGGACCCCCGTTCCCAGAACACCGACACAGCTGTCTGGAGGAACAAACATACTTACGAGCTCACCTCCAAGGTCGTTGATAAGCTCATTCATGGACTCGCTGTTCCAAGCACGTCGAGGCATGCCGTCGAAGGTAAGCTTTGTTAAAAACTCAAGCTCACAGGGCAACGAGCCCCATCCTGGGTGCCACCGATCAAAGCTCACCAGCGCGCCATCGCAAAACAAACGCTGGGAAGATTCGAACACACGACTGCAGTCGAAAGTTGTCTGGAACCAGACGAAGAAATCAGCCAGTGGCGGACATACTTCGACGAGCAAGTCACTTATTTGGATACCATGCGCAATGCCAAGAGCTTTGACAAGGTCGTCCGGTGAGACAGGAGGCCGGTCGCCGTTGATGGTTACCATCGGCACTTTGCCGGCAAACGGGTCGTCAAGCGCCGCCATGCCACTGTTGAGCGATAGCACGCAGCGCCCGAAGGCAGGACGGACCTCAAGATCTCCGGCTCGGAGATCCGCGTTGATGGGCGACATGATAGTGTGCTTGAGTACATGAATCTTATGATGTATCGCGAGCTTTGCTATTATAGTTGGATCTTATGATGTTTCTCCCCTCTACTCTCTTGTAATGATTGAGTTTTCCCTTTGAAGTTATCTTATCGGATTGAGTCTTTAAGGATTTGAGAACACTTGATGTATGTCTTGCATGTGCTTATCTGTGGTGACAATGGGATATTTACGTGATCTACTTGATGTATGTTTTGGTGATCAACTTGCGGGTTCAGTGACCCTGTGAACTTATGCATAGGGGTTGGCACACATTTTCGTCTTGACTCTCCGGTAGAAACTTTGGGGCACTCTTTGAAGTACTTTGTGTTGCACTACTGCAGGATGCTGCTAACGCGACACTACGATCAGAGACCCTTCGAGAAACTGTGTGCAATGCCATAATCACAAACGCTGCTGTATGAAAACCGTCAGAAATGTGTAAAACGTTTACGATGACGGATGCATCAAACACGGTTCAGGTTTTAGTTGCGTGTGCAATGAAGGGCTTACGGTTCAGTTCAATGAACTGTTTGCGATGAGGAGGAACAAAAGAAACGGGTAGCCAGATGGAGGCATGTGCGATACACAACATACGATTCACTCGGATGAACTGTTTGTGATTAGGCAACACAAAAGAAACGGTCAGCCAGATCAAAGGTGTGTGCGATATACGGCATGCGGTTCACTCAGATGAACTGTTTGCGTTGAGACATGAGAACAGAAACAGTTCAACTTAACAATATGTGTGTGATACGCGGCAAACAGGTCTGTAATGAGAAATGTGTCTGAAGACCGATACGAACACAGACGGTTGCTGCTAATAAGACGTGTGTGTTGTGAGAAAATGATTGCTGGTATACAATTGTGAGTGATTGATGAAAACATCACTGACGGGTTCCATTGTTTAGTCCGTGTGCGATATGATTTTCTTTGTCCGCACACCATCTACAGAGCATCAACATATATACTTAAAAAGACAGCATTGCATAACCAAATTAAGCGTACAATTACACAAGTGACTACACACATAACATTTGCACACACCAAAGTAAGCAATTACATGCATACTAAAGTAGGAGAAACGAGGATCTAATCATCTACTTATTGTTGTGACGACGCTTGCCATTGCTCTGCTTCCGGCTGGATCCCTGGCCGTTTTGGGGAAGGAGGGACTTCCTCATGTCAACGATCCGCCGGTACATGTCATAGCTTGTGTATGCCTCCTTGGCCGCGCACACGACGTGAGCTTTGTCAAGTTTCTCCATCCAGGCCGAGTGACAGGCACGCTTGTCCTTGTTGCACGAATCCTTCATGTCTCTGTAGTAGGGGTCAATGATGGCCTCGGCGAGGTGAACCAGTGAGTCCTTCTCATGCTCCTTGCTGCTTCAGATCTTGTATTGGCCATGGATGTCGACAAGATTCTGGCAGGCGATGCCCGAACTCTCGAGCGCCTTTACATTGTTGGTGATGTCCACCGTAGCAAACATGTAGTGGGGGCTGTTGACAAACCTGGCGAAACGCTCGCAAGGCCTTGTGGCCAGGCATTAGTGGTAGACGAGGACGTGGTGGCGCACGCACATATGGGCGACGACGACCTTGGGACGAGACCCGACACGAGCGCGGGTGTACTCGAGGTCGAACCCGACCACCTTGTACTTCTCCTCGGCAAGAAACAACTCCATGATGCCGATGGAGTGCTCCGCCCAGACTGGGTCGTTGGTGTACACCACCGAGAGGTCCATGAACCTTTCTCGTCGTCGGCAGCCGCTCGGAGCGCCATTGGAGCCGCGAAGGATACCCTCTAAGAATTTCTCGTGGTGGGTGTGCTTCTTGCAATGGTGGTGCGCGATCGAAAGGTTGAAGAGACACAAGGGTAGGTTAAATGGCCGCAGTAATAATAAATGGGCGCCGGCTGGCCTGTAATCGTCATGTCTTGTCACGACGTTCATAGCGGAGGATTCCAGAATCCAGTGCATGCTTGACAACACCGCACCCCAGGCGTGGACACTCGAGTGCGATAATTAATTCTGCGCTCTACAGTGCACCCGGTGGAAGAAACCAACTGTGTGCAATAATGTCGAAGATCACAGTCGAGTTACTATACAGATCGTGTGCTGTGAGATCGACAAGGTAAACTGATTCGAGAATGGTTAATAAAATCTATGACCATTGCATATTAGTGTCAAAGTAGTGCTAGCAATATACGAGTCTCATTCGATGCCATTTCAACGATTGTACCACAAAAGCTCGAAATGTTACAAGGTTCCAAATCCAGAGTTATATGGCTCAAATTCGAAGATTACAAGGTTCAAACAGATATTAGAAATGAAATTCAGCTCATCAGCTGCAAACACTCGCGCTGATGCGCTGAACATGGATATCAGAGAGGTTCAAACTAATATCACCGCTTCTAAGTCTGGCTTCGAAACCTCACAATTTTTGCAAAGGAGTCATCCACTGATAAGTCATGTATGGGGTTGACCCGATGACTTCCGATTACTCTGTCATCTGAAGTTCCAAAATGAAATTCAGCATTTTTGGAGCCTACTCCATTCTGCCGCAGGCGCCGGCGCTGATCAACAGACCATTCATTTTTGCGAAATAAATGTAGGGCAAACCTCATTTCCTTCAGCACCCTTGCTCTGAGAACAAAGAACCTAGCGAATATAATCTCCGGTAAGGTCCCTCGGTATGAGTTCAAAGTAATTTCTGAGAGATGCAGATCTAGGCATTCAACGTGATTGTCATACTGTATCACATTATCCACCACTGGGCCTAATCTTATCTGCAAAAGAAGAGAACGTGTTAGTGCCTACATGCAGTTTTGAACATTACTACAGGACTAGCTATTTGGTTTGCAGGATTTGTAAAATGCACTAACATGCCATCTTCGATCTGACATGATTAACATGGGCATTTGATTACATTCTAGAAAAATGTAGCCTTCTTCACAAGAGGTTGGAGTGGATGAAAAGTTCCCTAAGAAAACTAGTACAGATGAATCCAAAGGAGAAATGCTTATTGATTGTAACCATATGGATCAAGCAACCAATATTGGGGGGGGGGCATGTATGTACTAAAATCCTCCAAAAGAACCTTCAGAAATCGTAGTACATTGCCATTATAAACTTGGAAAAAGGTGTCACAAATTTGAACTCCCTTATGGTTAACATTTAACAGGAAAGGAACATCACCTCGATATATAGCTTCTCCAGGCACGAAAAGTATCTTAGGAAATTGACAACTTGCTCCAGGTCAGGCCCGATAGATTCTAGTGCCAAGACCTTCACTGTGCGCAGTTTCGGGGTCAAGCTTGTCAGAATCATTTTCTGAATGACAGACGAACAAACATCTTCAAAATTAGAAATAATATTAATTTGTAGAAGGAGAGGTAGAAGGCGATTGTTGTACCTGAACGAGTGTGGATCCAATAACAAGTTCGGAGTATTTGTCAGACGAGTAGCCCACCACTGTCAATTTCGGCGCAGAAATGACATTGATTCTTGTTGGACCTTCTTGATCAACTACAAGTAATCTCTCAAGTGCAGGTGTGTCCTGGATGACCATACCGTGGTCCACCTTTTGTGATGTCTTCCTGCCGCACCAGCAACACACATAAATAGTCTGGAGAGTCATGGAGGTGATGTGGAAGGTACTCAACCCATTGATCGCCTGAAGACAAAGGTACTCGAGTGCACTACAGCCACGGAGCAGGCGCTCCATGTCACCCTTTGAGAGGCAGATGGCGACGAGCTCGAGGTGCTTCAGTCGTGGTAGAATAAGAGCGGGCGCGTCATTAAGGGGCGGGAAATGGTAGTTCCTGAACTTGGCGACGTGCAGCATGGGCGCGAGGCGGAGTGCGGACGTTGGCAGCGACCGCATATGCCCATCATCAAAAGTGAGCTCCTCGAGCTGATCTAGGGCGGGGGATCAGAACCAGTCGTCAAGCTTGGCTCGGTCCTTGCCGTTGGAACGGAACTTGCCCATTCTAAGGCCTTTGGTTGGGCCAAGGTGACTGCCGAGGATCTTGGAGAACGCATCCAAGATTTTGCGATAGCCATGGCAGAGCTCGTGGGTGTCGATGAGGTCGAGAGGGCTGGAGTTCCATAGGGGGCGCCACCGCCGGGAAAGGAGGGTTGTCCGTGCCCCATATTTGATTGGGAGGAGGGAGACGATGACTCTCAACATATCATTGGGGAGGCTGCTGATTAAGTCTAGGCCTGCTGGAGTCGCTTGCGGTTCTAGCTAGCCCCGCCTCCGCTTGTTGGCAGCCCCGTTCTCCACCTCCGGAGTCTCCTTGTCAGTGGCGCTTTCTGATAGAAATGGGAGTACAGGGAATATTTAGTTAAAACAGGGCAATAGAAAAGTGTATTGGTAACTAGAAGTTATTAGGTAGGAATATAGTAAGATAAGGGAATAACAATTGGTTTCTTAAATATTACACAATTCATATGACATTGCTGGGTAAGTCAACATATGCAGATAGTTGAATAGAAAACTTACTTCGAACAAATTCTGGATGGATGATTTTGTCGGGGAAGTTAGCATATATCTCATGACCAGGCCCTTCTATGTGCAGTGCAATTTTAGTGCCAGCTTTCAGTACATAAAACTTTGCAATTTCATTCCAAAAGCCATTGCCAAAATAGGAGTCACCACGTTCATCAAGTCTTACAGTAGCAATGATTGTAAATCCATGGTTTGTGCGCAGTATGACATTCGTGGAGCCTTGATGTATGTAAAGGGAAAAATTGTGCACTACATAATCTATTGCATAGCGAGGGATGTCCTGCAGAAAATGGTAGGGTTGTTAAAGAAAATATGGTAACATGCAAATATGGGCCCAAATTGAAAGAACTGTACACCAGTTGAAATCGAAGGACAAAAGTCTATAATTAAACAGATAGGGTAAACATGATGTCATGGAAATATGAGAGTAATCAAAAGAACAATACATCATTAATTTGCCTAATATAGAAAGAAGAGGAGAAAAATCCCCTTTGACGTATATGGTGCATGTGGCACCTTTTATCCAAATGTAGCAATATTTAGAATATGTTCAGGAGAGTAGGCCATGCCAACCGATTTAGGGTGAGATTGAACATACCGCGTGCGTCCTCAAGTTATCTGGTACGATGAGATGTAATCTCTGGCGGCGGTCGCCAAGTCCTGAAGTATCAGTGCACTGTACATTCTATGAATGAAAGAAAACCCTCAAATAAGCTCGAATAAAAATGAATTCACGGTGATTTCCGCCGGGTGATTAAAGGAGGCAGATGAACTGGGATAAGAGATGAGATAATATCTCGTTAAATTAGTTACCTTGTCATCCATGAGAAAGAACCTTCAGTATGGCAGATTCCCCAACCGAGCGGAGCTGGGTTGACCGCGAGCAGCGTCGAGAAAGTCGATGGCGATAGGCGACGGCAAGCGGAAGTGGCGAAATGCGGTGGGCTTTGCCGGCAGCCTGGCGGTGGCGGCAGGTGTCGAGCTAAGTGTTTACCGCCGTGATAGGCGGTGCCATGGCATAGACTCGGAGGAGCTTGTGCAGGTGTGAATGGGGAACGTACCGGAGGGGCCGAGGTGGGTGGCGGGCGGGGTGAGGGTTTTTGTGACGTGGGGATGGTGAGGATTTTCTTTTTCCTTTTTTGAATTGGGTGGTGAGGGTTTTCTATCCCACAAAGAATTTTGGGGGCGACGGTTTGCTAGAGCGAACCGTGTGGGATTGACGCAGCAGGAAAAATGATAGTCATTGCACACGGTTCCAATTTTGGGAACTATGTGTGATTGACGTACTACGTCTGTCCTGGTTTATTGGTCCCCCGTTGTAATTTTTACCAAAATTTGGCGAAATATTTAACATACTCAGACATAGATGATAAGCGTACACGTACATAAGCATAGTTCAACCATAAGTACATAGTTCAACCGTCATTAAGCATACTCAAGCGTACATAGTTCGATCCATCCCACATCTCATCTCACATGCGGCCGGCACGATCCTGAAGCTTCTCCAGGTACTCGGCGTACGCGCCGTGCGCTACCCTGCGAGAATACTTCTGCTTGAAGGAGCCAACGTCCCGTCCTCTTGAATGCGCAAGAACACTTAGATACGCGTCGTGAATCTTGTGGTTGCAAAATGGGCATCCATAGCCGTCATTCCAGGTCCTAATACGCCTGTTATGCATTCCCGCATAAAGCTCCCTCATGATTCGCCCCTTGTACCTCCTCTGGGCATCTTCATCCTCGCTGTCCACATCGTCAGACAGCACCTATACATATAGTAAAACAAATTTGGCATCAAATCACTGGTTACATGCCGTGAAGTAGGATTAGGAATTTATGGCTATTTATTTATACATATTCAGAGATTATGGTTCGATTTTTAAGCACAGTCGTCTATGTACAGACCAATCTTGAAGAAAATAATGGCACAAACATATGTAGGTCATTTAAAATCAATTGTCAAGTCCTGGCTAGGAATTATTAGCATGAACACTAACCCTAGTCGGATTACTAGCAGAAATCATTTGCACAGATGAAACAACTAATCACTTATCACCTGTACCATTCAAACAATCAATACACTACACAGATCTAACGATACTTACTCAGATTTCATGGATTGGGAGAACATAACCACATGATTTCTATTCCAAAAAGGGGGAGGCAGGAGTAACCAGAGAAACCCTATGATCTATTTGACACATAAATGGGTATAGATGACTAACCAGCTGTCCGTCGTCGGAGTCGTCGCTGGAGTGGTCGTCGGAGTCGTCGCCGGAGTGGTCGTCGGAGTCGGTGTGGAACTCCGCCTCCGGCTGTGGAAGCTCGACGCCGTCGATGACGTCAGGGTCCAGTAATAACTCGCCGGCAGTGACGGCAATCTCTATCTCCATCTCCACGCCGTGCTCGGGTGCTTTAGCAGCCCCGGCGTCGCCACTCCCTCCGATGGGGCGCTTCGGCGGCATCCTCATACACTGAAGGCTTTGAGGACTGAGAGCGGCGTCGAGGTTGCAAGCGGAGAGAGAGGATTGTGTGTGCGTAGCCAGGATGGGGGTGCGGCCGCTCGGGCGCACCATTAATATGGAGTAGTGAGAGTTGTGGGAGAGAGGCAGGCGGCGGTCAAACCGATGGCTCGCCTCCCGGTGAGCCTGCGCACCGGACTGCTGGCATGCCTACCAAAGTCTCACACGGCTACTCGCATGCCTCCTGATGACACTGCGCAGCGAGCACGCCTCCATCAATTCACACACCTGCACACACGCCTCCTCATCTGCCTGCGCGGCGGACTGCTCGCTTGCATCCTGTCAACTCACGCCTGCTCGCATGCCACACGGGTCGCGCGGCGGCACGTATATTGTTTTTCTATTTGGATGATTAATGCTGCCGCTTTATTGCTTAACCGAAGCATGGCACGTATCCATTGTTGGTCTAACGCTCACGGTTCGAATAAATAATTCGTTTGGGATATTGGTTCCCAATTATTAAAATCTCCCATCTGTAATTAGATAAAGATTACATCAAAACTGGTCTTAAATTTGACAAAAAAAGTACAATGCTAGTTTGTATTGGTGTCCATATGACAACACGATAAGTTTCATGAACTTCAAATAAGTTTTGGATGTACTACAATTTAAAAATTAAGATTCTCAATGTTTGAAATTCGTTGCACGGGGAGTAAACATGCACCCAGGGAGGCACATGTGTTTTTGCAATCCATTTAGGTGCACTGTCACGTGTGCATGTAGCTCAAATTTGATTTTTGCACATTATACCCATAGAAAATCAATCAATCAATGTACTAAAACATCTTAATGATCTCTGTGAATTTTTTGAAATTAAAACGTCCCTCCTTTGGTAAGATGTATGTTCACCGCGGGATAATTAATTTAACATGCATCGTAGTTGCGGTGCATTCGCGGTGTGTGTATGTGTGGGTGTGTGCGTCTGGGGGTGGCGGGTGGCTCGCAGTACACTACGAGTTGTGAGCCACCGTGTGGGTTGGCCGTTTTGTTAGGCAGGCTGGTGCCACATCAGAGTCGTGAAATCGTTATTTAAAACATTACACAACCCTTTCATACATAAATGTTTTGGCCACATGCAGTCGATGGTTGTCCTACACGACACTCGATACTCGCGTGTGACGCTTTCTGTTGGCCCGCGAGGTCGTTGTCCATCACTTTGACGAACAGCCGGCAGTGAGGTTAATTTGACTAGAAAGGTATAATATTTTTTGTTTGTGTTATGGTGGTATATAGTACACGTCGAAGAGGTGGGAGGGGACTAGCATATATACTATACGTATGCGTCCGTGAACAAGTACACCTAACTAAGTGTCGGGACTTTTTGATTACTGAGGCACGTGCCACATCAAAATTGTGAAATTGGTTATTCAAACATCACACAACACCTTTTTGGGCCACATGCATATATATCCTAGCTAGGACACTCACGTCTGACGCTACCATCTGTGGGCCCACGAGGCCATCGTCGATGCATGCATGCATCACTTTGACCTACATCGGGAGAGGTTAATTAATTTCACCATTGATAAGGATTCTTTTGGGTTGTACATATATTATGACAAGAGCATATAGTATGCGGTGAAGAGAGGGAAGGGGACCATCATATGTAGTACGCTTGATATGAACCTTGCTCTGTGTGGGTGCATGGTTTACGGTTTTGGAGGCATGTGGCACATCAAAGTTGTGCATTTTGGGTACTCAACATATATATGTTTGGCCCACATGCAAAGCGGTGGTGGTTGTGAAGGAAATATGCCCTAGAGGCAATAATAAAGTTATTATTCATTTCCTTATATCATGATAAATGTTTATTATTCATGCTAGAATTGTATTAACCGGAAACATAATACATGTGTGAATACATAGACAAACAGAGTGTCACTAGTATGCCTCTACTTGACTAGCTCGTTAATTAAAGATGGTTATGTTTCCTAACCATAGACATGAGTTGTCATTTGATTAACGGGATCACATCATTAGGAGAATGATGTGATTGACTTGACCCATTCCGTTAGCTTAGCACTTGATCGTTTAGTATTCTGCTATTGCTTTCTTCATGACTTATACATGTTCCTAAGACTATGAGATTATGCAACTCCCGTTTACCGGAGGAACACTTTGTGCGCTACCAAACGTCACAACGTAACTGGGTGATTATAAAGGTGCTCTACAGGTGTCTCCGAAGGTACTTGTTGGGTTGGCGTATTTCGAGATTAGGATTTGTCACTCCGATTGTCGGAGAGGTATCTCTGGGCCCGCTCGGTAATACACATCACTATAAGCCTTGCAAGCATTGCAACTAATGAGTTAGTTGTGGGATGATGTATTACAGAACGAGTAAAGAGACTTGCCGGTAACGAGATTGAACTAGGTATTGAGATACCGACGATCGAATCTCGGGCAAGTAACATACCGATGACAAAGGGAACAACGTATGTTGTTATGCGGTCTGACCGATAAAGATCTTCGTAGAATATGTGGGAGCCAATATGAGCATCCAGGTTCCGCTATTGGTTATTCACCGGAGACGTGTCTCGGTCATGTCTACATAGTTCTCGAACCCGTAGGGTCCGCACGCTTAACGTTTCGATGACAGTTATATTATGAGTTTATATGTTTTGATGTACCGAAGGTTGTTCGGAGTCCCGAATGTGATCACGGACATGACAAGGAGTCTTGAAATGGTCGAGACATGAAGATTGATATATTGGAAGCCTATATTTGGATATCGGAAGTGTTCCGGGTGAAATCGGGATTTTACCGGAGTACCGAGGGGTTACCGGAACCCCCCGGGGGCTTAATGGGCCATAGTGGGCCTTTGTGGAGAAGAGGAGAGGCGGCCAGGGCAGGGCCGCGCGCCCCTCCCCCTAGTCCGAATAGGACAAGGAGAGGGGGGCGGCGCCCCCCCTTTCCTTCCTCTATCCCTCCTCTTTCCCCCTCCACTCCTAATCCAACTAGGAAAAGGGAGGGAGTCCTACTCCCGGTGGGAGTAGGACTCCACCTGGCGCACCCCTGCTGGCCGGCCGCACCTTCCCCCTTGCTCCTTTATATACGGGGGCAGGGGGGCACCCTAGAGACACAACAATTGATCGCTAGATCTTTTAGCCGTGTGCGGTGCCCCCCTCCACCATAGTCCACCTCGATAATACTGTAGCGGTGCTTAGGCGAAGCCCTGCGTCGGTAGAACATCATCATCGTCACCACGCCGTCGTGCTGACGAAACTCTCCCTCAACACTCGGCTGGATCGGAGTTCGAGGGACGTCATCGGGTTGAACGTGTGCTGAACTCGGAGGTGCCGTGCGTTTGGTACTTGATCGGTCGGATCGTGAAGACGTATGACTACATCAACCGCGTTGTGCTAACGCTTCCGCTTTCGGTCTACGAGGGTACATGGACAACACTCTCCCCTCTTGTTGCTATGCATCACCATGATCTTGCGTGTGCGTAGGATTTTTTTTGAAATTACTACGTTCCCCGACAGTGGTATCAGAGCCAGGTTTTATGCGTTGATGTTATTTGCACGAGTAGAACACAAGTGAGTTGTGGGCGATACAAGTCATACTGCTTACCAGCATGTCACACTTTGGTTCGGCGGTATTGTTGGATGAAGCGGCCCGGACCGACATTATGCGTACGCTTACACAAGACTGGTTCTACTGACGTGCTTTGCACACAGGTGGCTGGCGGGTGTCAGTTTCTCCAACTTTAGTTGAACCGAGTGTGGCTACACTCGGTCCTTGAGAAGGTTAAAACAACACTAACTTGACGAACTATCGTTGTGGTTTTGATGCGTAGGTAAGAACGGTTCTTGCTCAGCCCGTAGCAGCCACGTAAAACTTGCAACAACAAAGTAGAGGACGTCTAACTTGTTTTTGCAGGGCATGTTGTGATATGGTCAAGGCATGATGCTAAATTTTATTGTATGAGATGATCATGTTTTGTAACCGAGTTATCGGCAACTGGCAGGAGCCATATGGTTGTCGCTTTATTATATGCAATGCAATCGCCCTGTAATGCTTTACTTTATCACTAAGCGGTAACGATAGTCGTAGAAGCATAAATTGGCGAGACGACAACGATGCTACGATGGAGATCAAGGTGTTGCGCCGGTGACGATGGTGATCATGACGGTGCTTTGGAGATGGAGATCACAAGCACAAGATGATGATGGCCATATCATATCACTTATATTGATTGCATGTGATGTTTATCTTTTATGCATCTTATCTTGCTTTGATTGACGATAGCATTATAAGATGATCTCTCACTAAATTATCAAGGTATAAGTGTTCTCCCTGAGTATGCACCGTTGCGAAAGTTCTTCGTGCTGAGACACCACGTGATGATCGGGTGTGATAGGCTCTACGTTCAAATACAACGGGTGCAAAACAGTTGCACACGCGGAATACTCAGGTTAAACTTGACGAGCCTAGCATATAACAGATATGGCCTCGGAACACTAAGACCGAAAGGTCGAGCGTGAATCATATAGTAGATATGATCAACATAGTGATGTTCACCATTGAAACTACTCCATCTCACGTGATGATCGGACATGGTTTAGTTGATATGGATCACGTGATCACTTAGAGGATTAGAGGGATGTCTATCTAAGTGGGAGTTCTTAAATAATTTGATTAACTGAACTTTAATTTATCATGAACTTAGTACCTGATAGTATTTTGCATGTCTATGATGTTGCAGATCAATAGCTCGTGTTTAGCTCCCCTGTTTTATTTTTGATATGTTCCTAGAGAAAACTAAGTTGAAAGATGTTAGTAGCAATGATGCGGATTGGATCCGTGATCTGAGGATTATCCTCATTACTGCACAGAAGAATTATGTCCTTGATGCACCGCTAGGTGACAGACCGATTGCAGGAGCAGATGCAGATGTTATGAACATTTAGCAAGCTCAATATGATGACTACTTGATAGTTTAGTGCACCTTGCTTAACGGCTTAGAATCGGGACTTCAAAGACGTTTTGAACGTCATGGACCATATGAGATGTTCCAGGAGTTGAAGTTAATATTTCAAGCAAATACCCGAGTTGAGAGATATGAAGTCTCCAACAAGTTCTATAGCTAAAATATGGAGGAGAATAGCTCAAGCAGTGAGCATGTGCTCAGATTGTCTGGGTACTACAATCGCTTGAATCAAGTGGGAGTTAATCTTCCAGATAAGATAGTGATTGACAGAATACTCTAGTCACCATCACCAAGTTAGTAGAACTTCGTGATGAACTATAATATGCAAGGGATAACTGAAACAATTCCCAAGCTCTTCGTGATGCTGAAATCGACGAAGGTAGAAATCAAGAAAAACATCAAGTGTTGATGGTTGACGAGACCACTAGTTTCAAGAAAAGGGCAAAGCGAAGAAGGGGAACTTCAAGAAGAACGGCAAGCAAGTTGCTGCTCAAGTGAAGAAGCCCAAGTCTGGTCCTAAGCCTGAGACTAAGTACTTCTACTGCAAAGGGACTGGTCACTGGAAGCGGAACTACCCCAAGTATTTGGCGGATAAGAAGGATGGCAAAGTGAACAAAGGTATATTGGATATACATGTTATTGATGTGTACTTTACTAGTGTTTATAGCAACCCCTCGCATTTGATACTGGTTCAGTTGCTAAGAGTAGTAACTCGAAACAGGAGTTGCAGAATAAACAGAAACTAGTAGAAGGCGAGGTGCGATGTGTGTTGGAAGTAGTTCCAAGATTGATATGATCATCATCGCACACTCCCTATGCTTTCGGGATTAGTGTTGAAACTAAATAAGTGTTATTTAGTGTTTGCGTTGAGCATCAATATGATTGGATCATGTTTATTGCAATACGGTTATTCATGTAAGTTAGAGAATAATTGTTGTTCTGTTTACATGAATAAAACCTTCTATGGTCATACACCCAATGAAAATGGTTTGTTGGATCTCGATCGTGGTGATACACATTTTCATAATATTGAAGCCAAAAGATGCAAAGTTAATAATGATAGTGCAACTTATTTGTGGCACTGCCGTTTAGGTCATATTGGTGTAAAGCGCATGAAGAAACTCCATGCTGATGGACTTTTGGAATCACTTGATTATGAATCACTTGATGCTTGCGAACCATGCCTCATGGGCAAGATGACTAAGACTCCGTTCTCCGGAACAATGGAGTGAGCAACTGACTTATTGGAAATAATACATACTGATGTATGCGGTCCGATGAGTGTTGAGGCTCGCGGCGGGTATCGTTATTTTCTGACCTTCACAGATGATTTGAGCAGATATGGGTATATCTACTTGATGAAACATAAGTGTGAAACATTTGAAAAGTTCAAAGAATTTCAGAGTGAAGTGGAAAATCATCGTGACAAGAAAATAAAGTTTCTACGATCTGATCGCGGAGACAAATATTTGAGTTACGAGTTTGATCTTCAATTAAAACAATGTGGAATAGTTTCACAAATTCGTGCCACCTAGAACACCACAGCATAATGGTGTGTCCGAACGTCATAACCGTACTTTATTGGATATAGTGCAATCGATGATGTTTCTTACTGATTTACCACTATAGTTTTGGGGTTATGCATTAGAGACAGCTGCATTCACGTTAAAAAGGGCACCATCTAAATCCGTTGAGATGACACCGTATGAACTGTGGTTTGGCAAGAAACCAAAGTTGTCGTTTCTTAAAGTTTGGGGTTGCTATGCTTATAAGAAAAAGTTTCATCCTGATAAGCTCAAACCCAAATCGGAGAAATGTGTCTTCATAGGATACCCAAAGGAGATAGTTGGGTACACCTTCGATCACAGATCCGAAGGCAAGATATTCGTTGCTAAGAATTGATCCTTTCTAGAGAAGGAGTTTCTCTCGAAAGAAGTGAGTGGGAGGAAAGTAGAACTTGATGAGGTAACTGTACCTGCTCCCTTATTGGAAAGTAGTTCATCACAGAAATCTGTTCCTGTGACTACTACACCAATTAGTGAGGAAGCTAATGATGATGATCATGTAACTTCAGATCAAGTTACTACCGAACCTCGTAGGTAAACCAAAGTGAGATCCGCACCAGAGTGGTACGGTAATCCTGTTCTGGAGGTCATGTTACTTGACCATGACGAACCTACGAACTATGAGGAAGCGATGATGAGCCCAAATTCCGCAATATGGCTTGAGGCCATGAAATCTGAGATGGGATCCATGTATGAGAACAAAGTATGGAATTTGATTGACTTGCCCGATGATCGGCAAGCCATTGAGATTAAATGGATCTTCAAGAGGAAGACGGACACTGATAGTAGTGTTACTATCTACAAAGCTAGAATTGTCGCAAAAGGTTTTTCGACAAGTTCAAGGTGTTGACTACGATGAGAGTTTCTCGCTTGTATCTATGCTTAAGTCTGTCTGAATCATGTTAGCAATTGCTGCATTTTATGAAATCTGGCAAATGGATGTAAAGACTGCATTCCTGAATGGATTTCTGGAAGAAGAGTTGTATATGATGCAACCTGAAGGTTTTGTCAATCCTAAAGGTGCTAACAAAATATGCAAGCTCCAGCGATCCATCTATGGACTGGTGCAAGCATCTCGGAGTTGGAATATACGCTTTGATAAGTTGATCAAAGCATATAGTTTTATACAGACTTGCGGTGAAGCCTGTATTTACAAAAAGGTGAGTGGGAGCACTACAACATTTCGGATAAGTATATGTGAATGACATATTGTTGATCGGAAATAATGTAGAATTATTCTGCAAAGCATAAAGGAGTGTTTGAAAGGAGTTTTTCAAAGAAAGACCTCGGTGAAGCTGCTTACATATTGAGCATCAAGATCTATAGAGATAGATCAAGGCGCTTGATAAGTTTTTTCAATGAGTACATACGTTGACAAGATTTTGAAGTAGTTCAAAATGGAACAATCAAAGAAAGAGTTCTTGCCTGTGTTACAAGGTGTGAAATTGAGTACGACTCAAAGCCCGACCACGGCAGAAGATAGAAAGAGAATGAAAGTCATTCCCTATGCCTTGGCCATAGGTTCTATAAAGTATGTCATGCTGTGTACCAGATCTATTGTATACCCTACACTGATTTTGGCAAGGGAGTACAATAGTGATCTAGGAGTAGATCACTGGACAGCGGTCAAAATTATCCTTAGTGGAATAAGGATATGTTTCTCAATTATGGAGGTGACAAAAAGGTTCGTCGTAAAGAGTTACGTCGATGCAAATTTTGACACTGATCCAGATGACTCTAAGTCTCAATCTGGATACATATTGAAAGTGGGAGCAATTAGCTAGAGTAGCTCCGTGCAGAGCATTGTTGACATAGAAATTTGCAAAATACATACGGATCTGAATGTGGCAGACCCGTTGACTAAACTTCTCTCACAAGCAAAACATGATCACACCTTAGTACTCTTTGGGTGTTAATCACATAGCGATGTGAACTGGATTGTTGACTCTAGTAAACCCTTTGGGTGTTGGTCACATGACGATGTGAACTATGGGTGTTAATCACATGGTGATGTGAACTGTTGGTATTAAATCACATGGTGATGTGAACTAGATTATTGACTCTAGTGCAAGTGGGAGACTGAAGGAAATATGCCCTAGAGGCAATAATAAAGTTATTATTTATTTCCTTATATCATGATAAATGTTTATTATTCATACTAGAATTGTATTAACCGGAAACATAATACATGTGTGAATACATAGACAAACAGAGTGTCACTAGTATGCCTCTACTTGACTAGCTCGTTAATTAAAGATGGTTATGTTTCCTAACCATAGACATGAGTTGTCAATTGATTAACGGGATCACATCATTAGGAGAATGATGTGATTGACTTGACCCATTCCGTTAGCTTAGCACTTGATCGTTTAGTATTCTGCTATTGCTTTCTTCATGACTTATACATGTTCCTATGACTATGAGATTATGCAACTCCCGTTTACCGGAGGAACACTTTGTGTGCTACCAAACGTCACAACGTAACTGGGTGATTATAAAGGTGCTCTACAGGTGTCTCCGAAGGTACTTGTTGGGTTGGCGTATTTCGAGGTTAGGATTTGTCACTCCGATTGTCGGAGAGGTATCTCTGGGCCCGCTCGGTAATACACATCACTATAAGCCTTGCAAGCATTGCAACTAATGAGTTAGTTGCGGGATGATGTATTACAGAACGAGTAAAGAGACTTGCCGGTAACGAGATTGAACCGACGATCGAATCTCGGGCAAGTAACATACTGATGACAAAGGGAACAACGTATGTTGTTATGCGGTCTGACCGATAAAGATCTTCGTAGAATATGTGGGAGCCAATATGAGCATCTAGGTTCCGCTATTGGTTATTGACCGGAGACGTGTCTCGGTCATGTCTACCTAGTTCTCGAACCCGTAGGGTCCGCACGCTTAACGTTTCGATGACAGTTATATTATGAGTTTATATGTTTTGATGTACCGAAGGTTGTTCGGAGTCCCGGATGTGATCACGGACATGACGAGGAGTCTCGAAATGGTCGAGACATGAAGATTGATATATTGGAAGCCTATATTTGGATATCGGAAGTGTTCCGGGTGAAATCGGGATTTTACCGGAGTACCGAGGGGTTACCGGAACCCCCCGGGGGCTTAATGGGCCATAGTGGGCCTTTGTGGAGAAGAGGAGAGGCGGCCAGGGCAGGGCCGCGCGCCCCTCCCCCTAGTCCGAATAGGACAAGGAGAGGGGGGCGGCGCCCCCCCTTTCCTTCCTCTATCCCTCCTCTTTCCCCCTCCACTCCTAATCCAACTAGGAAAAGGGAGGGAGTCCTACTCCCGGTGGGAGTAGGACTCCACCTGGCGCACCCCTGCTGGCCGGCCGCACCTTCCCCCTTGCTCCTTTATATACGGGGGCAGGGGGGCACCCTAGAGACACAACAATTGATCGCTTGATCTTTTAGCCGTGTGCGGTGCCCCCCTCCACCATAGTCCACCTCGATAATACTGTAGCGGTGCTTAGGCGAAGCCCTGCGTCGGTAGAACATCATCATCGTCACCACGCCGTCGTGCTGACGAAACTCTCCCTCAACACTCGGCTGGATCGGAGTTCGAGGGACGTCATTGGGTTGAACGTGTGCTGAACTCGGAGGTGCCGTGCGTTTGGTACTTGATCGGTCGGATCGTGAAGACGTATGACTACATCAACCGCGTTGTGCTAACGCTTCCGCTTTCGGTCTACGAGGGTACATGGACAACACTCTCCCCTCTTGTTGCTATGCATCACCATGATCTTGCGTGTGCGTAGGATTTTTTTTGAAATTACTACGTTCCCCGACAGTGGTATCAGAGCCAGGTTTTATGCGTTGATGTTATTTGCACGAGTAGAACACAAGTGAGTTGTGGGCGATACAAGTCATACTGCTTACCAGCATGTCACACTTTGGTTCGGCGGTATTGTTGGATGAAGCGGCCCGGACCGACATTATGCGTACGCTTACACAAGACTGGTTCTACTGACGTGCTTTGCACACAGGTGGCTGGCGGGTGTCAGTTTCTCCAACTTTAGTTGAACCGAGTGTGGCTACACTCGGTCCTTGAGAAGGTTAAAACAACACTAACTTGACGAACTATCGTTGTGGTTTTGATGCGTAGGTAAGAACGGTTCTTGCTCAGCCCGTAGCAGCCACGTAAAACTTGCAACAACAAAGTAGAGGACGTCTAACTTGTTTTTGCAGGGCATGTTGTGATATGGTCAAGGCATGATGCTAAATTTTATTGTATGAGATGATCATGTTTTGTAACCGAGCTATCGGCAACTGGCAGGAGCCATATGGTTGTCGCTTTATTATATGCAATGCAATCGCCCTGTAATGCTTTACTTTATCACTAAGCGGTAACGATAGTCGTAGAAGCATAAATTGGCGAGACGACAACGATGCTACGATGGAGATCAAGGTGTTGCGCCGGTGACGATGGTGATCATGACGGTGCTTTGGAGATGGAGATCACAAGCACAAGATGATGATGGCCATATCATATCACTTATATTGATTGCATGTGATGTTTATCTTTTATGCATCTTATCTTGCTTTGATTGACGATAGCATTATAAGATGATCTCTCACTAAATTATCAAGGTATAAGTGTTCTCCCTGAGTATGCACCGTTGCGAAAGTTCTTCGTGCTGAGACACCACGTGATGATCGGGTGTGATAGGCTCTACGTTCAAATACAACGGGTGCAAAACAGTTGCACACGCGGAATACTCAGGTTAAACTTGACGAGCCTAGCATATAACAGATATGGCCTCGGAACACTGAGACCGAAAGGTCGAGCGTGAATCATATAGTAGATATGATCAACATAGTGATGTTCACCATTGAAACTACTCCATCTCACGTGATGATCGGACATGGTTTAGTTGATATGGATCACGTGATCACTTAGAGGATTAGAGGGATGTCTATCTAAGTGGGAGTTCTTAAATAATTTGATTAACTGAACTTTAATTTATCATGAACTTAGTACCTGATAGTATTTTGCATGTCTATGATGTTGCAGATCAATAGCTCGTGTTTAGCTCCCCTGTTTTATTTTTGATATGTTCCTAGAGAAAACTAAGTTGAAAGATGTTAGTAGCAATGATGCGGATTGGATCCGTGATCTGAGGATTATCCTCATTACTGCACAGAAGAATTATGTCCTTGATGCACCGCTAGGTGACAGACCGATTGCAGGAGCAGATGCAGATGTTATGAACATTTAGCAAGCTCAATATGATGACTACTTGATAGTTTAGTGCACCTTGCTTAACGGCTTAGAATCGGGACTTCAAAGACGTTTTGAACGTCATGGACCATATGAGATGTTCCAGGAGTTGAAGTTAATATTTCAAGCAAATACCCGAGTTGAGAGATATGAAGTCTCCAACAAGTTCTATAGCTAAAATATGGAGGAGAATAGCTCAAGCAGTGAGCATGTGCTCAGATTGTCTGGGTACTACAATCGCTTGAATCAAGTGGGAGTTAATCTTCCAGATAAGATAGTGATTGACAGAATACTCTAGTCACCATCACCAAGTTAGTAGAACTTCGTGATGAACTATAATATGCAAGGGATAACTGAAACAATTCCCAAGCTCTTCGTGATGCTGAAATCGACGAAGGTAGAAATCAAGAAAAACATCAAGTGTTGATGGTTGACGAGACCACTAGTTTCAAGAAAAGGGCAAAGCGAAGAAGGGGAACTTCAAGAAGAACGGCAAGCAAGTTGCTGCTCAAGTGAAGAAGCCCAAGTCTGGTCCTAAGCCTGAGACTAAGTACTTCTACTGCAAAGGGACTGGTCACTGGAAGCGGAACTACCCCAAGTATTTGGCGGATAAGAAGGATGGCAAAGTGAACAAAGGTATATTGGATATACATGTTATTGATGTGTACTTTACTAGTGTTTATAGCAACCCCTCGCATTTGATACTGGTTCAGTTGCTAAGAGTAGTAACTCGAAACAGGAGTTGCAGAATAAACAGAAACTAGTAGAAGGCGAGGTGCGATGTGTGTTGGAAGTAGTTCCAAGATTGATATGATCATCATCGCACACTCCCTATGCTTTCGGGATTAGTGTTGAAACTAAATAAGTGTTATTTAGTGTTTGCGTTGAGCATCAATATGATTGGATCATGTTTATTGCAATACGGTTATTCATGTAAGTTAGAGAATAATTGTTGTTCTGTTTACATGAATAAAACCTTCTATGGTCATACACCCAATGAAAATGGTTTGTTGGATCTCGATCGTGGTGATACACATTTTCATAATATTGAAGCCAAAAGATGCAAAGTTAATAATGATAGTGCAACTTATTTGTGGCACTGCCGTTTAGGTCATATTGGTGTAAAGCGCATGAAGAAACTCCATGCTGATGGACTTTTGGAATCACTTGATTATGAATCACTTGATGCTTGCGAACCATGCCTCATGGGCAAGATGACTAAGACTCCGTTCTCCGGAACAATGGAGTGAGCAACTGACTTATTGGAAATAATACATACTGATGTATGCGGTCCGATGAGTGTTGAGGCTCGCGGCGGGTATCGTTATTTTCTGACCTTCACAGATGATTTGAGCAGATATGGGTATATCTACTTGATGAAACATAAGTGTGAAACATTTGAAAAGTTCAAAGAATTTCAGAGTGAAGTGGAAAATCATCGTGACAAGAAAATAAAGTTTCTACGATCTGATCGCGGAGACAAATATTTGAGTTACGAGTTTGATCTTCAATTAAAACAATGTGGAATAGTTTCACAAATTCGTGCCACCTAGAACACCACAGCATAATGGTGTGTCCGAACGTCATAACCGTACTTTATTGGATATAGTGCAATCGATGATGTTTCTTACCGATTTACCACTATAGTTTTGGGGTTATGCATTAGAGACAGCTGCATTCACGTTAAAAAGGGCACCATCTAAATCCGTTGAGATGACACCGTATGAACTGTGGTTTGGCAAGAAACCAAAGTTGTCGTTTCTTAAAGTTTGGGGTTGCTATGCTTATAAGAAAAAGTTTCATCCTGATAAGCTCAAACCCAAATCGGAGAAATGTGTCTTCATAGGATACCCAAAGGAGATAGTTGGGTACACCTTCGATCACAGATCCGAAGGCAAGATATTCGTTGCTAAGAATTGATCCTTTCTAGAGAAGGAGTTTCTCTCGAAAGAAGTGAGTGGGAGGAAAGTAGAACTTGATGAGGTAACTGTACCTGCTCCCTTATTGGAAAGTAGTTCATCACAGAAATCTGTTCCTGTGACTACTACACCAATTAGTGAGGAAGCTAATGATGATGATCATGTAACTTCAGATCAAGTTACTACCGAACCTCGTAGGTAAACCAAAGTGAGATCCGCACCAGAGTGGTACGGTAATCCTGTTCTGGAGGTCATGTTACTTGACCATGACGAACCTACGAACTATGAGGAAGCGATGATGAGCCCAAATTCCGCAATATGGCTTGAGGCCATGAAATCTGAGATGGGATCCATGTATGAGAACAAAGTATGGAATTTGATTGACTTGCCCGATGATCGGCAAGCCATTGAGATTAAATGGATCTTCAAGAGGAAGACGGACACTGATAGTAGTGTTACTATCTACAAAGCTAGAATTGTCGCAAAAGGTTTTTCGACAAGTTCAAGGTGTTGACTACGATGAGAGTTTCTCGCTTGTATCTATGCTTAAGTCTGTCTGAATCATGTTAGCAATTGCTGCATTTTATGAAATCTGGCAAATGGATGTAAAGACTGCATTCCTGAATGGATTTCTGGAAGAAGAGTTGTATATGATGCAACCTGAAGGTTTTGTCAATCCTAAAGGTGCTAACAAAATATGCAAGCTCCAGCGATCCATCTATGGACTGGTGCAAGCATCTCGGAGTTGGAATATACGCTTTGATAAGTTGATCAAAGCATATAGTTTTATACAGACTTGCGGTGAAGCCTGTATTTACAAAAAGGTGAGTGGGAGCACTACAACATTTCGGATAAGTATATGTGAATGACATATTGTTGATCGGAAATAATGTAGAATTATTCTGCAAAGCATAAAGGAGTGTTTGAAAGGAGTTTTTCAAAGAAAGACCTCGGTGAAGCTGCTTACATATTGAGCATCAAGATCTATAGAGATAGATCAAGGCGCTTGATAAGTTTTTTCAATGAGTACATACGTTGACAAGATTTTGAAGTAGTTCAAAATGGAACAATCAAAGAAAGAGTTCTTGCCTGTGTTACAAGGTGTGAAATTGAGTACGACTCAAAGCCCGACCACGGCAGAAGATAGAAAGAGAATGAAAGTCATTCCCTATGCCTTGGCCATAGGTTCTATAAAGTATGTCATGCTGTGTACCAGATCTATTGTATACCCTACACTGATTTTGGCAAGGGAGTACAATAGTGATCTAGGAGTAGATCACTGGACAGCGGTCAAAATTATCCTTAGTGGAATAAGGATATGTTTCTCAATTATGGAGGTGACAAAAAGGTTCGTCGTAAAGAGTTACGTCGATGCAAATTTTGACACTGATCCAGATGACTCTAAGTCTCAATCTGGATACATATTGAAAGTGGGAGCAATTAGCTAGAGTAGCTCCGTGCAGAGCATTGTTGACATAGAAATTTGCAAAATACATACGGATCTGAATGTGGCAGACCCGTTGACTAAACTTCTCTCACAAGCAAAACATGATCACACCTTAGTACTCTTTGGGTGTTAATCACATAGCGATGTGAACTGGATTGTTGACTCTAGTAAACCCTTTGGGTGTTGGTCACATGACGATGTGAACTATGGGTGTTAATCACATGGTGATGTGAACTGTTGGTATTAAATCACATGGTGATGTGAACTAGATTATTGACTCTAGTGCAAGTGGGAGACTGAAGGAAATATGCCCTAGAGGCAATAATAAAGTTATTATTTATTTCCTTATATCATGATAAATGTTTATTATTCATACTAGAATTGTATTAACCGGAAACATAATACATGTGTGAATACATAGACAAACAGAGTGTCACTAGTATGCCTCTACTTGACTAGCTCGTTAATTAAAGATGGTTATGTTTCCTAACCATAGACATGAGTTGTCAATTGATTAACGGGATCACATCATTAGGAGAATGATGTGATTGACTTGACCCATTCCGTTAGCTTAGCACTTGATCGTTTAGTATTCTGCTATTGCTTTCTTCATGACTTATACATGTTCCTATGACTATGAGATTATGCAACTCCCGTTTACCGGAGGAACACTTTGTGTGCTACCAAACGTCACAACGTAACTGGGTGATTATAAAGGTGCTCTACAGGTGTCTCCGAAGGTACTTGTTGGGTTGGCGTATTTCGAGGTTAGGATTTGTCACTCCGATTGTCGGAGAGGTATCTCTGGGCCCGCTCGGTAATACACATCACTATAAGCCTTGCAAGCATTGCAACTAATGAGTTAGTTGCGGGATGATGTATTACAGAACGAGTAAAGAGACTTGCCGGTAACGAGATTGAACCGACGATCGAATCTCGGGCAAGTAACATACTGATGACAAAGGGAACAACGTATGTTGTTATGCGGTCTGACCGATAAAGATCTTCGTAGAATATGTGGGAGCCAATATGAGCATCTAGGTTCCGCTATTGGTTATTGACCGGAGACGTGTCTCGGTCATGTCTACCTAGTTCTCGAACCCGTAGGGTCCGCACGCTTAACGTTTCGATGACAGTTATATTATGAGTTTATATGTTTTGATGTACCGAAGGTTGTTCGGAGTCCCGGATGTGATCACGGACATGACGAGGAGTCTCGAAATGGTCGAGACATGAAGATTGATATATTGGAAGCCTATATTTGGATATCGGAAGTGTTCCGGGTGAAATCGGGATTTTACCGGAGTACCGAGGGGTTACCGGAACCCCCCGGGGGCTTAATGGGCCATAGTGGGCCTTTGTGGAGAAGAGGAGAGGCGGTGTAATGCCCACGATGCGGCTATATCTACCACGTGTCGAGGCACGACTTAGAGGCATAACCGCATAGTGGTTTTGTCGCAAGAAGGGTCATCTTCACACAATCCCATGTAATGAACAAGAATGGGATAAAGAGTTGGCTTACAATCGCCACTTCACACAATACATAAATATCATCATACATCATCCAAAATACAATCATATAGACCGACTACGGTCAAAATCCAGATGAAAATAAGACAACCCCAAATGCTAGATCCCCGATCGTCCCAACTGGGCTCCACTACTGATCATCAGGAAAAGACACATAGTAACGACCACGTTCCTCGTCGAACTCCCACTTGAGATCGACGCCATCATCTGCACTGGCATCGTCGGCACCTGCAACTGTTTTGGTAGAATCTGTGAGTCACGGGGACTCAGCAATCTCACACCCGCGAGATCAAGACTATTTAAGCTTGTAGGAGAGGGTGGTGCAAAGAGGTGGAGCTGCAGCGGCAAAAGCATATATGGTGGCTAACTTGCGCAAAAGAGAGCGAGAAGAGAAGCAACGGAACGGACGTCATCTAGCAATGACCAAGAAGTGATCCTGAACACCTACTTACGTCATTCATAACTCAGACCGTGTTCACTTCCCGGACTCCGCCGAGAAGAGACCATCACGGCTACACACGAAGTTGATGTATTTTAATTGGGTCAAGTGACAAGTTATTTACAACCGGACATTAACAAATTCCCATCTGCCTCATAACCGCGGGCACGGCTTTCGAAAGATAATACCCTGCAGGGGTGTCCCAACTTAGCCCATCATAAGCTCTCACGGTCAACGAAGGATAAACCTTCTCCCGGAAAGACCCGATCAGTCTCGGAATCCTGGTTTACAAGACATCTCGACAATGCTAAAACAAGACCAGCAAAGCCCCCGAATGTGCCGACAAATCCCGATAGGAGCTGCACATATCTCGTTCCCAGGGCACAACGGATGAGCCAGACGTCGGGTTGGCATAGACCCTGGTTGCCCAGGGGGCGCCGGACATCGCTCGGTTTGGGCCAGCACTCGAAGGAGCACTGGTCCGGGGGTTTAAAATAAAGATGACCCTCGGGCTCGCGAAAACCCGGGGGAAAAGGCTTAGGCGGCAAATGGTAAAACCAAAGTTGGGCCTTGCTGGAGGAGTTTTATTCAAGGCGAACTGTCAAGGGGGTCCCATAACACCCGACCGTGTAAGGAACGCAAACTCAAGGAATATAATCCCGGTATAACAGTAACTAGGGCGGCAAGAGTGGAACAAAACACTAGGCATAAGGCCGAGCCTTCCACCCTTTACCAATATATATAGACGCATTAATTAAATAAGAGATATTGTGATATCCCAACATATCCATGTTCCGACATGGAACAACTTCAACTTCACCTGCAACTAGCAACGCTATAAGAGGGGCTGAGCAAAAGCGGTAACATAGCCAAACAACGGTTTGCTAGGAGAGGATGGTTAGAGGCTGACATGGCGAAAAATGGGAGACATGATATAGCAAGTGATAGGTAGCGAGCATGGCAATAGAGCGAACAACTAGCATAGCAAAGATAGAAGTGATTTCGAGGGGTGGTCATCTTGCCTGCAAGGTTCTCAGAGTTGTCGAAAGCTTGATCCTCGTAAGCGTACTCGACAGGTTCCTCGTTCACGAACTCGTCTCCCGGCTCTACCCAAGACAAGAACACAAACAAACGGAACCACAATCAACCACGAGAAAAGCACAAGCAACATGATGCAAAACATGTAAGATATGCAAGATATGATATGCGATTCATATGCGTGCTCCGGAAGGAAAATGATGAACATGGCAGTAACTTGGCAAACCAAGCATGCCACTGGAAAGATGAGATGATTTCGGTCGAAATCGATATAAAGATCACCGGAAACGGATGCACGGTTTGCAAATGGCAAGCAAAACAAGAATGACACTAATCTGCGATAAACAGCAAGATAGCACTTAAAATGCAACAAGTAACAGTGCTACAGCACCCCCACATAGCAACAAAGCACATGGCAGTAATCTAAAGGAGATGCTTGATAAAAGATGAACACTGAGCTACGGCTAGTTCACATCATATCAAGCTCAAACAAGCATGGCAAAAGTGCAAAAGATTACAGGTTCACAGACTTAGTGAAAAACTGGACATGGTAGAAAATAGCATCAGGTAGCAAAGTTCAGAGCACGAAATCAACATGCTACAAGAACTTAACATAGCAAAACAAGGCATGGTAGTGTTTTACTAAATGCACATGACAAAAGTCCCTTACTGACCATAAGCCAAAAAGGACCAGAAGATATGATGGCAAGCATGTAAACATAGCAAGTTTCGTTATCAGGTTTCAGACTTGGCAGAAAACAGAGCATGGCAGAAATAATAATATGTAGGCCTCTTTGTGAGCTTGATGCACTCATTACAGAGCAATGCATGACAAACCAAGCACACCTACAGCAATAAGGCATGTTTAAGAAGCTAACCATGGCAAGAACAATTGCATAGCATGTATGGATCAACTACAATAAGCTTGGCAAAATTGCATCTCATGTTAAGAATCTGCCAGAAATATTTTATAGCAAAAGTAGAGCAAGATTGAGTCATGCTATGGCACTCCATAATTGCAAACAATTGCAGAAATGGATCAACTACAACTATAGATACAAAACATCCTTACTGAACATCTCCAAAATATGCATGGATCTCTCTGTAGCATCAAGTTTACATGGCAACAAAATTACAGCAGACAAGGACTTAGAGAAATCAGTCCCTGAAATCAGAAACATTACGGAGCCTACTTTGCATGCTTGTGCTAGTCACCACAGAGATCACAAAAATACATGGACTACACCACTGTAAAGATGGCATGGCATAATTCAAAACACATGTAGAGCTCATGCTCAAACGATGCACAGATTAAATGATACAAAAATGACAAATCTCCAAGTTCTGTCAAGAACCAGAGAATAACAGCAACTAGCCCTCTTCCATCAGAGATTTGGGCATCAAGATGATCTCTAATGAACATGGTGCAATTGAACAAAATGAAGAGCATCACGATACAAACAATTTGACATATGACACGCGCGAATCGGAGCTACATGCACGGAGTTACGGCATCACGAACAGGGGCACATGCTAAGAAAATCTAAGGACTTAGAAAAAAAAGGGGGGCGAGAAGAGGTCAACGCACAGCTACCAGATCGGATCGAGCCGTTCTCGGGCTCGTGCTCGTCGCCGGTCGGGAGAGAAGAGGAGGCGGCTGAAGGAGGGGCGCCGGCCGGAGGTGGCGCTGGCGGGCGATGGCGCGGCGCCGGCGGGGAGGCGGCCGGCGGCGGCAGGCGAAGACGGGCGGCCGCGGCGGGGCGGCGCCGGCCGGCGGCGACGCGCGGGTGCGCGGGGGCAGGCGCGAGGCGGCGGCGGCCAGTGGCGGCCGAGCGCGGCGCGGGCGGTGGCGATGGGAGAGGGAGGAGGCAACGTGGCGCGCTGCGATTCGCCGGGGCGCGGCGGCGGACGTGTCCGGCGGGGTACGGACGCGTCCGGCGGCGCGGAGGGATTTTTCTAGGGTTGGACTGAGAATGTATTTCGGGATGCCCACATATTTATAGGTAGAGGGAGCTAGGAGGCTCCAAATGAGGTGCGGTTTTCGCCCACACGATCGTGATCGAACGACCTAGAGCATGGAAGAGAGTTTGGTGGGTTTTTGGCTGGTTTTTGAGGGGTTTTTTGCTGGACACTCAAATGGACATTGCGGATGCCCGGTTAACCGTTGGAGTACCAAACGACCTTCGAATGGAACGAAACTTGACCGGTAGTCTCCGGGTGGTGTAATAAGGCCACTTGACAAGCCTCGGTCCATTCCGAGAAAGTTTGACACACGCACACGAAAGAAAACAAGAGGGGTGCACCGGAGGAGATAGGAGCGCCGGATTGCAAAACGGACAACGGGGAAAATGCTCGGATGCAAGAGACGAACACGTATGCAAATGCAATGCACATGATGACATGATATGAAAATGCATGACATGACAAAATACAAAACGAAAGACAAAACCCGACAACGGAGGGAAAAACATAACACAAAGCCGGAAATGGCAAGAGTCGGAGTTACAAATATGGCAAGTTACATGCGGGGTGTTACAACACTCCACCACTACGAGAGGATCTCGTCCCGAGATCTAGGATTGAAAGAACTCCGGATATTCGGAATGGAGATGGTCCTCGCGTTCCCAGGTGGCTTCCCGGTCGGAATGGTGCGACCACTTCACTTTCAGGAATTTGATAGACTTGTTGCGAGTCTTGCGCTCAGTTTCTTCCAGAATAGCAACGGGGTGCTCATGATAAGACAAATCTTCTTGGAGGTCAATCTCTTCGAAGTTGATAGTGCGCTCACGCGTCTTGAAGCACTTGCGGAGCTGTGACACGTGGAACACATCGTGCACGTTCGCGAAGTTGGAAGGAAGCTCAAGTTGATAGGCGAGGTCGCCTCTTTTGCCAATGATCTTGAAAGGACCCACGTATCTAGGGGCAAGCTTCCCTTTGATACCGAAACGACGAGTGCCTTTCATTGGAGAGACGCGGAGGTAGACATGGTCTCCGATCTCGAAAGCCAAATCACGATGCTTACTATCATAGTAACTCTTCTGGCGCGATTGCGCGGCTTTGAGATTATCACGGATGACTTTACACATTTCTTCAGCTTCAGTGATTAAGTCATTGCCAAGAAGTTGGCGTTCACCAGTCTCTGACCAATTGAGAGGAGTACGGCACTTTCTGCCATAGAGAATCTCGAATGGGGCCTTGCCCGAACTCGCTTGGAAACTGTTGTTGTAGGAGAATTCAGCATAAGGAAGACAATCTTCCCATTTCATGCCAAAGGAAATGATGCAAGCCCTGAGCATATCTTCAAGAATTTGATTGACTCGCTCGACTTGGCCACTAGTTTGAGGATGGAAAGCTATGCTGAAGCGAATGTTTGTGCCCATGGCCTTCTGGAAGGAGTCCCAGAACTTAGAGGTGAAGATGCTTCCACGATAAGAAGAAATCAATTGTGGAATGCCGTGCAAAGAGACAATTCTGGAGGTGTAAAGCTCTGCCAGCTGAGCTGCTGTGATAGATTCTTTGATAGGAAGGAAATGAGCCACTTTAGAGAGCTTGTCGATGACAACGAAGATAGCATCATTTCCGCGCTTGGACTTGGGAAATCCAGTCACGAAGTCCATTTCGATATGATCAAACTTCCATTCTGGGATAGCAAGAGGTTGGAGGAGACCAGCTGGTCGTTGGTGTTCTGCTTTCACTCTTCGACAGACATCACATTCGTTCACGAATTGAGCAATCTCTCGCTTCATTCGAGTCCACCAATATGACTGCTTGAGGTCATGATACATCTTCGTACTTCCAGGATGAATGGAAAGGAGAGAATTGTGCGCCTCGTTCATTATGACTTTCCTTAGATCACCTTTAGGAACCACAATCCGGTCCTCGAAGAACAAAGTGTCTCTGTCATCAATGCGATAGCACTTGTATTTGGAAAGACCCTTGTCGATACCACGTTTCACCTTCTTCACCATGGCATCAAGGAGTTGTGCCTCACGAATTTGATCTTCCAAAGTAGGAGATACTATGAGGTTGGCAAGAAAGCCTTGAGGAACAACTTGGAGATTCAGCATGCGGAAAGCTTCACAAAGATCCGGTTGGAAAGGCTTGAGAATTAAGCTGTTGCAATAAGCCTTCCTGCTTAAAGCATCTGCAATGACATTTGCTTTGCTTGGAGTATATTCGATACTCGGATTGTACTCTTGAATCATTTCGACCCATCGAGTCTGCCTGAGGTTGAGGTTGGGCTGAGTGAAGATGTACTTGAGACTCTTGTGATCAGTGAAAATGTCCACTTGTCTTCCCAACAAGAGATGTCTCCACGTTATTAATGCATGGACAACTGCCGCCAACTCAAGATCGCGAGTGGGGTAGTTCTTCTCGTTGGGCTTCAACTGACGAGAGGTATAGGCCACAACTTTCTTCTCTTGCATTAACACAGCACCGAGACCTTGGAGAGAAGCATCACAGAAAACTTCATACTGCTTGGATTCATCAGGAGGAGTCAAGACAGGAGCTGTGACTAGTTTCTCTTTGAGAGTGTTGAAAGCAACGTCACACTCAGGAGACCAGACATACTTCACATGCTTCTGAAGGAGGTTGGAAAGAGGCTTTGCAATCTTGGAGAAATTCTCAACGAATCTTCGGCAATAGCTTGCAAGACCCAGAAAACTGCGGAGCTGCTTGACATTTTGAGGAGGTTCCCAATCCACAACTGCGGACACCTTCTCGGGGTTAACAGCGATGCCCTTGGCAGAGATGATGTGACCAAGGAAAAGAACTTCATCGAGCCAAAACTCACATTTGGAGAACTTCGCATAGAATTGATACTCTCTGAGCTTGTCGAGCACCAATCGTAAATGTTTGGCATGATCCTGCTTGTTCTTGGAGAAGACCAAGATATCATCGAGATACACCAGAACGAATTCATTGGTATAGGGGTTGAAGATGAAATTCATCATCCGAGAGAACACTGGAGGAGCATTGACAAGGCCGAAAGACACGATAGTATATTCATAAGAACCAAAGCTTGTTCTGAATGCTGTCTTGGGAATATCTTCTTCACGAATGCGAATCTGATGATAACCCATACGAAGGTCAAGCTTCGAGAATACTTTAGCACCTTTGAGTTGCTCAAATAGCTCATTGATGTTGGGAAGTGGATACTTGTTCTTGATTGTCTTCTTGTTCAATGGACGATAGTCGACACAAAGTCGGTCCGTGCCATCCTTCTTCTTGACAAAAAGAACACCACAACCCCACGGAGAAGAACTCGGTCTGATCAAACCCAGACGCTCTTGTTCATCGAGATGTTTCTTCAATTCCTTCATCTCGTTGGGTCCAAGCTTGTATGGACGCTTGCAAACGGGTTCAGTACCCGGCTCTAGTTCGATAACGAACTCAACTGGCCGGTGAGGAGGCATACCCGGAAGCTCTTCTGGAAAGACATCTTGATACTCACAAACGACTGGAATTTGAGAGATGGCATTCAATTCGCCCTTCTCATTGAGAGAGAAAAACCGAATGGTTTCATCACGAGCGGCATAAATAATCACATCCTCAGACGAGTGTGTCAATTGAATTTCCCTGGCAGCACAATCAAGTTGAGCCTTGTGCTTAGAAAGCCGGTCCATCCCGAGAATTAGATCAATATCCGAGTCACCAAGAACAATTGGAGAAGATTGAAATTTATAGTCGCCCATCTTGATGGAAACATCCGGAACCATCATACTAGAACTCAAACATTTACCTGGAGAAACGACATCCATGGGTTTACTCAGATGAGAACAAGTGAATTCATGCTTGGCAAAAAACGGTCTTGACATGAAACAAAGAGATGCACCAGTATCAAAAAGAACTTTTGCGGGAATATCATTAACAGGAAGATTACCCATTATCACATCAGTAGATTTCTCCGCTTGAGCTGCATTCATCATGTTCACCTTTGCAGACTTTGGATTATGCTTGCCCACTGCATTGCTGGAAGATCTGACAGGAGGAGGAGGAGGAGGAGGAAGACGCCTTTGGTTGAAGCACTTGTTAGCATAGTGACCTTTCTGCTGACATTTGTTGCAAGTCACCTCTGAGAGTGGACGGTGATAAGGAGCATTGGACTTTGGAGCTTGATTCTGAGACTTGTTCTGATAGCCAGAGTTGGAAGAGTTGGAAGAACCATGGCCACCTTTGTTCTTCTGGTGGTAAGGCTGACGAAACGGAGGAGGAGGAGGCAACCAGAACTTTTGTTGCTTAGCTGTCACAAGTGAGGAAGAAGAAGACTGAACTGCGTCTCTGACTCTCTTCTTAGAAGCCTCACACTTGAGCTGAGCAGCCTCTTGCTTCAGTCCCATATTATAGAATTGATCAAACTGAGTAGGCTCAACAAGAACGAGAGCTAACTGCAGATCCTCTTTAAGGCCACCTCTGAAGTGATAGATCATGCTCTTTTCATCAGGAACGTCTTGTTTAGCGAAGCGAGCAAGTTTCTGAAACTGAATGTTGTATTGATACACAAACATGTTGCCTTGCTTGAGATTGCGGAACTCCTCACGCTTGCTCTCGACAACACTTTGTGGGATGTGGTGCGCTTTGAAGTCCCGACAGAAGTCAGTCCAAGTGATCACACGACCTCCTCTGGAATCTTTGTATTGTTGATACCAATCAGCAGCTTGGTCCTTGAGCTGGAAAGAAGCGAACTTGACATAGTCCTCAGGCCTAACATTGCTACATTCAAAATGCTTGTTGATGTCCATGAGCCAATCATCGGCATCCGTGGCCTCGGCACAGTAGCTGAAAGACTTGGGCTGATTTGCGAGAAACTGGTTGAGAGTGGCAAAGTGAAACTGATTGTTGCCTTGACCTTGATTGCCTTGCCCTTGAGTACGTTCTTGCAAGAGTTGCAGAATCATCTGAGCATTGGCGTTGGTGGCTGCCATGATTGCTTGCCATGCCTCCGGAGGTGGAGGTGGTGGCGGAGGGTTCGCTTGACTCCCTTCATTGCGATCCGGATTCTGACGCGTTGGCGGAGCCATCCTGAAGAGGGTGACATCCGTTAGCATCTTGATAGACAAATAGATAAGTAGAATCAACGGATAGAAATTGCAACATATAGTCTTCACAATAAACATTCGAACGAAGATGAACGAATGAATTCCGTAGTAAATCATCACACTTCCATAAGTTGAGAAGCCACTTGAAAAAGATATGGAATGAACATATGAATTCGAAGCAACTCGAATACCACAATACAAAACAAAACAAGTATTGGCTTGCAGAATAAGCCGGAACAAACATATGATAGAGGTTTCGTCCGAAGTTTTCGTGGTGGGGCCCACACGGGCTCAATCGTACAACACCATCATGTACAAGGCTGTGCACATGACATACGAAGCGTCCCCGAGTCGGCAAAGCCATGGACTCTTTAAGACACTACAAGACCACTGTAAAATCAACCGTGGAAAGGCGGACCACTAGACGTCGAACCCCAATCTCATATCATGCGTCTGTCGGAAAGATATCCTAAGGCTACTTGAATTCCCACTTATAAACTCCCGAAACTTTCTGGTTATGCAATCTGGTGTAGGGGATACGGGGGACACAAAATATATCACCCAAACTAACAATACCTAGATCCAGCTGTATCCATCCGTCAACACATAACCAAGAAACCTTCGGAAATCGTTTACCTCAACCTTCGAAAAACATCCGTTATACAAGTTATGGAAATACTCCCGAACTCCCGCCCCAGTACTGGGTGGCGTCGAGGTGATCTCACCAACAACTGCATAAAAGAGATTTCGATGTCAGCGAAACTCAGGTATTCCAGAACTGCAACGATAAAATTGTGACGACAACACCTCGGAGCTCAACTCCCCGGGACACTGCCACAACCCCTAAATGTCAGGAGGCACCAAGAACAATGTTCTCATCACAAAACCATCGGAACGATCCCAAGATACCCGCGTGATCCTAAATTTTTTTTAGTGAAATTTGAGGAGAGAATAGTCAAAACTTCTACGTCAGGAGACCTCACCAGAGCGACGAAGGGACTGAGGAGTAAAAAGAATCCTACTCTCCGATATATATAATCCTAAGACTCAAAACATTTTTATTCTAGACTCAACAACGCCAGCGATTCGATCAAGCAGGGGGCTCCTAAGTCGGGGATGGCTCTGATTACCAACTTGTAACGCCCACTATGCGGTTATGCCTCTAAGTCGTGCCTCGACACGTGGGAGATATAGCCGCATCGTGGGCGTTACAGGCGGCCAGGGCAGGGCCGCGTGCCCCTCCCCCCTAGTCCGAATAGGACAAGGAGAGGGGGGAGGCGCCCCCCCTTTCCTTCCTCTCTCCCTCCTCTTTCCCCCTCCACTCCTAATCCAACTAGGAAAAGGGAGGGAGTCCTACTCCCGGTGGGAGTAGGACTCCACTTGGCGCGCCCCTCCTGGCCGGCCGCACCTCCCCCCTTGCTCCTTTATATACGGGGGCAGGGGGCACCCTAGAGACACAACAATTGATCGCTTGATCTTTTAGCCGTGTGCGGTGCCCCCTTCCACCATAGTCCACCTCGATAATATTGTAGCGGTGCTTAGACGAAGCCCTGCGTCGGTAGAACATCATCATCGTCACCACGCCGTCGTGCTGACAAAACTGTCTCTCAACACTCGGCTGGATCGGAGTTCGAGGGACGTCATCGGGCTGGACGTGTGTTGAACTCGGAGGTGCCGTGCGTTCGGTACTTGATCGGTCGGATCGTGAAGACGTACGACTACATCAACCGCGTTGTGCTAATGCTTCCGCTTTCGGTCTACGAGGGTACGTGGACAACACTCTCCCCTCTCATTGCTATGCATCACCATGATCTTGCGTGTGCGTAGGATTTTTTTTGAAATTAATACGTTCCCCAATAGGTTGTCCTCTCGCACCCACTTAAGCGGTTATCAGCGATATCGATGCTTTCCATCTGTGGGCCTGCTTGGTCCATCACTTCTTTTTGCCTGACAACAAGAGAGGTTAATTTGACTTAGGAGGGGATTATTATTTTTGCTCTGGGATGACATGCATGATACACTTTGAGCACACACATATGCATGTGTACGCATGAATCCCTCCCATCGAGTCGAAGTGGCTAGTACAACGACACCATCATGAATCGATCTCGCTCTGTGTGGGGAGCTAGTGTATGATTTTTGACACACGCGCCAGATCAATGTTGTGTATTCAAACATGCATGCACACATCACCTCCATACATATGCATGTAGTGGTTGCCTTCGAACGATACACACCCTCGCGTGGTTATCGGCGACAAGCCTATATATTCGTGGGCCCGCGTGGACATCCATGATCACCTTGACCAACAACAAGATAGGTTACCATGGCGGATTCTTCATTTGGTTAGTGTTATCGTAGTATAGGTCATGGTGAGATTCAGAGCTAATTAATTTTGAGCGCATATACTATGCACACATGCATGCATATATGAATCCCCGTCGTTGGCTTGAAGTGTGGTGTAACATACATATGCATCGTCAACCTAACCCTCACTCAGTGTGGGGATTTCTAGTTTGAAATCACGGTGCCACATCAAAGTTGTTCATTGTTACTCAAAAACACACCTCTCCATACATATGTTTGGGCCACACGCATGCAGTGGTTGTCTTCGGGGACTAGCTACTTGCGTGATTATTGGCGAGCTAGCCCATCTCCGGGGTCGTGTAGCGACCAGACCTCAAATAGTCTGTGCTGCTGTGCACCAGTGTCATCCCTGGATCAGTAATGCTGACACGCACAGTACAAATGGAGGATTTATAACAGAGTAGCAATCACACACTTATTACATCGAATATCTCCAAAGAGAAATAAGTATGAAAATATGGCTTAAGGCCATCTAAATACGATAACAGCGGAAGACTTGGAAGATAAGTGAGTCCATCAACTCCAACGGCATCACTGAGTATAAGACCACGACCTAAAGCACCTTACTCGTCGTCTGAAAAGTCTGCAACATGAAACGTTGCAGCCCGAAAACGGGTCAGCACATAGAATATGCTGGCAGAATAACACATAGAGAGTAATGAACATAATAATGCTATACTACATGCATATATGGCTGGTGGGAAGCTCTATGGTTTAAGTTTTGCGAAAAGCCAATTTTTCCCTACTGCAAAGGAATAAATTTTATTTAACTATCATGGTGGTTCTGAAACATTGAGATGGTTGACAGCATCTCAATCCCAATTAAAGGTCATCATTAACCCAACAAAATTAATTAAAAGTAACATGGTGATGAGATTCACACGATAATCCAGGTACTAGATACTCAAGTTGTCCATAACCGGGGACACGGCTAACCATGATTAGTTTGTACACTCTGCAGAGGTTTGCGCACTTTTCCCCACAAGACTCGATCGCCTCCGCTTGATTCTCGCACTACATGATGTTTGAGAAACGGATGACCGAGACACGGTCTTTCAGAAACAATCACTCTTTACTCCGGATGGACAGTTACACCTACTTTCCCCTACATCTGCTAGCCCACCTCTTCAAGAGATCATGTAACCTACTCAGCTATGCTAGAGCCCATAATAGCTTGTGGCTGCACACGGAAGTTTCTAGCATGAATAATCTTATGATCCCTTTGAGCCTGGGTGGCGGTCCTTATACAACAGACAACGCTGGGTTCTCCAGGTGCCTCAATCCACCCAGATGTGAGTTTTAGTTGCCACCTTAAGTAAACCATTATTAACAATCTCACATTTGTCATGAATTTCACTCAAACCCAATCCACGTCTACGAGCATAGCATGGCAATATAATAGCAACGTAGAAGTAACTCCCAGGGGTTAAAAAAAACAGGTAATAGGTACTACCTCAACTACTTCCCAATACCCACAATTTAATTAGATCCTAACCATGCAATGTTTGAGGATTGATCTAATGCAATAAAAACTGGGTATGGAAAGGTATGATCAAAGTGTTACTTGCCTTGCTGATGATCCGCGAAACCTAGCGATTCGAAGTAACAAGCGGCACACTCCGGGTACTCTATCGCAAACACACAAGCAAACAATAAGTACTCATCTAATGCATAGGTAAAACTCGAATGAAAGATCCAACCAGAAAGTTCAACTTAAGAACTCCGGTTTGCAAAAAGAATCAACTCGAACGAAGCAACGAAAGTCAAACGGCGAAAGAAACAAGCTTCGTTTACTAATCTGGATCTAGGTCAAATTTTACAGTAGCAAAAACTTGTTTGAGTAGGCTAAACGGAAAGAGAATTTTGAGACGAAGCTCTAGGTGCTTGAATCGCCTGATTCCGATAAACGAGCGAAAAGTTAAACGAAAACGAAGATCCGATCAGAATCGAGATCTGAAATAATCGTGAAAAATCCGACGAAAAAGAAAACTGACGAACGGTTAAAGAACGGACGTTCGTTAACAGAGAAAATCCGACGAACACGTTCGTCAAAACGAACGGGTCGGTGAACGCTCACTTAATAATAAGACCGAAGAAATAAACCGATCTAGAGTTTAAAAAAACGAACGTTTTTTTTTAATAAACCGGCAAACGACGGCGAGGTGGTACCTTGTCGGGACGGGGCTCCGGCGGGGCTCGGCTGGGCTCCGGCGAGGGGTGGCGAGGGGCGGCGGGGTGCGGCGTGGCTTGGGGCGGCGAACGGCGGCGGGGTTCGGCGAGCGGGGCGGCGGCTCCCCGAGCTCCGGCGAGGGGTGGCGAGGGAGGGGGCGGCGGGGTATATAAGGAGGGGGGCCCTGCTTGGAGGAGGGGGCAAGGCGGCGGGGGCTACGGCGGAGTCCGAGCCGGACACGGGCGCGGCGGCGCTGGCGTGCTCGCGGAGGAGACGCGCGGCTGGGCCGGCTGCTCGGCTGGGCCTCGGCCCGGTCGGGCGCGGCGCGTTTTTTTTTAACATTCCGCCGAAAAATTCATAGAAAAATAAATAAACTCCAAAAAAAATAAAACAAAATTTCCCCGTCTTGTTAAAATAATTAGAACAGGGTGAACATTTTTTTGATACAAAATGCAGTTTTGAAAATGTGCAATATTTTTAATGCAATTAAAATTGCAAATAAAATCCGAATAAAATCCAATATATGATTTTAATACTTTTCCTCCGATATTTCCATTGTTTTGGAGAAGTCATATTTTCTCCTCTCATTTATTTTTAAATGAAATATTTTTCCGGAGAGAAAATAATTAAAACCAAAATCCTCGTTTTATTATTTGATGAAAATCAAATATGAAAAATCGAGAAAATCCCCAACTCTCTCCGAGGGTCCTTGAGTTGCTTAGGATTTATCGAGGATTTGTCAAATGCAATAAAAAAATATGATATGCAATGATGATCTATGTATAACATTCCAAATTAAAAATTTGGGATGTTACAAACCTACCCCCCTTAAGATGAATCTCGCCCTCGAGATTCGGGTTGGCTAGAAAACAGGTGGGAGTGGTCCTTCCGTAGATCTTCCTCTCGCTCCCAGGTGGCTTCATCTTCCGTGTGGTGACTCCACTGGACTTTGCAAAACTTGATAACCTTACTGCGGGTAACTCGACTGGCATACTCAAGAATCTTAACTGGTTTCTCCTCATAGGTCAAAACACTTTCCAGCTGAATCGCTTCCAGCGGCACGGTATCTCTCAGCGGTATCTCAGCCATCTCTGCGTGGCACTTCTTCAACTGGGAAACGTGAAATACATCATGAACTCCTGACAATCCTTCGGGTAATTCCAGCTTGTAGGCAACTTCTCCCATACGTTTCAAAACTCTGTATGGTCCGATAAAACGGGGCGCTAACTTTCCCTTAACTCCAAAGCGCTTCACTCCTCAGAGTGGTGATACTCGAAGATACACTCTGTCTCCGACTTCGTGGACTGTCTCCTTTCGTTTAGAATCCGCATAACTCTTCTGCCTGGACTGGGCTACCTTGAGCCTATCGCGAATCAACCTCACTTTCTGTACAGACTCCTTAATCAAATCGGGTCCAAACAACTGACGGTCTCCAACTTCGTCCCATAACAACGGTGTTCTACACCTCCTTTCGTACAAAGCTTCGAAAGGGGCCATCTTCAAACTGGTTTGATAACTGTTGTTGTAAGAAAACTCTGCATATGGCAAATTGCCGTCCCAACTAGATCCATAATCTAGTGCACAAGCTCTCAACATGTCCTCCAAAATTTGATTGACTCTCTCGGTCTGTCCATCTGTCTGTGGGTGAAAGGCTGTACTAAATTCTAGCCTGGTTCCCAATGTTTCATGTAACTGCTTCCAAAACTTCGAGGTAAACTGGGTTCCTCTGTCTGATACAATGGTCCTCGGAACTCCATGCAAACATACGATCCTGGTCATGTATATCTTTGCCAACTTAGCACTGGTGTAAGTGGTCTTCACTGGAATGAAATGAGCTACTTTCGTCAAACGGTCAACTACAACCCATATTGAGTCATACCCTGAACGAGTCCTGGGTAATCCCGTGATAAAATCCATGCCTATTTTATCCCACTTCCATTCGGGTATCGGCAATGGTTGTAGCAATCCTGCTGGCTTCTGATGCTCTGCCTTCACTCTCTGACATACATCACAAACTTCTACATACTCTGCAATATCCTTCTTCATTCCGGTCCACCAGAAAGTATTCTTCAGATCCAAATACATCTTGGTATTCCCGGGGTGAATCGAGTACGGTGAATCATGGGCTTCTTGCAAAATCAACTTCCTGATCTCCGGATCATTTGGCACATATACGCGATCCTCAAACCATAAGGTATCATGCTCATCCTCACGAAATCCCTTGGCTTTTCCTTTGCTCATCTTCTCCTTTACCTCGTCAATCTCCTTGTCTGTCTTCTGAGCTTCTCTGATCCTTTCCATCAAGGTAGACTGAATCTCCAGTGTCGCTAAATAGCCTCTTGGGACTATCTCCAAACATAGCTCGCGAAGGTCCTCGGCTAACTCCTGAGGTAACTCTCCTGTCATGAGGGTGTTGACATGACTCTTGCGGCTCAACGCGTCTGCTACTACGTTAGCCTTTCCTGGGTGATAATGCAATCTCATATCATAATCCTTAATAAGCTCCAACCATCTCCTCTGTCTGAGATTTAACTCCTTCTGCGTGAAAATATACTTCAAACTCTTGTGATCCGTGTACACCTCACAATGGTTTCCGATGAGAAAATGTCTCCATGTCTTCAACGCATGAACCACGGCTGCTAACTCCAAATCATGTGTAGCATAATTCTTCTCATGGGGTTTAAGTTGTCGTGAAGCATATGACACAACTCTTCCTTCCTGCATAAGCACTGCTCCAAGTCCTCGACGAGAAGCGTCGCAATAAACTTCATAATCCTTGCGTTGATCTGGCAGAATCAACACTGGTGATGTAACCAATCGTTTCTTCAACTCTTGGAAACTAGCTTCACAATCCTCAGTCCAATTGAATTTGGTGTCCTTCTTCAATAGCTCAGTCATGGGCTTAGCGATCTTCGAGAAATTCTCGATGAACCTCCGGTAGTATCCGGCAAGTCCAAGAAAACTCCGGATCTCTCCAACTGACGTGGGTGATTCCCAACTTGTCACTGTGTCAACTTTGGCAGGGTCTACTGCTATTCCTTCTCCAGAAATAACATGTCCGAGGAATCCAACTTCCTTCAGCCAAAATTCACATTTGCTGAACTTGGCATATAACTGATGTTCTCTAAGCTTCTCAAGTACCAATCGCAAATGCTCCTCATGCTCTTCCTCATTCTTGGAAAAGACTAAAATATCGTCAATGAACACCACGACGAACTTATCCAAAAACTCCATAAACACTTTGTTCATCAGGTTCATGAAATAGGCAGGTGCGTTAGTCAGACCAAATGACATAACGGTATACTCATACAGTCCATATCTGGTGGTAAAAGCCGTCTTAGGTATATCCTGCTCTCGAATCTTTAACTGATGGTATCCTGATCGTAGATCGATCTTGGAAAATACTTTAGCTCCTTGTAGGCGGTCAAACAAATCATTGATCATCGGCAGTGGGTACTTGTTTTTGATGGTCACTTCATTTAATCCACGGTAATCAACAACCATCCTCAACGATCCATCTTTCTTCTCCACTAGAAGTACTGGTGATCCCCAAGGTGACGAACTTGGGCGAATATAGCCTTTATCCAATAACTCCTTAATCTGCTTCTTAATTTCCTCCAAATCTTTAGCGGGCATCCTGTACGGTCTCTTAGATATTGGCCCTGTGCCTGGCAAAAGTTCAATCAAGAACTCAATGTCTCTATCTGGTGGCATGCCTGCCAACTCTTCTGGAAATACATCCGGGTAATCCTTCACCACTGGTACTTCCTCCTGTACAACTCCTGATAAGGAATTCACTTGAGTCCTCTTCGGCATATGACGGGATACATACTTGATCCTTTTTCCTTCTGGGGTGGTAAGCAAAATCGACTTACTGGCGCAATCGATGTTTCCTCCATACATCGATAGCCAATCCATTCCCAAAATCACATCCAAACCTTGCGACTCCAAAATTATTAGGTCTGAGGGGAAAACATGCCTACCAATGGCCAATGGCATCTGAAAACATCCTTGGCTTGCCATATACTCTGCTCCTGGCGAGGTTACTAGCATAGGTGTTCTGAGAACTTTGGTGGGGAACTTAAACTTATCCACAAATCCCCTTGATATGTATGAATGCGATGCACCAGTATCGAAAAGAACGATTGCAGTAAATGACTTAACCAAAAACTTACCTATTACTGCATCAGGCTGTGCTTCAACCTCCTCCACGCTCACGTGGTTCACATGTCCTTTATTGAAAGGGTTCGGCTTCCTCCCAGAGCTTCCATTTCCATTACCATTCTAGGCTTCAGGACAATCAGTTGCATAATGTCCAGTCTTCTGGCACTTGAAACAGGTAACGTGACTCAGATCCCTCTTGGCTGGGGTAGATGGGTTATTACGGTTCTGTCCGTTGGTTCCTCCATTCCCATTACCATTCTTGGAGCCATTATGGCTGTGCGAACTACCTCCTCCATGGGTATGCTGAAACTGTCCTCCCGGTTTCGGGGCAAATCGTGGCTTCTGCTGGGCTCCAGAATTATACTTCCCTTGTCCATACTTCCTCTTACGGTTTTCAATCTGCTGCTGCTTTCCTTCAATCATAAGTGCTCTATCTACCAACTCCTGGTAGTTGTTGAAGGTTGCTACCATCAACTGCATACTCAGTTCATCATTCAGTCCTTCCAAAAATTTCTCCTGCTTGGCTGCATCTGTAGCAACGTCATCTGGTGCATAACGTGCTAACTTACTGAAATCCTCCACATACTGGCCTACGGTGCGTCCTCCTTGGCGTAGGTTGCAAAACTCACGCTTCTTCATAGCCATAGCTCCTGCCGAAACATGAGCTGTACGGAAAGCTTGCTGAAACTGGTCCCATGTGACAGTGTCAATAGGGTGTGTGGCGGTATAATTCTCCCACCATGATGCTGCGGGTCCATCAAGCTGATGTGCGGCAAAACGCACTCTTTCCACATCTGTGCATCCTGCAGTGGTCAACTCCCTTCCAACTTTGCGGAGCCAATCATCTGCAACAATCGGCTCGGTGCTACTGGAAAACACCAGCGGGTTTAGCCTCAAGAAACGGGCTAAGTGATCAACAGGTGGTGGTTGTGGTGGGTTGTTGTTGTTGTTGCCTTGGTTTTGCACTAACACTTGCATCAGGGCATTCTGTTGCTGAATCAACTGGGTGATCTCCGGTGGGAAAACAAATCCGGTGTCGCGTCTCGGAGGCATCTGATGGGTTAGAAAAGATGAGAGTTAAGAATAGAATGAGGTCTAGAAGGAAAACACTACCCATATGCTCATGAGACAAATACAATCAATATCACTCAATCAATTCAAACAAGGCATAACATCGATCTAACTAGCGTTACAAAGTGCTTGAACTATACTATTAAATGGGGGAAAACTACTACTGATATGGTGGTCTACTAGAAATTCGGATCAGTTGAAGACTCCATGACGTCTGCTCCAGCTTCATCAACAAAGTCATCTTCACTTGGTTCCGAGTCGGTGTCGTCGATGATGATGTAGTTATCCGGGCAAGTGCATTCGTCATCTTCTGCTTTTGGCACTGGATTTCCCATGAATACTCCAATCTTCTTCTCCAGGTCGTCATTCTTCCCTACTAATGCGACGTTTTCTTCCAAATAATCCTCGCGTGTAGCCTTGAGTTCTTCCTCCAGCTCCTTGATCTTCGTCAATGCCTTCTTCAGTTCTTCCTTGTCTGAGCACATCTGGTTCTCCTGGCGACAAATATGTTGGTTTTCCTCCTGGATGAAAGCTGCAATTGATCCATCCTTCTTGGTTCTGATCATCTCCCATTGCGCGTCTCGGCGTCCACAAATCTGATAAATAGTATCCTTAAGCTCCCCGTGGTAGACTTCTCCAATGTGTCCCATAGCGATGTGGGCAGCCATGCTCTTCCCTAAACTCCAGGTTGGTGCTTCGAAAACCAATCTTATGGGTTCAGTAACTGGCACAAACGTCCTTCCTGGAATGTGAACTTGAATCTTCCAGCTCTCCTCTTCGGGTAATGTGGCGTTGTAGGTTCCGGTGATGCTTGGTATTCCTATGTTCAAGTACTTAGTGACTTCCTGCAAGTGTCGTCCAAAAGGCGTGTCCTCATCTGGTTGCATGAACTTGCTCCTTGCATCCGCCATTCCTAAAAGAGTAGAAGGTGGAGAGGGGTCAGAAATGAGAAGAGAGAAGTGTCCTAGGGCTTAAGCTTAGTGGTCGTGTCCTATAGTTAGCGTGTGCTCTGATACCACCTTTGTAGCGACCAGACCTCAAATAGTCTGTGCTGTTGTGCACCAGTGTCATCCCTGGATCAGTAATGCTGACACGCACAGTACAAATGGAGGATTTATAACAGAGTAGCAATCACACACTTATTACATCGAATATCTCCAAAGAGAAATAAGTATGAAAATATGGCTTAAGGCCATCTAAATACGATAACAGCGGAAGACTTGGAAGATAAGTGAGTCCATCAACTCCAACGGCATCACTGAGTATAAGACCACGACCTAAAGCACCTTACTCGTCGTCTGAAAAGTCTGCAACATGAAACGTTGCAGCCCGAAAACGGGTCAGCACATAGAATATGCTGGCAGAATAACACATAGAGAGTAATGAACATAATAATGCTATACTACATGCATATATGGCTGGTGGGAAGCTCTATGGTTTAAGTTTTGCGAAAAGCCAATTTTTCCCTACTGCAAAGGAATAAATTTTATTTAACTATCATGGTGGTTGTGAAACATTGAGATGGTTGACAGCATCTCAATCCCAATTAAAGGTCATCGTTAACCCAACAAAATTAATTAAAAGTAACATGGTGATGAGATTCACACGATAATCCAGGTACTAGATACTCAAGTTGTCCATAACCGGGGACACGGCTAACCATGATTAGTTTGTACACTCTGCAGAGGTTTGCGCACTTTTCCCCACAAGACTCGATCGCCTCCGCTTGATTCTCGCACTACATGATGTTTGAGAAACGGATGACCGAGACACGGTCTTTCAGAAACAATCACTCTTTACTCCGGATGGACAGTTACACCTACTTTCCCCTACATCTGCTAGCCCACCTCTTCAAGAGATCATGTAACCTACTCAGCTATGCTAGAGCCCATAATAGCTTGTGGCTGCACACGGAAGTTTCTAGCATGAATAATCTTATGATCCCTTTGAGCCTGGGTGGCGGTCCTTCTACAAACAGACAACACTGGGTTCTCCAGGTGCCTCAATCCACCCAGATGTGAGTTTTAGTTGCCACCTTAAGTAAACCATTATTAACAATCTCACATCTGTCATGAATTTCACTCAAACCCAATCCACGTCTACGAGCATAGCATGGCAATATAATAGCAACGTAGAAGTAACTCCCAGGGGTTTGAAAAAAAACAGGTAATAGGTACTACCTCAACTACTTCCCAATACCCACAATTTAATTAGATCCTAACCATGCAATGTTTGAGGATTGATCTAATGCAATAAAAACTGGGTATGGAAAGGTATGATCAAAGTGTTACTTGCCTTGCTGATGATCCGCAAAACCTAGCGATTCGAAGTAACAAGCGGCACACTCCGGGTACTCTATCGCAAACAAACAAGCAAACAATAAGTACTCATCTAATGCACAGGTAAAACTCGAATGAAAGATCCAACCAGAAAGTTCAACTTAAGAACTCCGGTTTGCAAAAAGAATCAACTCGAACGAAGCAACGAAAGTCAAACGGCGAAAGAAACAAGCTTCGTTTACTAATCTGGATCTAGGTCAAATTTTACAGTAGCAAAAACTTGTTTGAGTAGGCTAAACGGAAAGAGAATTTCGAGACGAAACTCTAGGCGCTTGAATCGCCTGATTCCGATAAATGAGCGAAAAGTTAAACGAAAACGAAGATCCGATCAGAATCGAGATCTGAAATAATCGTGAAAAATCCGATGAAAAAGAAAACTGACGAACGGTTAAAGAACGGACGTTCGTTAACAGAGAAAATCCGACGAACACGTTCGTTAAAACGAACGGGTCGGTGAACGCTCACTAAATAATAAAACCGAAGAAATAAACCGACCTAGAGTTTTTTTTAAAACGAACGTTTTTTTTTAAATAAACCGGCAAACGACGGCGAGGTGGTACCTCGTCGGGACGGGGCTCCGGCGGGGCTCGGCTGGGCTCCGGCGAGGGGTGGCGAGGGGCGGCGAGGGCGGCGGGGTGCGGCGGAGCTTGGGGCGGCGAGGGGCGGCGAACGGTGGCGGGGTTCGGCGAGCGGGGCGGCGGCTCCTCGAGCTCCGGCGAGGGGTGGCGAGGGAGGGGGCGGCGGGGTATATAAGGAGGGGGGGCTGCTTGGAGGAGGGGGCAAGGCGGCGGGGGCTCTGGCGGAGTCCGAGCCGGACACGGGCGCGGCGGCGCTGGCGTGCTCGCGGAGGAGACGCGCGGCTGGGCCGGCTGCTCGGCTGGGCCTCGGCCCGGTTGGGCGCGGCGCGTTTTTTTAAACATTCCGCCGAAAAATTCATAGAAAAATAAATAAAAATCCAAAAACAATAAAATAAATTTTCCCCGTCTTGTTAAAATAATTAGAACAGGGTGAACATTTTCTTGATACAAAATGCAGTTTTGAAAATGTGCAATATTTTTAATGCAATTAAAATTGCAAATAAAATCCGAATAAAATCCAATATATGATTTTAATATTTTTCCTCCGATATTTCCATTGTTTTGGAGAAGTCATATTTTCTCCTCTCATTTATTTTTAAATGAAATATTTTTCCGGAGAGAAAATAATTAAAACCAAAATCCTCGTTTTATTATTTGATGAAAATCAAATATGAAAAATCGAGAAAATCCCCAACTCTCTCCGAGGGTCCTTGAGTTGCTTAGGATTTATCGAGGATTTGTCAATTGCAATAAAAAAATATGATATGCAATGATGATCTATGTATAACATTCCAAATTGAAAATTTGGGATGTTACAGGTCGAATGGACGGACATCACTTTGACCAACAACAAGAGAGAGGTTGTACGACCAAGGTGGATTATTCTTGGTCCGTTTTACGATCCATCTTGATGAGATATATGCCTCTCTGGCCCGCCGACTAAAAGTGTGTGTGTGTGGGGGGGGGGGGTTTGCTACATCGCACTTTGCTAGGTGAACCTTGGTTGGGGGGCATGCATTCATAGCTTAATTAGGATTCCCTTCGTGGCGACAAGAGGGGGTGGGGGGCTGCTAGCTACTTCGCACTTTGCTAGGTGATAGAGGCGGGGTGTCTCGATCTTTCGATGAGATGATAGCTATCGATTTGGTGGAGACGACTTTGACGATCCGACTACAAACATGCACGACGTTGCGCCTTAGCAATCGCTAAACCAACTCCGAGAGGTTATTGACCACGCCGGAGCACGATCAACCTGACCACGAAGGTCTATTCCTGCAAGCAATCGAAGAACAAACAAGAATATGATTAAGCAATCTGAATATTGCGAATATAGATGAAGTATTGATAAACGTGGGGTTTCATAAGCGGTCTTGGTCTGGTCATTGGGCACAAACGAAGTACACGAAGTTGCAGTGATGGCTAACTTTTAACTAAATAAAACCCCAATCAAAACGATGCCTTAAGGGCTATATTTATAGGGAAAAGAGAGGGGATTTCGTCCACCCTAGGCAAGATGGGACTAAAACACCTCCTAAGTCATTTCCCCTACAATATGGACTCTAAAAATAGATTACATGGTCCTGGCCCATAATAAGGTGGCGCAACACCAATAATAAGCTATGGACGAAATTTATGACGGGCCATCTTGTATATTTCGTCCATCTTCTTGTATGTCATCATGGTGGCTTCAAAGTCCGGAAATCTCCACTTGAACCTCTGTTCTTGTTCTCTTGGCACGCACCTTCATCTCCGTGCTTGACGATGCTCCAATGTTCATCCTTCTTGTGAGTACTAGGCCCTTCAATTGCAAGCAACACGAATGTATCTAAGTTAGGCAGCATCATATTCTCATGAACACTAGAAACATTACCAAGAAACGAAAGTACCTGATAATTTAATTGGCGTACGCGACCTCTAGCAATTGTTCCAAGAGGTAAAACAACAGGGGATATGGGTGTAACTGCGGTAGCCATGTCCTCATCATCCTCCCCTTCTTGAAAACAAAGCCGTCCTCGGCGTTGCTTAGTCTGAAATGTGGCTAACAAAAGAGACAAGGTGTACACGTTGTATATGTATATGTCATCCATTTTTACTGATCTCAGTTGGGGCACATGTGAAATGGTTATACAAGAGCACCCTTCAAAAGTCGTGAAATATAAAGCAAATATATTATCACAAGAAGTCAAAGGCATGAAAATATTGCAACTCAGTTTGCACATATAAGTGAGGCTCTTATTCATATCAAAAGATTGGCAATGCTTATCATTAAACCATCCCAACATTGATGAACCATCACCAAGATTAGAGGTCATATCAAAATGATTAAACATTGGCACAATTATTTTCAAACGTATTTGATCCAAATTTGTGTCATTCCGTGATTCACATGGTTCTTTCGCATCAATAGTTAATTCAATGGGTTCACTCAAAATTGTTTGATCACATGGCAAAGTCAAATCATCAACAGAGTCCTCTAAAATAGCTGGTGTGATCAAAGTAGTAGGTAGCTCATCACATGGTGCATTTAAATTAACAAGGCATTCATCATACTCATGTGGAGGTGGAAGATTAATACCTTTGTCATTACCTATTATGGTTAACTCAGATGATGTAGGCACTCTAGGTGGCGACAGGTCACGTGGTGGAGGTGATGTAGTGCTCACAACAATGGATGTTGTTGTCATAGTAGGCGCAGTGGTGGAAGGAACAGCCGTCGCAACTTTTGGGATTTGCACCTTCCGCTTGTTTGTCTTCTGGGCAACACGTCTTGTTATCTCCTGTTCAGCTTTGCAAGCAAGACGAAACAAACGGTCCATAGGATAACACTGTTCATGAATTAGTATCTCCTGAATGTCACGGTTTAATCCTCCCCAAAATCTATCCATAAAATCATCTTCAGTTTCTTCTAAAGAAGAACGCAACAAGGTAGTTTGTAAATCATCATAATATTTCGTTATAGTGTCACTACCTTGTTTTAAATGTTGCAACTTTTTAATCATGTCACGAGTATAATAAGCGGGGACGAATGTATGTCGCATGGCAAGTTTCAAATCATCCCAAGTAATAGGTATACAATCAGGGTGTAACCGACAATATTCACTCCACCAAACTAAAGCATAACCAGTGAAAGAACCAATCGCAACCTTAACTTTTTTACGTTCATCAAAATTATGGGAAGCAAATATATGGTTTATGTCGAACTCCCATTCAATATATAAAGCAGGTCTAAAACGGCCATTAAATGATGGTATAGGAACATTAACCTGATCATGTGCATTTGGATGTTTATGCACCTCTCGTGATCGTTGTGGAATTTGCATAGGTGGTGGCACGTCTCCCGTGATCGACAAAGCCCATGAATTGACTCTGGATCCTGTCATGATTAGTAGAAACAAGAAACAAAATTCAAAAATAATGTTCCTATAAACTACTGGGATGTGGTGGTAAAACGCTCACAGTATAGCAAATATCAAAGTCTTACAAGTACTTACCATGCAGCAGGTGGTGATCGGCAACCAGCGGTGTCAAGTAACTCCAAAAGTTGGGTAAAACGATTGCCAGGTGAACGTATGGTTACACGGTGTAGAAATATGTGGAGCTGGGTTGGCTTTATATGTGTGGGAAAATGCTACAACCACAATAGTTAATGCAAGCTGAAAATTTGCTCAAAGTGGTCAAGTGCTGGTCCTAGGCAAGACTTTACTAGAGACGCGAGCCTAAGACACAGAAGAAATCACGATATGCCGCGAACACTAGACGTACCATTCGTTTAACCACACATGTTTTTTTATAGCAACAACACACGTTGTACAAGCCTTCTTGCACTTTTTTTTCCGTTCTCCAAAGAAATCCAACCGAGCGGGGCAATCTTTTTTTTACCACAGCCAAAGGACTAGTACGTACTAGTCAAAGTATCACAAGGAACATGTTTTCTTTTTCTCACCAAAGTCCAGCGTGCCCACCAGATCTTTTTTTTTGCTTTGCCACCGAAGGTGCCAAAACTGACCATAAAATATTCCTCCAAATCAACGTAAGAGCAAATCACAACAAATTTTTTTGTAAGCAGTGCACTTGCAAGTAATAAAAATTCTGCTCTGCCTTTCCAAACGCAACCGATGAGCACCTGCCTTTATTTTGTATTTGCTGCGATCTCCACTCCTCCCGTAATTGATTCTACTCTTTTTTTAAACACCAAACATGAATGGCTAGGACTCCAAACTGAATAGGCTTTATTATTTGGCCTTTTTTTCCAAGAAACGTCCAGAATATGGAAACCGCCAACCGAATCTGGACTCTTTAATTCCCCCCCTCCTTTTTTTGGCTGATCCAAAATTCGTGGGACTTGTTTCCACTTATATCTAACAACCAAAGGAAACTTTCTCTCTGTTCCTTTTATTCCTCCAACCTCTCTTTTCTCTCTCTCTTTTTCTGCGATTTCCAAGAAGAATTCAATCAGATCTACACTTTCCTTTCTTTGCCTTCAACGATTAGGAATCTTTCCAAGAACTACGCTGCTATATTTATTTCTCAAATCTGCACAAGATTACCACGTGATGCCTTTACTTGGAAACGAAATCTATTTTTTTTTTTGACTTCAACGTTGGCTGCTCCTTATCTTCTTTGATTTTTCTTCTCCTTCTCACTCTCCAACAAGAATCCAAACGTATGGTAAAAAAAAAAACAAGAATCCAAACGTCCAATACTTGGAAACAGATCAGCACTTGCCTTTTCTTTTGCGGATGATCCCTTCTTTCCTTAAAACGAGCCACGTAATGTTTCCAAACGAACTTGCCTTTTTTTGGGGCAACCAAATCTTGCCACGAATCTGGTAGTAGCTCGGCTTCCAACAAAAGCAATCCCAACAAAGCAACAACACTACCAAAAGATCTGACTGAAACCTTTAAATCCTCCTTCCCAAAGATAAAGCAACGTGGGAAACAATTCCCAAGCCCAACCGAGCTGCAGTTTTTTTGTCTAACTTCTCTCTACTTGCTGTTTGCTTTCGTTCCTATCCAAGGACACTTCCAAAACGTGGCAACCAGCAGCCAAATCAACACAATGAATTTCTTCTCTCTTCTTTCAATTACTTTTTCTCACTCCAAGAAGAATCAAGCTCCAGCGAACGAATGATTATGGCGGCATATGACAATGGCAGATGGATGATGGTGATGGCGATGTCAATGAAGTGGATGATGGTGTATATGGATGCGGATGCGACGTGAACAAAAACGTGACTAGAACTCGAAACTCTAAAAGTTTAGACACTAAAACCAGCAACACGACACACGATGCAACTAAAAATTCAACAATGCAAAAACTAAGTGATAATAGCGAAAGGCTCAGACTGTCTGGGACACGGATGAACTAATCTAACTTTTTTTTGGCTTTCTCTTGGACAGTAGGTAAGAAAATAAATCTAATCTAGGAAAAGCTTGAAATTCTCACCGAGCAACCCGAAAACTGATACCACTTGATAGAGGTGGGGTGTCCTGATCTTTCAATGAGATGATAACTATCGATTTGGTGGAGACGACTTTGACGATTCAACTACAAACGTGCACGACGCTGTGCCTTAGCAATCGCTAAACCAACTCCGAGAGGTTATTGATCACGCCGGAGCACGATCAACCTGACCACGAAGGTCTATTCCTGCAAGCAATCGAAGAACAAGCAAGAATATGATTAAGCAATCTGAATATTGCGAATATAGATGAAGTATTGATAAACGTGGGGTTTCATAAGCAGTTTTGGTCTGGTCGTTGGACACAAACGAGGTACAGGAAGTTGCAGCGATGACTAACTTTTAACTAAATAAAACCCCAGTCTAAACGATGCCTTAAGGGCTATACTTATAGGGAAAAGAGAGGGGATTTCATCCACCCTAGGCAAGGTGGGACTAAAACACCTCCTAAGTCATTTCCCCTACAATATGGACTCTAAAAATAGATTACATGGGCCTGGCCCAAAATAAGGTGGCGCAACACCAATAATAAGCTATGGACGAAATTTATGACGGGCCATCTTGTATATTTTGTCCATCTTCTTGTATGTCATCATGGTGGCTTCAAAGTTCGGAAATCTCCACTTGAACCTCTGTTCTTGTTCTCTTGGCATGCACCTTCATCTCCGTGCTTGACGATGCTCCAATGTTCATCCTTCTTGTGAGTACTAGGCCCTTCAATTGCAAGCAACACGAATGTATCTAAGTTAGGCATCATCATATTCTCATGAACACTAGAAACATTACCAAGAAACGAAAGTACCTGATAATTTAATTGGCGTACGCGAGCTCTAGCAATTGTTCCAAGAGGTAAAACAGTAGGGGATATGGGTGTAACTGCGGTAGCCATGTCCTCATCACTAGGTGAACCTCGGTTGGGGGGGGGGGAGGGGGCATGCTCATAGCTTAGGATTCCCTTCGTGCCGACACGAGGGGGGGGCTGCTAGCTACTTCGCACTTTGCTAGGTGAACCTCGGTTGGGGGGGGGCATGTGCATTCATAGCTTAGGACTCCCTTCTTGCCGACACGAGGGAGGGGTGGCTGCTAGCTACTTCGCACTTTGCTAGGGTGAACCACAGTCGGGGGGGGGGAGGACATGCATTCATAGCTTAGCTAGGATTCCCTTCATGCCGACACGAGGGAGGGGGGCTGCTAGCTACTTCGCACTTTGCTAGGTGAAACTCGGTTGGGGGGGCATGCATTCATAGCTTAGGAATCCCTTCGTGCTGACACGAGGGAGGGGGGCTGCTAGCTCTACTTCACACTTTGCTAGGTGAACCTCGGTTGGGGGGCAAGCATTCATAGCTTAGGACTCCCTTCGTGCCGACACGAGGGAGGGGGGCTGCTAGCTACTTCGCACTTTGCTACGGTGAACCTCGGTTGGGGGGGGGCATGCATTCATATATAGCTTAGGATTCCCTTCGTGTCGACACAAGGGAGGGGGGGCTGCTAGCTACTTCACACTTTGCTAGGTGAACCTCGGTTGACGGGGAGGGGGCATGCATTCATATATAGCTTAGGATTCCTTTCGTGCCGACACGAGGGAGGAGGGGGGCTGCTAGCTACTTCGCACTTTGCTAGGTGAACCTCGGTTGAGGGGGAGGGGGCATGCATTCATAGCTTAGGATTCCCTTCGTGCCGACACGAGAGGGTGGGAGCAAGCAATACCATGCACTTTGCGAGAGAGGTGCCACATCGAAGTTGCATTTGGTATTATGAAAATCAAACCACCCTTTTGATACATAAATTTGGTCCACATGCAAGTGTGTTCGTGTTCTGACCCTCTCCCGCGTCATTTTTCACCAAATTTATGAACATTAGATAAGTCGGATGACGCAACAGATACGTTTCACTCAAACTAACCATGTGCCACGCTGGTGCACCTGTCACGCACACATCGGCACAGTACATTGGGCTCCACGAGGCTCCCCCTCTCAAAAATATCGGCCCGCTTCGAGGGTTTCTTTGTTTCATAACACACGGTTGTTATATCCGGACCGTGTGCGATGTTTCTTATTCCCAATCCCGCCTGCATCGAAAATATCTGCCCGCCTCGAGGGTTTTTCTTTTTCATAACACACGGTTGTTATCTCCGGACCGTGTGCGATGCACTATCATCAATATTTTCAATAGCCCGGCATTTCACTCCTGCGTTTGACTCCCGCGTAGTAAAATTTTCAGTACCCGCGTCATTTCCTCAAACACCCCGCGCCCCCCTCCACACACACACACACCAAGACCTCCCCGGGCGTGCGCGGCGCGCGCACACACACACCCTCCCTCGCTCGAAACCCTAGAAAAGTCCCCCCCCCCCCCGCTGCCGCCGCAAGGCCTCCATTGTCAACATCTGCCGGTTTGCCTGTGCAGCTTACCCACCGATCTCCATACCCAGGCCGCCCTGAGTTTCTTAGATGACGCCTGCCAAGCGCCCCCTTTCCCACAGATCCCCATCCCCATCCCCCACTCCAGAGTGTCGCAGCCTAAGCCCGGCTACGCTTCCCGTGGAGCTCGAGGAGCGACTGGCCCAAAAGAGGTGTTTAGCGGTCTCTTCGCTTGACGTCGCTGAGGAAGCTGACGACCATTACTGGCGGCAGGCACTCAAGCAGCGGGCTAGAGTATGCGGGCATGTCTCGTCCGCCGGCTACGACATCGAGGTCATCGATAGCGACGCCCTGAGGCGGGCTGTGTCACAGGTTAAGTGGCCCACCTCCAACCCCTTGGGTTCAACCGCCGCCGATCTCATCCATGGCCCCGCCGCTGATCTCCTCTGGCTCGCTGTCAACAATTTGCCATTCTACATCGCCATCGAGCCCCTTTTGTCATTCCTGAAGGACACGTTCTGCGACACTGGCTTGGGATCCACAGCTGCCAAGTCAGACCTCATCGACGGCGACCACGAGGAGGGCACCCTCTCCGGCTCTTCCAAGGGGAAAGAGCCCATATGCTCTTCCAAGGGGAAAGCGCCCGTCTGCGACATTAGAGAGGGCACCCTACAGCCGTGCTCTTCCAAGGGGAAGGAGCCCATCTGCGACAACATGGAGCGCATCCAGGGTCCATGCTCTTCCCACGGGAACGAGCCCAACTGTGACAACTGAGGAAACCCATGATTTGTTTATTTCAGTTGTTCACAATGTGAAGCTCTATATGTGCAATTATTTACTGTGCAGTACATTTCATCAATCCAGTTTTAAACATACCGATAGGAATGCATATATTTGCTTGCTGTTAAGCCTGTTATAGCTAGCATATGCCTCTTTTAAATTTTTTGATTGTTCGGTTGTTTGTAGTTAGCATATGTTCAGTTTCAAATGCCATCTTTGGTTGTTCGTAGTATGCCTTGTTTATTCCAATTTGTTCAATTTCATCAGTACCAGTTTCAACAATACCACTATGAATGACTACATTTGGTTGCTGGATCTTGTAGTTAACATGCCTTTCCATTTTTATTTAACCATAACCAGTGTACTTAGGCCGGCACAATACCAGTTCGAATGACCATGTTTGCTTGTTGTTAAATGTTAGGCCTGTTGCAATTAGCACACCTTTCCACTTGTTTTGCTTTACTAGCGTGCTTAAACCTGCACACTGAAGCTATCTTTTGGAGATTATTTTGTCTGCCATGTGTAATTTTGGTTGATGTTTAGCCTGTTGTGCTTAACATGCTTCTTGATGTACCTACACAGGACAATTTTGGGAACGACTGATGTTTTCCATCGAGGTTAGTTTCATCCCATGGCTTATATCTGCTCACTGTTCAGGATATCCGTAGCTGGTACCATATAGGCCGCGGCTGATAAGAGACTAATCGGTGAATCAGACTTTTAACTGAATATATCTGCAACCCATTTTTCCTTAGGTTAACTAGGGCCATATGTAATGTATCTGAGGCTACATAGCAACGTGCACTGTACTTAATGTCTAAATATGCAATCCTAGGCTACATAGCAACAACGAAGAGTGTTACATTAATGTTCTAATGATGTCTAGATATACGTAGAAGAGCAGCAGCAGCAACAGCAACAACACAACCTTGTTTGGATACTCAACTCAGCTAGAGGTTAGAGTTAGTTTCTAGCTCATTACTAACCCTGAACTAACTCCATCCAAAGAGTTGTTTGGATGGCAGGGTTAGATTGACAATAAATGCACTAGGAGAACTAGCTCCAATTAGCACCTTTTGGGTTGGATACTAGTTTTTTTGGGGTGGGTTATAGATGCAACTAGCTCAAACTAGCCCTCATGTTTAGATATACTTTAGGGCTATTTGAGCCCGAACTAGCTCAAACTAACTGTAACCCGTGGATACAGCAGCAGATAATTTTTAAGAACGAACTAAACTCCTTCCGGCCCATAATATAAGATGTTAATTCATCTAATATGTAAGTATATTGGATGTTATAAGATACTCCCTTCGTTCCTAAATATTTGTCTTTTTAGAGATTTCAAATGGACTACCACATACGGATGTATATAGACATATTATAAAAGAGTGTTGTACTACATCATTGTGACATTGCTGTTTAGCTTCTAATATTAACTTGGTGCTTTTAGGTACATATGTCATTGGTAAAGATCCGCGTTTCGACCCTTTCTGCGTATGGGGCAATGAGATATCGATGAACCAGCATCAAGTGAGGAAGCTGATAAAGATTGTTAGTAAAATGGGTCCAAAGATGGCAATTAAACTATTTGTTTACACTTTATCCAAGACAACAGCGAACTGCGGGATGGTAAGTAAGAACTCTGCAGCCTTCTTTTTACTGCCCATAATGAGTTGTGTTAGATGACAATGTGTGAAATCTTATTCCTTTGCAGTGGTTGCCAAAGCAGTTTACTCAAGATTACCTCTCAAACTACATGATTGGTGGGCATGCAAAGGTTAAAGTATTTCTACCAGAACACGATGATTATCTAGATGTTTTCATGAAGACCGTGAAGGATGGGCGGTCGGCCATCACAAGGGGTTGGACTAGAGTCGTGCGTGCCTTCTGCATGGAGGAGGGCACAATATGGGCATTCCGCTTCACCTTGTTCAGCAACCAGAATATATTTCGCCTCTTTCTTTACCGTCTTTAATAGTACAAGTATACAACTGTGGTTCATCATTCTTTATTTGGTTCTTATGTAATTCTGAACATATGTACCTATGAATCGAATAATGCATTGGTTGTTTGAACCTTATGGATATGAATAAAGCTATAGCATACATTCAAATTCAAATCCAAATCCGGTACAATTTGGAAAAGCAGCAATTAAATTACGGTGAAATTATGCTCTCCAGGTTGTTACGGCACACACGGTTGGTAAAACACAAACGTTTGCGATATGCACCATAATCCGAGACGGTTCACAGAGAGGAAACGTGTGCAAGCATGCACACAGTTGCCGTTTGCAAAGCGTGTGCGATGTCAGACAATATCACAAACGGTGCGGGCAAACTAAACGTTTGTGTTAGTTGCCTTATCGTACACGATTCGCAACCATGAACTGTTTCCGATGAAGTATGCATCGTAAATGTTGCACCACAGAATAGCGTGTGCGATAGTTGTCGTGTACGATGATGTTACGACGGTCCGACGTTTCGTAATCCTGTCCGACACTCATACGACGATTAGCTAATCTTCTTAACGGTGAACCATTTGTGATGGGCCGCGCATCATACACGTTCTATAATAGTGAACCATTTGTGATGGGCCGCACATCGTAAACGTAGCACCACAGAATACCGACTGCGATGGCATTGCGAGCACAAACGAGTAGGAGTACTGTAGGGGCCCTATCCCCGATGGTTTCTGGGTTGTGTGGGAAGGACCCCCCCCCCATCACCCACACTCACTTGGCGACGGTTCCAAATGCCGTCGCGGAAAGGGGTTTTAAACCGTTTGTTTAGGACCGACGCGCACCAGTGTTGGTTGAATAGATGAATCTGAGATTGTGTGATGCATATCGTATAATCATACCCACGGATACTTGAGGTGACATTGGAGTATCTAGGTGACATTAGGGTTTTTGTTGATTTGTGTCTTAAGGTGTTATTCTAGTACGAACTCTAGGATAGATCGATCAGAAAGAATAACTTTGAGGTGGTTTCGTACCCTACAATAATCTCTTCGTTTGTTCTGCGTTATTAGTGACTTTGGAGTGACTCTTTGTTGCATGTTGAGGGATAGTTATATGATCCAGTTATGTTATTATTGTTGAGAGAACTTGCACTAGTGAAAGTATGAACCCTAGGCCTTGTTTCAACGCATTGCAATACCGTTTGTGCTCACTTTTATCATTAGTTATCTTGCCGTTTTTATATTTTCAGATTACAAAAACCTATATCTACCATCCATATTGCACTTGTATCACCATCTCTTCGCCGAACTAGTGCACCTATACAATTTACCATTGTATTGGGTGTGTTGGGGACACAAGAGACTCTTTGTTATTTGGTTGCAGGGTTGTTTGAGAGAGACCATCTTCATCCTACGCCTCCTGCGGATTGATAAACCTTAGGTCATCCACTTGAGGGAAATTTGCTACTGTCCTACAAACCTCTGCACTTGGAGGCCCAACAACGTCTACAAGAAGAAGGTTGTGTAGTAGACATCAAGATAATTTTCTGGCGCCGTTGCCGGGGAGGTGAGTGCTTGAAGGTATATCTTTAGATCTTGCAATCGAATCTTTTTGTTTCTTGTTTTATCACTAGTTTAGTCTATAAAAGAAAACTACAAAAAGAAATGGAATTGAGGGTGCCTCATATGCTTCATCTTTTTAATGTCTTCCGTGAAAATAAGGATTCCAATAATTGTGCTCAATTGCTAGAGGAAGAATGCATTAAAATGTTTGGCACTAAATCTTTGAATGATGAGCATGATTGCAATGTTGTTAGTACGAATTCCTTGAATATCCATGATGCTAATGATATGCAAAGCCACAAGCTTGGGGATGCTATGTTTGATGAAGATGATATTTTTTGTCACCCAAGTTTTGATGAGCAAATTTATTTTGATGATAGCATGCCTCCTATTTATGATGATTATATTTATGAAAGTGGATTTGAAGAGGTCATGACTTTATTTAGTGATGAATCCACTATTTCGGAAGAGGTTCCAATTGATTATGAGAACAAAGTTGCTATCTATGATGATTATTGTGATGACATGTATGCTATAAAGATTAATGATAACCATGAAACTTGTCATCACGATTTTAATTTTCAATTGGATTATGCCTCACATGATAATTATTTTGTTGAGTTTGCTCCCACTACTATTCATGAGAAGAAATTTGCTTATGTGGAGAGTAATAAAAATTATATGCTTATGCATCATGAAAAGAGTGCTTTATGTGATAGTTATATTGTTGAATTCATTCATGATGCTACTGAAATTACTATGAGGGAGGAACATATGCTTGTAGGAATTGCAATAATATCAAGTTTCCTCTCTATGTGTTAAAAATCTTGAAGCTATGCTTGTTTTGCTTTCCTATGCTAGTTGATTCTTGTTCCCATAAATTGTTTGCTCACAAAATACCTATGCATAGTAAGTGGGTTATATTTAAATGTGCTAGTAATATTCTTCATGATGCTCTCTTTATGTTTCAATTCTTATCTTTTATGTGAGCATCATTGAAATCATCATGCCTAGCTAAAAAGGCAATAAAGAAAAGCGCTTGTTGGGAGACAAACCCAATATTTACCTTTACTGTTTTTGTGTGTTCACATGATTATGCTACTGTAGTAATAATGTTTTATAGGTTTTGTTTCAATAAAGTGCCAAGTAAGACATTTAGGATAGCTTACGGCGATAGTTGTGTTGATCCTGCTGAAAATGAGAAACTTTTGCGCCCAGTAAATTAGTTTTGATAATTCATAGAAACGTGCTTTTGATGTGATTATTTTTGCTCTGGATTGGTACACAAATTTCTCAGGTTTTCCTAATTTGGTAGAATTTTTGGAGTTACAAAAGTATGGAAAGTTACCAGATTACTACAGACTGTTCTGTTTTTGACAGATTCTGTTTTCATTGTGTTGTTTGCTTATTTTGATGAATCTATGAGTAGTATCGGAGGGTATGAACCATAGAGAAGTTGGAATACAGTAGATATTACATAAATATGAATTTAGAATGAGTTCACAACAGTACCTAAGTGGTGATTTATTTTCTTATACTAACGGAGGTTACGAGTTTTCTGTTAAGTTTTGTGTTGTGAAGTTTTCAAGTTTTGGGTAAAGATTCGATGGACTATGTAATAAGGAGTGGCAAGAGCCTAAGTTTGGGGATTCCCAAGGCACCCCATGGTAAAATTCAAGTACAACCAAAAGCCTAAGCTTGGGGATGCCCCGGAAGGCATCCCCTCTTTCATCTTCGTCTATCGGTAACTTTACTTGAGGCTATATTTTTATTCACCACATGATATGTGTTTTGCTTGGAGCGTCATTTTATTTTATTTAGTTTTGCTTGCTGTTTGAATAAAGTACTTAAGATCTTAATTACTTAAATGAGAGAGAGAGTCCTCACATAGCTAAATAATTATCTGACTACTCATTTATCTTCACTTATGTCTTTTTAGAGTAGTTTTGTCATTTACTCGTGTGCTTCACTTATATCCTATGAGTAAATCATTGAATGAATTGAATATCATAAATCTGAAATTATATATGTTTCATATGCTTATCCCATGGGGAGTAATGACTTCACATATAAGAAGTAGAGGTGGTCCATTTATTGAAGGTTAGCAAACATTGTATTGGTAGCTTGAACAATTCATGAAAGAATATTGAAGGAAGAGAGATTTCACATATAAATATACTATCTTGGACATCTTTTGTAATTGCGAGCACTCATTAAAATATGACATGCTAAAAAGTTGATGTTGGACAAGGAAGACAACTTAATGGGTTATGTTTTCCTATATCCGAAACGTTATATTGTCTTGGATCATCCAACATGTTGAGCTTGCCTTTCCCTCTCATGCTAGCCAAATTCTTTGCACCAAGTAGAGATACTACTTGTGCTTCCAAACATTCCTTAACCCAATTTTGCCATGAGAGTCCACCATACCTACCTATGGATTGAGTAAGATCCTTCAAGTAAGTTGTCATCGCTGCATGCCATAAAAAAATTGCTCCTTAAATATGTATGGTTTATTAGTGCGAAGAAAATAAGCTTTATACGAACTTGTGATAGGGAAGAAATAAAAGTGACGGAATGCATAATAAAGGTCTTTATCACAAGTGGCAATATAAAGTGACATTCTTTTGCATTAAGATTTTGTGCATCCAACCATAAAAGCGCATGACAACCTCTGCTTCCCTCTGCGAAGGGCCTATCTTTTACTTTTACCTTCTACCCTTATACAAGAGTCATGGTGATTTTCACCTTTCCTTTTTACACTTTTTCCTTTGGCAAGCACTTTGTGTTGGAGCAATCCGGATATATATATCCACTTGGATGTAGGTTTTCATAAAGTATTATTGTTGACATTACCCTTGAGGTAAAAGGTTGGGAGGCGAAACTATAAGCCCCTATCTTTCTCTGTGTCCGATTAAAACTTTGAACCCATAAATATCACGTGAGTGTTAGCAATTGTGAAAGAATAAATGATAGTTGAGTATGTGGAGTTTGCTGAATCAAAGCTCTTACGTAGACCCTTCCCGAAATAAGATGAATTGCAATTGTTTGATGACTAAGAGCATGGTTTGTTAGTTTTAAGAAAGTTTATGATCTATACTTTAACATGTGAATATCTTGTTACTTGATCGTGAAAAGTTTTATGAGATGAGCTACTGTTATGACATATAATGATGCTAGAAAAGGTGATTGAAATTATCATTGATCAAACTTGTGCACCTGCTAGCATTCACACTTCATAAATTATTTCTTTTATCATTTACCTACTCGAGGACGAGCAGGAATTAAGCTTGGGGATGCTGATACGTCTCCAATGTATCTATAATTTATGAAGTATTCATGCTATTATATTATCCATCTTAGATGTTTTATATGCATTTATATGCTATTTTATATGATTTTTGGGACTAATCTATTAACCTAGAGCCTAGTGCCAGTTTATGTTTTCCTTGTTTTTGAGTTTTATAGAAAAGGAATACCAAACGGAGTCCAATTGACGTGCCAATTTTTTATGGACCAAAAGAAGCCCCCGGAGTAAAAGAGTTGGGCCAGAAGAGTCCCGAGCCGTCCATGAGGATGGAGGGCGCGCCCTACTCCCCGGCGCGCCCCCTGCCTCGTGGAAGACTCGGAGACCCCCCTGACGTGAAACCAACGCCAAAAATTCCTATAAATACAGAAACCCCCAGAAAGAAACCTAGATCGGGAGTTCCACCGCCACAAGCCTCTGTAGCCACCAAAAACCAATCGGGACCCTGTTCCGGCACCCTGCCAGAGGGGGGATCCATCACCGGTGGCCATCTTCATCATCCCGGCGCTCTCCATGACGAGGAGGGAGTAGTTCACCCTCGGGGCCGTGGGTATGTACCAGTAGCTATGTGTTTGATCTCTCTCTCTCTCTCTCTCTCTCGTGTTTTTGATTCAGCACGATCTTGATGTATCGTGAGCTTTGCTATTATAGTTGGATCTTATGATGTTTCTCCCCCTCTACTCTCTTGTAATGGATTGAGTTTTCCCTTTGAAGTTATCTTATCAGATTGAGTCTTTAAGGATTTGAGAACACTTGATGTATGTCTTGCATGTGCTTATCTGTGGTGAAAGCACACAAGTGCTCCCTGGGTGACTTTGGTAATTAATGTCAACATATCTCTTGTTGGACTAATGTTTCTACCTAGTATGTTTCAGATAAGTTCAACAATGGAGTGGCATGGACTAGAGGATGTGGAACCCCTTCAAGATGCTAAAGACAAAGGATTGGCTCAAGCTCAAAGCTCAGGACTCTACATTTTCTATTTTAGTGATCCAAGATCACATTGAGTCCATAGGAAAGCCAATACTATTAAGAAGGGATGAGGTGTTGCTTAATGAGGTTCTTGCTCAAAGTGCTTAGTGATATGCTCCAAAGCCCTCAACTACTTTCTCACATCCACATATGTCCCAAACCAAAAGTCAAACTCGGATCCACCGATTCTTTCTATTCGGAGGCACCGAGTTCTCTTGACATAGCCACTGCCAGAAACCCTAATCAAATCGGTCTCACCGATAGGGATCTCGGTTTCACCGAGATGGGATTGCAAACTCTCTGTTGCCTATTGCAATAATTTCGGTCTCACCGAAATTTGCAATCGGTCGCACTGAGATTGCAATGCAAACTCTCTGTCACCCCTTCATAACGTTTCGGTCTAACCGAGATGAGCGAATCGGTCCCACCGAGTTTGCCTGACCAACTCTTTGTTTGTCTATTACCAAAATCGGTCTCACCGAGTTTGTGTAATCGGTCTCATCGAGATTACGTTATGCCCTAACCCTATCGAAATCGGTCCCACCGAGTTGACGTGTCGGTCCCACCGAAATGCCTAACGGTCACATTATGAACCAAATCGGTCTGACCGAGTTCTTTGAATCGGTCCCACCAAGTTTGGTGATTTGTGTGTAACGGTTAGATTTTGTGTGGAGGCTATATATACCCCTCCACCCACTCTTCATTCGTGGAGAGAGCCATCAGAACATGCCTACACTTCCAACACATATTTTCTGAGAGAGAACCACCTACACTTGTGTTGAGGTTAAGATATTCCATTCCAACCACATAAATCTTTATCTCTAGCCTTCCCCAAGTTGCTTTCCACTCAAATCTTCTTTCCACCAAATCCAAATCCTGTGAGAGAGAGTTGAGTGTTGGGGAGACTATCATTTGAAGCACAAGAGCAAGGAGTTCATCATCAACACACCATTTGTTACTTCTTGGAGAGTGGTGTCTCCTAGATTGGCTAGGTGTCACTTGGGAGCCTCCATCAAGATTGTGGAGTTGAACCAAGGAGTTTGTAAGGGCAAGGAGATCGCCTACTTCGTGAAGATCTACCCTAGTGAGGCAAGTCCTTCGTGGGCGACGACCATGGTGGGATAGACAAGGTTGCTTCTTCGTGGACCCTTCGTGGGTGGAGCCCTCCGTGGACTCACACAACTGTTACCCTTCGTGGGTTGAAGTCTCCATCAACGTGGATGTACGATAGCACCACCTATCGGAACCACGGATAAAAAATCTTCGTGTCTCCAAATTGCGTTTGCACACTCCAATCCCATCCCTTTACATTCTTGCAACTTTCATGCTTTACTTTCCGCTGGTCATATACTCTTTGTCATGCTTGCTTGATATGTATTGTGAATGCTTAAACTTGTGCTAAATCTCCACATAAACCTAAAGAATTAAAAACTGCAACTTTTCTTGATTAGAGTCTATTCACCCCCCTCTAGACACCTCTTCTCGATCCTTTCAATTGGTATCAGAGCTTTGGTCTCCATTGCCTTGGTTTAAACACCTTTGGAGGAAGATGGATGTGTCTACTTTGGAGAGTCTTAGATGTAGAGTGCCTATTCTTGATGGAGAGTTCTTCTATGAGTGGAAAAATGAAATGCTTGAGTTTTTCCATGAATATCATTTGAACAAGTACATTACTAGCCCTTGTGCACCTCATGTTGATCCTTTGCATCCTACACCCGAAGTGGATCTTGATATGATTCGCAATCTTAGAACCATCAATCTTATCAATAGAGGGTTGCCCAAAAATTTGATTGCTAGTTTGCCTACTCTTGATTGTGCCTATACTATTTGGAGATTTCTTGAGGAACGATCTCCAGATTATTCCTTGAAAAATTTAGAAGAAATTCTCCATAAGTCTATTGCCTTGAGTAAGATGAATTCTAGTGATCCTAGCTTTGGTGATTGTCTATTTGAGCTTACCAATCTTATGCGTGCCAAAGGAGATGTTGGAATCATTAGTAATATCATTTCCAAAGCTATTAGAATTCGTAAAGATAACCATAGCAATGATCATTTATCTAATGAATTACCCTCTCTAGGAGTTGATCAATCACAAGATGATGTTGAACATGGATACATGATGAGGATGATGATAGTGACTATGATCTTGATGATGCAATGAGACACTTTGGTCTTATGGCAAATCTTTGCGGCTACATGGCTGGAGGAAAGGAATGGGTCCTTGATAGTGGATGTACTGATCATATGAACAGAGATAAAGATATATTCCGTGAGCTTGCTAAAAACGACGACCCTCGAAAGTATATCACTTTTGGTGATAACTCAAAGGGTAAGGTGGTTGGCCTAGGTAAGCTGGCCATCTCACATGATAGCTCCATACAAAATGTCATGCTTGTTGAATCTCTTGGGCACAATTTACTTTCAGTATCTAGACTTGCTGATTTCGGTTTCAATGTCCTATTTACTGAGGTAGATTGCCAAGTGTTTCGAAGAGACAATCATAAAATGGTCTTTACCGGTATACATAGAGGTGATCTTTACATAGTTGATTTCACTAAAAATGCTCAACCTAGAACTTGCTTAATTGCTAAATCTTCTAAGGGTTGGTTGTGGCATAGAAGGCTAGGTCATTTGGGTATGCAAAATCTGTTGGAAATATGCCCTAGAGGCAATAATAAATTGGTTATTATTATATTTCCTTGTTCATGATAATCGTTTATTATCCATGCTAAAATTGTATTGATAGGAAACTCAGATACATGTGTGGATACATAGACAACACCATGTCCCTAGTAAGCCTCTAGTTGACTAGCTCGTTGATCAATAGATGGTTACGGTTTCCTGACCATGGACATTGGATGTCGTTGATAATGGGATCACATCACTAGGAGAATGATGTGATGGACAAGACCCAATCCTAAGCCTAGCACAAGATCGTGTAGTTCGTCTGCTAAAGCTTTTCTAATGTCAAGTATCATTTCCTTAGACCATGAGATTGTGCAACTCCCGGATACCGTAGGAATGCTTTGGGTGTACCAAACGTCACAACGTAACTGGGTGGCTATAAAGGTGCACTACAGGTATCTCCGAAAGTGTCTGTTGGGTTGGCACGAATCGAGACTGGGATTTGTCACTCCGTGTACGGAGAGGTATCTCTGGGCCCACTCGGTAGGACATCATCATAATGTGCACAATGTGACCAAGGAGTTGACCATGGGATGATGTGTTACGGAACGAGTAAAGAGACTTGCCGGTAACGAGATTGAACAAGGTATCGGGATACCGACGATCGAATCTCGGGCAAGTAACATACCAATTGACAAAGGGAATTGTATACGGGATTGATTGAATCCCCGACATCATGGTTCATCCGATGAGATCATCGTGGAACATGTGGGAGCCAACATGGGTATCCAGATCCCGCTGTTGGTTATTAACCGGAGAACGTCTCGGTCATGTCTGCATGGTTCCCGAACCCGTAGGGTCTACACACTTAAGGTTTGATGACGCTAGGGTTATAGGGAATAGATATACGTGGTTACCGAATGTTGTTCGGAGTCCCGGATGAGATCCTGGACGTCACGAGGAGTTCCGGAATGGTCCGGAGGTAAAGATTTATATATGGGAAGTCCTGTTTTGGTCACCGGAAAAGTTTCGGGTGCTATCGGTAACGTATCGGGACCACCGGGAGGGTCCCGGGGGTCCACTGGCCCCAGAGGGCTGCGTGGGCCAAGTGTGGGAAGGGACCAGCCCCTAGGTGGGCTGGTGCGCCTCCCACAAGGGGCCCAAGGCGCAGGGAAGGGGGGAAGGGGAAACCCTAGGCTCAGATGGGCCTAAGGCCCACCTAGTGGTGCGCCCCCTCTCTCCCCCCTTGGCCGCCCCTCCAAGTCCCATCTAGGGCTGGACGCACCCCTTGGGGGGGGGGGGGAACCCTAGATGGGGGCGCAGCCCCTCCCCCTCCCCCTCCCCTATATATAGTGGGGGTTTTGGGGCTGCCATACACATGAGAACATCTCTCTCTTGGCGCAGCCCTACCCCTCTCCCTCCTCGTCTCTCGCAGTGCTTGGCGAAGCCCTGCTGGAGTGCCACGCTCCTCCATCACCACCATGCCGTTGTGCTGCTGCTGGACGAAGTCTTCCCCAACCTCTCCCTCTCTCCTTGCTGGATCAAGGCGTGGGAGACGTCACCGGGCTGCACGTGTGTTGAACGCGGAGGCGCCGTGGTTCGGCGCTTAGATCGGAATCAACCGCGATCTGAATCACTACGAGTACGACTCCTTCATCCGCGTTCTTGCAACGCTTCCGCATCGCGATCTACAAGGGTATGTAGATGCACTCCCCTTCCCCTCGTTGCTAGATTACTCCATAGATTGATCTTGGTGATGCGTAGAAAATTTTGAATTTCCGCTACGTTCCCCAACAGTGGCATCATGAGCTAGGTCTATGCGTAGTTTCTATGCACGAATAGAACACAAAGTAGTTGTGGGCGTCGATTTTGTCAATTTACTTGCCATTACTAGTCTTATCTTGATTCGGCGGCATCATGGGATGAAGCGGCCCGGACCGAGCTTACACGTACACTTACGTGAGACAGGTTCCACCGACTGACATGCACTAGTTGCACAAGGTGGCTAGCGGGTGTCTGTCTCTCCCACTTTAGTCGGATCGGATTCGATGAAAAGGGTCCTTATGAAGGGTAAATAGAAATTGGCATATCACGTTGTGGCTTTTGCGTAGGTAAGAAACGTTCTTGCTAGAATCCCATAGCAGCCACGTAAAACATGCAACAACAATTAGAGGACGTCTAACTTGTTTTGCAGGGTATGCTATGTGATGTGATATGGCCAAAAGGATGTGATGAATGATATATGTGATGTATGAGATTGATCATGTTCTTGTAATAGGAATCACGACTTGCATGTCGATGAGTATGACAACCGGCAGGAGCCATAGGAGTTGTCTTAATTTATTGTATGACCTGCGTGTCAATGAAAACGCCATGTAATTACTTTACTTTATTGATAACCGTTAGCCATATTAGTAGAAGTAATAGTTGGCGAGACAACTTCATGAAGACACGATGATGGAGATCATGGTGTCATGCCGGTGACGAAGGTGATCATGCCGCGCCTCAAAGATGGAGATCAAAGGCGCAAGATGATATTGGCCATATCACGTCACTTTATGATTTGCAGGTGATGTTTATCATGTTTACATCTTATTTGCTTAGAACAACGGTAGCATAAATAAGATGATGCCTCACTAAAATTTCAAGAGACGTGTTCCCCCTAACTATGCACCGTTGCGAAGGTTCGTTGTTTCGAAGCACCACGTGATGATCGGGTATGATAGATTCTAACGTTCGAATACAACGGGTGTTGACGAGCCTAGCATGTACAGACATGGCCTCGGAACACATGCGGAACACTTAGGTTGACTTGACGAGCCTGGCATGTACAGACATGGCCTCGGAACACAAGAGACCGAAAGGTCGAACATGAGTCGTATAGTAGATACGATCAACATGGAGATGTTCATCGATGATGACTAGTCCGTCTCACGTGATGATCGGACACGGCCTAGTTTGACTCGGATCATGTATCACTTAGATGACTAGAGGGATGTCTATCTGAGTGGGAGTTAATTAATCAGATGAACTTAATTATCATGAACATAGTCAAAAGGTCTTTGCAAATTATGTCATAGCTTACGCTTTAGTTCTACTATTTAAGATATGTTCCTAGAGAAAATTTAGTTGATAGTTGATAGTAGCAATTATGCGGACTGGGTCCGTGAACTGAGGATTGTCCTCATTGCTGCACAGAAGGCTTATGTCCTTAATGCACTACTCGGTGTGCTGAACCTCAACGTCGTCTGTAGATGTTGCGAAACATCTGGCATACACGTTTTGATGACTACGTGATAGTTCAGTGTGTAATGCTAACGATTTAGAATTGTGGCACCAAAGACGTTTGAAACGTCACAGAACATATGAGATGTTCCGAAGACTGAAATTGGGATTTCAGATTAGTGCCCACGTCAAGAGGTATGAGACCCCTGACAAATTTCTTAAGCCTGCAAACTAAGGGAGAAAAGCTCAATCGTTGAGCATGTGCTCAGATTGTCTGAGTACTACAATCACTTGAATCGAGTGGGAGTTAATCTTCCAGATGAGATAGTGATGGTTCTCCATAGTCACTGCCACCAAGCTATTAGAGCTTCGTGATGAACTATAACATATCAGGGATAGACATGATGATCCTTGAGCAACTCGCGATGTTTGACACCGCGAAAGTAGAAATCAAGAAGGAGCATCAATTGTTGATGGTTAGTAAAAACCACTAGTTTCTAGAAGGGCAAGGGCAAAAGGGATACTTCATGAAACAGCAAATCATTTGCTGCTCTAGTGAAGAATCCCAAGGTTGAACCCAAACCCGAGACTAAGTGCTTCTGTAATGAGGGGAACGGTCACTGAAGCAGAACTACCCTAGATACTTGGTAGATGAGAAGGCAGGCAAGGTCGACAGAAGTATATTGGATATACATTATATGAATGTGTACTTTACTAGTACTCCTAGCAGCACCAGGGTATTAGATACCGGTTCGGTTGCTAAGTGTTAGTAACTCGAAATAAAAGCTGCGGAATAAACGGAGACTAGCTAAAGGTGAGATGACGATATGTGTTGGAAGTGTTTCCAAGGTTGATGAGATCAAGCATCGCATGCTCCCTCTACCATCGAGATTGGTGTTAAACCTAAATAATTGTTATTTGGTGTTTGCGTTGAGCATAAACATGATTGGATTATGTTTATCGCAATACGGTTATTCATTTAAGGAGAATAATGGTTACTCTGTTTATTTGAATAATACCTTCAATGGTCTTGCACCTAAAATGAATCTCGATCGCAGTGATACACATGTTCATGCCAAAAGATATAAAATAGTAATGATAATACCACATACTTGTGGCACTGCCATTTGAGTCATATTGGTATAGAACGCATGAAGAAGCTCCATGTAGATGGATCTTTGGACTCACTCGTTTTTGAAAAGATTGAGACATGCGAACCATGTCTATTGGTATATATGCATGAAGAAACTCCATGCAGATGGATCGTTTGGACTCACTTGATTTTGAATCACTTGAGACATGCAAATCATACCACATGGGCAAGATGACTGAAAGGCCTCGTTTTCAGTAAGATGGAACAAGAGAGCAACTTGTTGGAAGTAATACATTTGATGTGTGCAGTCCAATGAGTGCTGAGGCACGCAGTGGATATCGATATGTTCTTACTTCACAGATGATTTGAGTAGATGCTGAGAATATTTACTTGATGAAACACAAGTCTGAATTATTGAAAGGTTCAAGTAATTTCAGAGTGAAGTTGAAGATCGTCGTGACAAGAGGATAAAATGTCTATGATATGATCATAGAGATATCTGAGTTACGAGTTTGGCACACAATTAAGACATTGTGGAAAGTGTTTCACAATTAATGCCGCCTGGAACACCACAGTGTGATGGTGTGTCCGAACATCATAACTGCACCCTATTGGATGTGGTGCATACCATGATGTCTCTTTACCACTATCGTTTATGGGTTAGGCATTAGAGACAACCGCATTCACTTTAAATAGGGCACCACGCAATTCCATTGAGACGACACCGTTTAGAGAAACCTAAGTTGTCGTTTCTTAAAAGTTTGGGGCTGCGATGCTTATGTGAAAAGTTTCAGGCTGATAAGCTCGAACCCAAAGCGGATAAATGCATCTTCATAGAATACCCAAAACAGTTGCTTATACCTCCTGTTTCAGATCTGGAAGTAAACAGGTCCTTTCTCGAGAAAAAGTTTCTCTCGAAAGAATTGAGTGGGAGGATGGTGGAGACTTGATGAGGTTATTGAACCATGACTTCAACTAGTGTGTAGCAGGGCATAGGAAGTTGTTCCTGTGGCACCTACACCAACTGAAGTGGAAGCTTATGATAGTGATCATGAAACTTCGGATCAAGTCACTACCAAACCTCGTAGGACGACGAGGATGCGTACTACATGAGGGTGGTACGTGATCCTATCTTGGAAGTCATGTTGCTAGACAACAATGAACCTACGAGCTATGGAGAAGCGATGGTGGGCCCGGATTCCGACGAATGGCTCGAGGCCATGAAATCCGAGAGAGGATCCATGTATAAAAGCAAAGTATAGACTTTGGAAGAAATACTTGATGGTCGTAAGGCTGTTCGGTGCAGATGGATTTTAAAAGGAAGACAAACAATGATGGTAAGTGTCACCATTATGAAAGCTCGGCTTGTCGTTAAGATGTTTTCCGACAAGTTCAAGGAGTTGACTACGATGAGAATTTCTCACTCTTAGCAATGCTAAGAGTCTGTTGGAATTGTATTAGCAGTTACTACATTATTTATGAAATCTTGTAGGTAGGATGTCAAAACACTATTTCCTTGACGATTTTCTAGAGGAAAGGTTGTATGTGATACAATCAGAAAGGTTTTGTCGATCCTAAGGATGCTAAAATGTATGCTAGCTCCAGCGATCCTTCCATGGATTAGAGCAAGCATCTCGGAGTCAGAATATACGCTTTGATGGAGTGATCAAAGTTTTTGGGTTTATACAAAGTTTATGAGAAACTTGTATTTCCAATAAAGTGAGTGGGAGCGCTACAACATTTCTGATAAGTATATGTGAATGACATATTGTTGATCAGAAATGATGTAGAATTTCTGGAAAGCATACAGGGTTATTTGAAAAGTGTTTTTCAATGGAAAACCTGGATTAAGCTACTTGAACATTGAGCATCAAGATCTATGAGGATAGATCAAAAACCACTTAATGATACTTTCAAAGAACGCACACCTTGACATGATTTTGAAAGAGTTCAAAATAGATCAGCAAAGAAGGAGTTCTTGGCTGTGTTATAAGGTGTGAGTATTGAGTAAGACTCAAGACCTGACCACAGCATAAGAGAGAGAAAGGACGAAGGTCGTCCCCTATGCTTTAGACGTAGGCTCTACAATATGCTATGCTGTGTACCGCACATGAAGTGTGCCTTGCCATGAATTGGTCAAGGGGTACAATAGTGATCCGGGAATGGATCACATGACAGCGGTCGAACTTATCCTTAGTATCTAGTGGACTAAGGAATTTTCTCGATTATGGAGGTGAAAAGGAGTTCGTCGTAAAGGGTTACGTCGATGCGAACTTTGACACTAATCCGGATGACTCTGAGTAGTAAACCGGATTCGTATAGTAGAGCAGTTATTTGAAATGGCTCCAAGTAGCGCGTGGTAGCATCCACAAGATGACATAGATATTCGTAAAGCACACACGGATCTGAAAGGTTCAGACCCGTTGACTAATAACCTCTCTCACAAGCATAACATGATCAAACCAGAACTCATTGAGTGTTAATCACATAGTGATGTGAACTAGATTGTTGACTCTAGTAAACTCTTTGGATGTTGGTCACATGGTGATGTGACCTGTGAGTGTTAATCACATGGTGATGTGAACTAGATTATTCACTCTAGTGCAAGTGGAAGACTGTTGGAAATATGCCCTAGAGGCAATAATAAATTGGTTATTATTATATTTCCTTGTTCATGATAATCGTTTATTATCCATGCTAAAATTGTATTGATAGGAAACTCAGATACATGTGTGGATACATAGACAACACCATGTCCCTAGTAAGCCTCTAGTTGACTAGCTCGTTGATCAATAGATGGTTACGGTTTCCTGACCATGGACATTGGATGTCGTTGATAACGGGATCACATCATTAGGAGAATGATGTGATGGACAAGACCCAATCCTAAGCCTAGCACAAGATCGTGTAGTTCGTCTGCTAAAGCTTTTCTAATGTCAAGTATCATTTCCTTAGACCATGAGATTGTGCAACTCCCGGATACCGTAGGAATGCTTTGGGTGTACCAAACGTCACAACGTAACTGGGTGGCTATAAAGGTGCACTACAGGTATCTCCGAAAGTGTCTGTTGGGTTGGCACGAATCGAGACTGGGATTTGTCACTCCGTGTAAACGGAGAGGTATCTCTGGGCCCACTCGGTAGGACATCATCATAATGTGCACAATGTGACCAAGGAGTTGATCACGGGATGATGTGTTACGGAACGAGTAAAGAGACTTGCCGGTAACGAGATTGAACAAGGTATCGGGATACCGACGATCGAATCTCGGGCAAGTAACATACCGATTGACAAAGGGAATTGTATACGGGATTGATTGAATCCCCGACATCATGGTTCATCCGATGAGATCATCGTGGAACATGTGGGAGCCAACATGGGTATCCAGATCCCGCTGTTGGTTATTGACCGGAGAACGTCTCGGTCATGTCTGCATGGTTCCCGAACCCGTAGGGTCTACACACTTATGGTTCGATGACGCTAGGGTTATAGGGAATAGATATACGTGGTTACCGAATGTTGTTCGGAGTCCCGGATGAGATCCTGGACGTCACGAGGAGTTCCGGAATGGTCCGGAGGTAAAGATTTATATATGGGAAGTCCTGTTTTGGTCACCGGAAAAGTTTCGGGTGCTATCGGTAACGTACCGGGACCACCGGGAGGGTCCCGGGGGTCCACTGGCCCCAGAGGGCTGCGTGGGCTGGTGCGCCTCCCACAAGGGGCCCAAGGCGCAGGGAAGGGGGGAAGGGGAAACCCTAGGCTCAGATGGGCCTAAGGCCCACCTAGTGGTGCGCCCCCTCTCTCCCCCCTTGGCCGCCCCTCCAAGTCCCATCTAGGGCTGGACGCACCCCTTGGGGGGGAACCCTAGATGGGGGCGCAGCCCCTCCCCCTCCCCCTCCCCTATATATAGTGGGGGTTTTGGGGCTGCCATACACATGAGAACATCTCTCTCTTGGCGCAGCCCTACCCCTCTCCCTCCTCGTCTCTCGCAGTGCTTGGCGAAGCCCTGCTGGAGTGCCACGCTCCTCCATCACCACCATGCCGTTGTGCTGCTGCTGGACGGAGTCTTCCCCAACCTCTCCCTCTCTCCTTGCTGGATCAAGGCGTGGGAGACGTCACCGGGCTGCACGTGTGTTGAACGCGGAGGCGCCGTGGTTCGGCGCTTAGATCGGAATCAACCGCGATCTGAATCACTACGAGTACGACTCCTTCATCCGCGTTCTTGCAACGCTTCCGCATCGCGATCTACAAGGGTATGTAGATGCACTCCCCTTCCCCTTGTTGCTAGATTACTCCATAGATTGATCTTGGTGATGCGTAGAAAATTTTGAATTTCCGCTACGTTCCCCAACAAAATCTTGATAAGCTTATTAAAGGTGATCATATCCTTGGAATAAAAGATGTCATATTTGACAAGGATAGACTTTGTAGTGCTTGTCAGGCAGGAAAACAGGTTGGAGGAAGTCATCGCGCGAAGAACATCATGACCACGAGAAGACCACTCGAGCTACTTCACATGGATCTCTTTGGTCCCAATGCCTACAAGAGTCTCGGTGGTAACTCATTTGGTCTTGTCATAGTTGATGATTTTTCAAGATTTACGTGGGTGTTCTTTCTTGATGACAAATCGCAGGTCCAAAAGATCTTCAAAAATTTCCCTAGGAAGGCCCAAAATCAATTTGACGTGAAGATCAAGAAGGTTTGGAGCGACAACGGAACGGAGTTTAAGAACGCAAATGTGGATACCTTTCTTGACGAAGAAGGGATTTCACACGAGTTCTCGGCTACGTACACGCCTCAACAAAATGGAGTTGTTGAGAGAAAGAACCGGACTCTTATTGAGATGGCAAGAACGATGCTTGATGAGTACAAGACTCCAAAACACTTTTGGGTGGAAGCGGTTGAGACAGCTTGTCATGCAACAAATCGCTTGTATCTTCACAAGCTACTCGGCAAGACGGCATACGAGCTCCTCACCAGTATCAAACCCCAAGTTGGATACTTTCGAGTATTTGGCTCAAAGTGTTACATTCTTGATAAGCATCGTCGTTCTAAATTTGCTCCTAAATCTCATGAAGGTTTCCTACTTGGTTATGGCTCAAAGTCTCACACTTACCGTGTCTACAACAATTTCACCCGAAAGGTTGAAGAGACGGTAGATGTGAAGTTTGATGAATCTAACAGCTCGCAAGTAGAGCAATTGCCAATTGATGTAGGAGACAAAGACCCTTCGGAAGCAATCCAAGACTTGTCTATTGGCAAGATTCGTCCAACAGAGGTGAAGGAGAGTACCTCGTCCATCCAAGTGGAAGCTTCTACCTCACGACAAGGTGAACCAAGAGTTGATATGGAAGCATCCACAAGTGGGACACACCAAGACGAAGAAAACGAGGAAGTACACCAAGATGAACATCAACAACCTCCTTCTCCACCACGACAAGAGAATGACAACGTCAACAATGAAGAAGACCAAGAAGAAGAACAAGATGAAGATGATGCTCCACCCCGAGCCAAGCCAAAGCTTCCACGAGTTCGAGCAAGAATCGCCAAAGACCATCCCGTCGAACAAATCTACAATGATATCCAAACCGGGAGAATCACTCGCTCTAAAACTCGTTTGGCTAACTTTTGTGAACATTACTCATTCATCTCTAGCATTGAACCTATGAAGGTTGAAGAAGCATTGGAAGATCCGGATTGGATTAACGCTATGCATGAAGAGCTACACAACTTTGAGAGAAACCAAGTATGGACATTGGTCGAGAAGCCCGACAACAACCACAACATCATTGGTACCAAATGGGTGTTTCGCAACAAGCAAGATGAAGATGGTCAAGTCGTCCGCAACAAAGCACGCCTAGTCGCCCAAGGCTACACTCAAGTCGAAGGTATGGACTATGGTGAGACATATGCTCCCGTTGCTAGACTTGAGTCCATTTGCATCTTACTTGCTTATGCTAATCACCATGATATCACTTTGTTCCAAATGGACATTAAAAGTGCCTTTCTAAATGGTGAAATTGAGGAGGAAGTTTATGTTAAGCAACCTCCCAGCTTTGTTAATCCTAAGAAACCCAATCATGTTTACAAACTTCACAAAGCCCTTTATGGTCTTAAACAAGCTCCTAGAGCTTGGTATAAATGCTTGACCAAGTTCCTTATTGAAAAAGGCTTTGAAATTGGAAAATTTGATTCTACTCTTTTTACTAAAAGGGTTAATGGAGAACTATTTGTGTGCCAAATTTATGTTGATGATATCATATTTGGTTCGACTAACCCTCATTTTAGTGAGAAGTTTGGAAAGCTGATGTCGGAGAAGTTTGAGATGTCTATGATGAGTGAACTCAAATTCTTTCTTGGTTTGCAAATCAAGCAAACTAAGGAAGGTACCTTTGTTTCTCAAACAAAGTACACCAAGGACTTATTCAAGAAGTTCAGTATGCAAGAATGCAAAGGTATGTCTACACCCATGCTTACTAGTGGACATCTTGACTTGACTAAGTACGGTGAACCGGTTGATCAAAAAGTTTACCGCTCTATGATTGGTTCATTGTTATATCTATGTGCCTCTCGTCATGATATTATGCTAAGTGTGTGCATGTGTGCACGATATCAAGCGCCCCCCAAAGAATGTCATCTTAAGGCTGTGAAAAGGATAGTGAGATACTTAATACACACACCAAATTTTGGCATTTGGTATCCTAAGAGGTCTTCTTTCGATCTTGTTGGTTACTCCGATTCGGACTATGCCGGAGACAAGGTTGATAGAAAGTCCACTTCGGGTACTTGTCAATTTCTTGGTAGATCTCTTGAGTCTTCGTCCTCCAAGAAAAAAACTCGGTATCCTTATCCACCGCCGAAGCGGAATACATTGCTGCTGGATCATGTTGTGCTCAATTACTTTGGATGACCCAAACTCTTAAAGATTATGGGATATATGTGAAACATGTTCCATTGCTTTGTGACAATGAAAGTGCTATCAAGATTGCTCACAATTCCGTGCAACATTCTCGAACTAAGCATATTGAAGTTCGTCATCATTTCATTTGAGATCATGTTGCCAAAGGGGACATTGATCTTAAGCATGTTCGCACCGATAAGCAATTAGCGGATATATTCACCAAACCGCTTGATGAGAAAGTCTTTTGCCGTTTGAGAGGTGAATTGAACATCATTGATGCTTCAAACTTGGAGTAGGAACTCCATTTGGATACATGCAAGGCATAAGCCTTTGACTAATCCTTGATATTTCTTTCATGATGCTATCTATATGTCTTGGATATTCTTGCACCCTTGCATGCTATCTAACCCTTGTAGGTACTTGGATGAATCTCAATCCACGAAATTGCAACTCACTCATATCTTGAGCAATTTCTACATCACCAAGTCTCTACACAATGGTGGTTGAAGACAAGGAAGCACAAAACCCTTCAAATATATCCTTTGACAAATTCTATGTTAAATCTTATGATTGTCATTTCGGATACACAAGTGCTCTTCCTTGCAAAACTAACCCATTTAGGTAGATGAACTCAAATTCCAAGTGGTGCTCCCAACTCTTGATAAGCTACATGAACCTTGAGCAACCCACACAAGTTCAACTACATGATCAAGATCATCACCACCACCCAAGGTACGTTATTCCATCTTAGAGAAGCTTTACTCCAAATCATGGGGCAAAGCAACTCAACAAGATGTGAATACATCAAGATACTTAAACGAAAAATGGTAACCCCATTTTGAGCTTAAACGATGAGTATGACCTATGATCAAGTGACCTCACTTGACTCCTAAGTCAATATACTCTAACATAGGTGACTTTGTCACCGCCCAATTCAAGATGAAGTTCTCTTGTGTTTCCTCTTGCATTTATCTCATACATTTGTGTTTCCCCTTTCAAAAAAAAACTTCATCTAGATCTTTTCATTTCTTTTCTTCTCTTTTCTGTTCTGCATTTTCTGCATCCAATTCATTGCAAATCTTTCAGCTAATTCCTTGCAAATTCTTGTGAGATCTTAATTGCCTGGTGAGCTGAGGTGACAAGTGTTTTCACTGTGATGAACTCGGTCCCACCGGTTTAGTTTGTTCGGCCCAACCGAGATCTTTCGGCGCCACCGAAGCGCACA